>NC_073273.2:46462500-46762500 GCF_029289425.2 Pan paniscus | reverse complement strand
ATTACAGGCATGCATGACCACATCCGGCTAATTTTTGTATTTTTAGTAGAGAGGGGGTTTCACCATGTTGGCCAGGCTGGTCTCGAACTCCTGACCTCAGGTGATCCGCCCGCCTCAGCCTCCCAAAGTGCTGGGATGACAGGTGTGAGCCACCGCACCTGGCCCTATTTTATTTTTATTTTTTGCAAGGAAGGAATGAAGGCATTTATTGAAAATGGAAGTACCCTCCACAGCGTGGGAAGAGACCGAGAAGAGGAGCTCAGAGACTAAAGGGACGGGCTTTTAAAGACATTTAATTAAAAGGAATTAAATTTCCCTTATGACATTTAGAAAAAGTCAAGTCCAAATGGTACAAAACAGTCAGCTTGCTTTGTGCCTTGGGGGCCGCATATGGAACATCATTAGAATAGAACCAGAAGCATCTAGATTTTCACTTTTCACCCTGAAAGATGAAACAGAGATGAAAGCAGTCACCAATTTTCTCTAATTATTTTGCAATGAAGCGTCCGAGCACCCCAAGTAGCGTGGACTCCCACAGCTCTTAAACCAAATACCTGACTGTCTGAAATTAATTATAAAAATGGATCAAGGGGTGGTTTTCACGTGGTGGCGGATGACTGCTTTCCGAGTCTTGTTTTCCTGTTCGTTTACCGTGGTACGTAAGATGTACAGAACATAAAATTCACCGTGTGAGCCATTTTTGTTTGTTAGTTTGTTTTTGAGACGGAGTCTCGCTCTGTCGCCCAGGCTGGAGTGCAGTGGCGTGATCTCGGATCACTGCAAGCTCCACCTCCTGGTTCAAGCCATTCTCCTGCCTCAGCCTTCTGAGTAGCTGGGATGACAGGCGCCCACCACCACGCCTGGCTAATTTTTTGTATTTTTAGTAGACACAGGGTTTCACCATGTTGGCCAGGCTGGTCTTGAACTCCTGACCTCGTGATCCGCCCACCTCGGCCTCCCAAAGTGCTGGGATGACAGGCGCCCGCCACCACGCCCGGCTAATTTTTTGCATTTTTAGTAGAGACGGGGTTTCACCGTGTTAGCCACGATGGTCTCGATCTCCTGACCTCGTGATCCGCCCGCCTCGGCCTCCCAAAGTTCTGGGCTTGTCCCCGGCATGAGCATCCTTCAGTGTCCTCCTTTTTCTCTTCCTTGTTTTGAGAGACAGGCTCTTGCTCTGTGGCCCAGGCTGGAGTGCAGTGGTGCCATCTCAGCTCACTGCAGCCCCCACCTCCTGGGCTCAGGTGATCCTCCCACGTCAGCCTCCTGAGAAGCTGGGACTACAGACATACACCATCGCACCTGGCTAATATTTAATTTTGTTGTAGGGACAGGCTCTTGCTCTGTGGCCCAGGCTGGAGTGCAGTGGTGCAATCTCAGCTCACTGCAGTCTCCACCTCCTGGGCTCAGGTGATCCTCCCACCTCAGCCTCCTCAGCCTCCTCAGGAGCTGGGACTACAGACATACACCATCGCACCTGGCTAATATTTAATTTTGTTGTAGGGACAGGCTCTTGCTCTGTGGCCCAGGCTGGAGTGCAGTGGTGCAATCTCAGCTCACTGCAGCCTCAACCTCCCTGGCTCAGGTGATCCTCCCGCCTCAGCTTCCTCAGGAGCTGGGACTACAGACAGGTGCCACCACTCCCAGCTAATTTTTAAATTTTTTTGTAGGGACAGACTCTTGCTCTGTTGCCCATGGTGATCTTGAACACCTGGGCTTGATGTATCTGCCCGCCCAAATCCCGCCTTTCACTTACACCGCCCCCACCCCCGCCCGCCCCAGGGAAGGTCTTTATTCTTAAATCTGCCTTTCTGACCTCTCTTCCCAAATGTGTGTATTTCTAACACATCTCCGAGTCGAGATCACGCACACCGTTTTCCATAATCCAGGGATTTGGAGCCGCCAGAGGGGTGAGGAGGGGAGGCGGCCGTGACTGCTACGTGGAGGTGGTTATAAGCCCACAAATATTTCAAGCCTGTTCCTGCCCCTGGGGCCCCGGAGACTTCTCAGAGGAACTAACGGGGCCTGGTGAAAGGCCTTGATCACCAACCCACTAGGAACTGTTCACCGTGTGCCCGGGGCTGCGTCTGGCACGGAGGTGAACGCTGAAGCCATCCCCCCACCCCCGCGTTCACCCCCAGATCCCCAAAACGAGAGAGCGTTCCGTGAGGTCCAAATAAACGTCCCTCCTGGCACCTTCAAGGATGTGGTTTTTCTTTTCTTTTTTTTCGAGGCAGGATCTTGGTCTGTTGCCCAGGCTGGGGTGCAGTGGCTTGATCTTGGCTCACTGAAGCCTCCAATCCTTGGGCTCAAGCGATCCTCCTGCCTCAGCCTCCCGAGTAGCTGGGACCACAGGCATGCACCACCGTGCCAGCCTCATTTTGTATTTTCTGTAGAGATAGGGTCTCCCTATGCTGCCCAGGCTGGGGTGCAGTGGCATGATCTTGGCTCACTGCAGCCTCCAATCCTTGGGCTCAAGCGATCCTCCTGCCTCAGCCTCCCGAGTAGCTGGGACCACAGGCACGCACCACCGTGCCAGCCTCATTTTGTATTTTCTGTAGAGATAGGGTCTCCCTATGCTGCCCAGGCTGGGGTGCAGTGGCATGATCTTGGCTCACTGCAGCCTCCAATTCTCGGGCTTAACTGATCCTCCTGCCTCAGCCTCCCGAGTGGCTGGGACCACAGGCATGCACCACCGTGCCAGCCTCATTTTGTATTTTCTGTAGAGATAGGGTCTCCCTATGTTGCCCACGCTGCTCTGAAACTCTGGGCTCCAGCGATCCTCCCATCTCGGCCTCCCAAAGTGCTGGGATTACAGGTGTGCACTACGGCTCCCAGCCCTGATGATGGGCTTGGAGAACAAGAGGGTGATAACGTCGCCAAATTCAAACTCACAGCTTCCCAAAATGCTGGGATTACAGGTGTGCACTACGGCTCCCAGCCCTGATGATGGGCTTGGAGAACAAGTGGGTGATAGGTCACCAAATTCAAACTCACGTCCTCCTGCTTCTGAGCATGTAGGGAGCTGGTGGGCGGGGAGGTGGGTGTGGGGCTGGGGCTCTGGGCTCCCCAGGCGCCCACGCTGAGCTGTCCAGGAGGCTGACAGGGACGACGTCCCTTCCGTATCCCCCTTTTGCCACAGAAAAGCCCGTGTGGACCCCTGAGTCCCTGACCACCAGGCAGCCAAGGCCATCTTGGGGTCTCCGGATTGAGACCCCAAGAGAGGGTTCCTGGATCTCGCGCAAGAAAGAATTCACGGCAAGTTTGCAGTGCAAAATAAAAGCAAGTTGATTTAGAAAGTAAAATGGGGCCGGGCGCGGTGTTTCACGCCTGTCATCCCAGCACTTTGGGAGGCCAGGGCGGGTGGATCACGAGGTCAGGAGATCGAGACCAGCCTGGCCAGCACAATGAAACCCCGTCTCTACTAAAAATACAAAAAAGTAGCCGGACGTGGTGGTGGGTGCCTGTAGTCCCAGCTACTCGGGAGACTGAGGCAGGAGAATCACTTGAACCCGGGAGGCAGAGGTTGCAGTGAGCTGAGATCGTGCCATTACACTCCAGCCTGGGCAACAGAGCGAGACTCTGTCTCAAAAAAAAAGAAAGAATTGTCTATATGGGTACACGTGCTCTGCTACAAAGGTTTGTGATAAAGGATTAATTTTCTTAATTATTATACTTTGCAAGAATCAGTATTATTGTTATTATTTTTTGAGATGGAGTCTCGCTCTGTCACCCAGGCTGGAGTGCAGTGGCGTGATCTCAGCTCACTGCAACCTCCACCTCCCGGGTTCAAGCGATTCTCCTGCCTCAGCCTCCTCTGAGTAGCTGGGACTACAGGCACCTGCCACCACACCCGGCTAATCGTTGTACTTTTAATAGAGACGGGTTTTACCATATTGGCCAGGCTGGTCTCGAACTCCTGACTTCCTGATCCGCCCGCCTCGGCCTCCCAAACTGCTGGGATGACAGGCGTGAGCCACCGTGCCCGGCCGAGAATTGGTATTATGTTTAGAGCAAAATTAGGAAAATGCCTTTGTTGTCCAGATATTAAGATACCTGGACACTCCTGAGTCTGGGTCTGTTTAGTAAATACTTTTTTTTTTTTGAGATGGAGTTTCGCTCTTGTTGCCCAGGCTGGAGAGCAGTGGTGCGATCTCAGCTCACCTCAACCTCCGCCTCCCGGGTTCAAGCAATTCTCCTGCCTCAGCCTCCCGAGTAGCTGGGATGACAGGTGCCCACCACCACACCCAGCTAATTTTGTATTTTTTTAGGAGAGACGGGGTTTCTCCGTGTTGGTCAGGCTGGCCTCGAACTGCCAACCTCAGGTGATCTGCCCGCCTCGGCCTCCCAAAGTGCTGGGATGACAGGCGTGAGCCACCGTGCCAGTAAACATGATCAATTTCTTCCTTTTTTTTTTTTTTCTGAGATGGAGTCTCACTCTGTCCCCAGGCTGGAGTGCAGTGGTGCCATCTCTGCTCACTGCAACCTCCACCTCCTGGGTTCAAGTGATTCTCCTGCCTCAGCCTCCTGAGCAGCTGGGACTACAGGCACCTGCCACCACGCCTGGCTAATTTTTGTGTTTTTAGTAGAGACGGGGTTTCACCGTGTTGGCCAGGCTGGTCTCGAACTCCTGACCTCAAGCCATCTACCCGCCTCGGCCTCCCAAAGCGCTGGGATTCCAGGCGTGAGCCACCACGCCTGGCATAATTCGTTCCCTTAAACGTAAACGTCTGCAGGCGAGGAATCAGCCGTCAGTCAAGATGGAGTCACTCCGGTTCATTCGCCTCTGACAACGGGTCCCCCCGGACGCCACGTGGCTTGTTCTGAAGCCGGGCCGGAGACACCGTCTGGACCCCACGCTGCTCCCCAGGGCCGCCTCCAAGAGGATCCCACCCCAGGGAGCCGTGCAAACACCATAAATCCTGCTAATTGCCACGTTGCCGGCAGCCAGAATCCGTGGTCTCTCTATAGTGGCCTCACGGTCTCCAGCCAGGAGCTCAATCTTGCTTCTGGACAAATATTACCGAGAAACGTCTGCAAACCCCGGGCGCCCGGCTCCCACATCACAGGGGCTGCGTCTCAGAAAACAACTTGTTTCTGCCGATCCAACCCCCACCGCTGCCTCCCCGGGCACCTCGCCACACAGGACGCTCTGGGCTTCCCGTAAGAACACCCGTGTCTGTGACCTGCGGGTGGGGTCACCTCCCCGGCCTACATGCCAGGTGAGGCACGGGGGCTCACCTGGGGCTCTCACCTGCCTGAGGGGGTCCTGCCCACGGCTCTGCGACAGAATAGAATAATCAGGGCGTTGTGTGGCAGTGCCTTCTCCCTGCCCCAGCCCGAGGCCCCGTGCCCACCGCAGCAGGGAGGGCACCTGTTCCCCTCCTATCTCAGCCACTCTGCCCACGTGTGTCCCCACAAAACGGGGTCCGTGCAGCCCTGGGGCCGGTCACCGTACCGCATCCTCCTGACAAAGACAGAAAGAAACCGGCTCTTTGATTTTAACATTAAAAAAAAAGGGCTGCTTTCTGCTTGCAAAAGAAATGCACACAGGCTGCTGGCAGAAAGTTCTGGAAGATGATAAAGGAAAAAAATAAATTAATTCGAGAAAACTTTGAGACACCTAACAGCACAAATACCCTCAGTCTTTAGAGAACAGCTGGGGATACACATTCTGGCTCATTTCCCCATGGAACTTCTATTTTTATTTTTTGAGATGAGTCTCTCTCTGTTGCCGAGGCTGGAGTGCAATGGTGTGATCTCAGCTCACTGCAACCTCCGTCTCCCGGGTTCAAGCGATTCTCCTGCCTCAGCCTCCCAATAGCTGAGATTACAGGCACCTGCCACCACGCCCCGCTAATTTTTGTATATTTACTAGAGACGGGGTTTCACCGTGTTGGCCAGGCTGGTCTTGAACTCCTGACCTCAGGTGATCCGCCCGCCTCAGCCTCCCAAAGTGCTGGGATTATGGGTGGGAGCCACCGCGCCCGGCCCCTCTGTTCTTTTTATAAGCCGCTATGACCGGCCCTGAGAAGAGAGACCACACTCACAGGTTTACTAAATTGGGAATCCCAACTTATTCACACGATGTGCTTCTCTAGATAGAATTTTGTCCACTTAAATTGTGGCACAGGCATTTCTCTTGCCAGGAAAACTCTTTGGAAACAGCCCTTCTTCCTCCTTTCCTTCTTTCCTTCCCTTCCCTCCCTTCCCTCCCTTCCTTCCCTTCCTTCCTTTCCTTCCTTCCTTCTTTCCTTCCTTCCCTTCCCTCCCTTCCCTCCCCTGCCTCCCTTCCTTCCTTCCCTCCCTTCCCTCCCTTCCTTCCTTCCTTCTCTTCCTTTCCTTTCCTTCCCTTCCTTTCCTTCCTTCCCTCCCTTCCTTCCTTCTCTTCCTTCCTTCCTTTCCTTCCTTCCCTTCCTTCTCTTCCTTCCTTTCCTTCATTTCCTTCCTTCCCTCCCTTCCCTCCCCTGCCTCCCTTCCTTCCTTCCTTCCCTTCCTTTCCTTCCTTCTTTCTTTTTCCTTTTCCTTTTCTTTTTGACATGTAGTCTCACTCTGTCGCCCAGGCTGGAGTGCAGTGGTGTGATCTCGGCTCACTGCAACCTCCACCTCCCAGGTTCAAGTGATTCTCCTGCCTCAGCCTCCTGAGTAGATGGGACTACAGGTGCCCACCACCACACCCGGCTAATTTTTGTGTTTTTTAGGTAGACATGAGGTTTCACCACATCGGCCAGGCTGGTCTCAAGCTCCTGACCTCCAGTGACCCTCGTGCCTTGGCCTCCCGTAGAGCTGGGATGACAGGCGTGAGCCACCGCGCTTGTCCTGCTCTGTAAATTTTGTTTTGGGCCAGGCATGGTGGCTCACACCTGCAATCCCAGCTCTACGGGAGGCCGAGGCACGAGGGTCGCTGGAGGCCAGGAGTTTGAGTCCCCCAGCCTGGGTAACATAACGAGACCGTGTCTCTAAAAATCATAAAAGACAGATTCGCTGGGCGTAGTGACACGGGTGCCTGTCGCCCGGGCTCCTGAGGAGGCTGAGGTGGCAGGATCGCTTTAGCCCAGGAGTTGGAGGCTGTAGCAAGCTGTGATCTCACCACCGCACTCCAGCCTGGGCGACAGAGCAAGAAGCCATCTCAGAAATAATAAAAACAAGGCCGGGCGCAGTGGCTCACGCCTGTAATCCCAGTGCTTCGGGAGGCCGAGGCGGGTGGATCATGAGGTCGGGAGCTCGAGACCAGCCTGACCAACATGGAAAAAGCCTGTCTCTACTAAAAATACAAAAATTAGCTGGGTGTGGTGGTGGCAGGTGCCTGCAATCCCAGCTACTCGGGAGGCTGAGGCAGGAGAATTGCTTGAACCCGGGAGGCGGAGGTTGCAGTGAGCCGAGATCACGTCATTGCACTCCAGCCTGGGCAACAAGAGCAAAAAGTCTGTCTTAATAATAATAATAATAATAATAATAATAATAGAAACAACTGTTTTCATGCTGCAGACAGCACACAGGCCAGGACGTCAGGGTCTCGTGAGGGGCCGTCGGAGAACATCTAAGGGGCGTCCCTGCATTCCTGGCTGGAGGTCCTGCACCAGCAGCCTCCGTGTGAGAGAACTTTCGCTCTGCAAACTCTCAGAGCCCCCACCTGCTCCCGCCTCCCGTCTGTCCTGGTTCTTGGGACCCCGGAGCCTTCTCTGTCCAGACCTCCCAGGTCCTGACGGGAATCCGGATAAACTCGTTGGGGCGAAGGTGTTAACGGCAGGCACCTGTCTAATGTATTTCGCCACCCAGATAAAATGGGTGTTTTCACAGCTGCCGTTAATTTCTTACCCTGAGGAAGAAAGGAAGGACTTTGAGGCACCTGCGGCCGGGTTGGGGCGGGGCAGGGGGATTTCTGGACGCGGACAGCGTGTGGGGAGTTCCTGGGGTCCCTAGGGCCACACCACGTAGGTGGCAGCCGGCTCCGTCCTGCAAAGCCCCGGCTTCAGTGAAAGATTTATCACCTGCTCGGCCTCGGAGACGGGGAAGAAAAACACAGCCTGGAAGTGGTCCTGGCTGACGGACGGGCCCCTGGGGAGCTGTCCCCAAATGCGCGTCTTGTTTCTCCTTTCTGTCACAGCCTCCCGGCTCTGTCCTGGCTGAGTGGGGCTTTCAGTGAACGCTTGTTGAGTGTCCACGGAGCTGTGAATGCTGTTCCGGGTGCTGGGTACGTGGTGGGGTGTGTGAGGTTCCCTCCTCTCTACTGCAGAGATCAGCAGTGAGTAGACAAAGAAAATAGCATCTAACTGCTGCTTGTGATGAGTTGTTTTTTGTTTTTTTTTTTTGAGACAGAGTCTTGCTCTTGTTATCCAGGCTGGAGAGCAATGGCGTGATCTTGGCTCACGGCAACCTCTGCTTCCGGGTTCAAGGCATCCTCCTGCCTCAGCCTCCCGAGTAGCTGGGACGACAGGCACCTGCCACCACACCCGGCTAATTTTGTATTTTTAGTAGAGACTGGGTTTCACTATCTTAGTTAGGCTGGTCTTGAACTCCTGACCTCAGGTGATCCGCCCGCCTCGGCCTCCCAAAGTGCTGGGATTACAGGCGTGAGCTACCATGTCTGGCCTTTTTTTTTTTTTTTTGAGATGGTCTTGCTCTCATGGCCCAGGCTGGAGTGCAATGGTGCAATCTTGGCTCACTGCAACTTCTGCCTCCCGGGTTCAAGCGATCCTCCTGCCTCAGCCTCCCGAGTAGCTGGGATTACACGTGTGCACCACCACGCCCGGCTAATTTTGTATTTTTAGTAGAGACTGGGTTTCACTATCGTAGTTAGGCTGGTCTTGAACTCCCGACCTCATGACCTGCCCGCCTCAGCCTCCCAAAGTGCTGGGATGACAGGCATGAGCCACCGCACCTGGCCTATTTTTTTTTTTTTTTTTTTTTTTTTGAGACAGAGTCTTGCTCTTACTGTCTAGGCTGGAGTGCAGTGGGCGAACTCGGCTCACTGCAACCTCTGCTCCGGGGTTCAAGGCATCCTCCTGCCTCAGCCTCCTGAGTAGCTGGGATTACAGGCATGTGTCACTACGCCTGGGTAATTTTGTATTTTTAGTAGAGACTGGGTTTCACTATCTTAGTCAGGCTGGTCTCGAACTCCTGACCTCAGGTGATCCGCCCGCCTCAGCCTCCCAAAGTGCTGGGATTACAGGCGTGAGCCACTATGTCTGGCCTTTTTTTTTTTTTTTTTTTTTTTTTGAGATGGTCTTGCTCTTATTGCCCAGGCTGGACTGCAGTGGGCGAACTCGGCTCACTGCAACCTCTGCCTCTCGGGTTCAAGTGATCCTCCTGCCTCAGCCTCCCAAGTAGCTGGAATTACAGGCACCCGCCACCACGCCTGGCTAATTTTATATTTTTAGTAGAGATGGGGTTTCACTATGTTAGTCAGGCTGGTCTCGAACTCCTGACCTCAGGTGATCCACCTGCCTCGGCCTCCCAAAGTGCTGGGATTACAGGCGTGAGCCACCGTGCCTGGCCCCTTCAGCATTTTAAAAATATCATTACCCCTTCAAAGACACCTCCAGGAGCAGCCAAAGTTGGTACCCGTGTTATTCCCCATCTCAGCACCCCGTGAATTCATTTCTCCAGAAGAATTCATCACAAGCAGGCCACGTGCGGTGGCTCACACCAGTCATCCCAGCACTTTGGGAGGACAAGGCGGGTGGATCACCTGAGGTCAAGAGATCGAGACCATCCTGGCCAACATGGTGCAACCCCCTCTCTGCTAAAAATACAAAAAATTAGCCGGGCGTGGTGGCGGGCGCCTGTAGTCCCAGCTACTCGGGAGGCTGAGGCAGGAGAATCGCTTGAACCCGGGAGGCGGAGGTTGCAGTGAGCCGAGATCGCGCCACCGTACTCCAGCCTGGGCGACAGAGTGAGACTGCATCTCCAAAAAAAAAAGGTGCTGAAAAGAAGCAAGAAGGAGGAGCTGGCTGTGCGCAGGGAAAAGCAATGCAGGAAGAAGCATCAGCGTCTGCAAAGACTCTGAGCTGGGAAAAACCTCTGTGTATTCCGAGAACCGAGACAGGGAGGCAGGCTTAGGGTGGAGAGGAGGATGGCAAGGTCTGTATGCAGCTGTGTCTCTGCTCTCTTTCTTGCTCAGAGCATGGAGACCTCGAGTCCACCTTCCTTTGCGTGCGTAGGGGCCTCTCTGGGTGATGGAGCCCTCCCGAGTGGTAGGTTGGGAGAACCACAGAATTAACCGCACCCTCCAGAGTCTCTCTCAACCAAGGGCTGTCGACGGTGGGTGCGGTGGGTGCATAAATACCTGGGAGGGGCCGGGTGCGGTGGTTCACGCCTGTCATCCCAGCACTTTGGGAGGACAAGGCGGGTGGATCACCTGAGGTCAAGAGTTCAAGACCAGCCTGGCCAACATGGTGCAACCCCCTCCCCCTGCTAAAAATACAAAAAATTAGCTGGGCATGGTGGCAGGTGCATGTAGTCCCAGCTACTCGAGAGGCTGAGGCAGGAGAATCGCTTGAACCCGGGAGGCAGAGGTTGCAGTGAGCTGAGATAGCACCACTGCACTCCAGCCTGGGTGAGAGAAAGAAAACAGGGAAAACACCTCTGGGGCTTATGTCTTTCCCGCCTGCATCCGATGAGCCTTAGGTGACCGCTGGGGACGGTACTGAGGGTTCCGGGCAGATGAAAGCCACATCTGCATGCAGAGAAAACTCCAGTGGGGACAGAGGTGGTGCTGCTAGCAGGTGCACCCTCTCAGGGGCTGCAGCATCGTGTTTAGAAGCCACGCGGGGGGCGGGGGGGGCAGGTGTGTCTCATCGCACACGTGTGAACGGAGTGCCGGGGGCCTCTCTTCTCCTGAGCCCCCAAAGGCACGAGCCGGTGGGTCTCGGGAGTTGTGGGGCGATTCCTGGGGGTTGCTCTGTGCAAAGGGTTGTCATATCAGCCAGGAAAACACCCCCTTGCCACAGCCTCAAGTCAACCCAATCTCGTCTGAAAGGCTTGGATGGAGGTGGGGGGGTCCCTGGCTTCCGTCGCTGGAGCGGTGGCCGCAGGGCTGGTCTTCACTGTCATCGGGATGTCACCATTGTCCTCACGTTGGGTGTCTCCCTGGATTCTCGGCTCTCCAGGGAGGCGGTGACGGCCCATCCCACCAGCTGCCCACGGAGGCGGGGTCCCCGGGATGCAGGCTTGACCTCAGAGGGAAACCCACCTGAGCCATTCTAGGGGGAGGGGACACCAGGACCCCCCAAAGGCCTGGTCGGCTGAGGTCACGGTTTATCCCGGGGTTGGGGAGGGGACACCAGGACCCCCCAAAGGCCTGGTCGGCTGAGGTCACGGTTTATCCCGGGGTTGGGGGAGGGGACACCAGGACCCCCCAAAGGCCTGGTCGGCTGAGGTCACGGTTTATCCCGGGGTTGGAGCAGAACGGGCCGTGGAGGATGAAGAACAGGCCATGGAGGATGGGCTCAGGGAGTGTTTGTTCACGGCGTGAATTCACACGGAATCTTCCTCCTTCCCTTCCTTCCTTCTGTCCCTCCTTCCTTCCTTCCCCCTCCCCTCCCCGCCCTCCCTCCCTCTGTCCCTCTCTTCCTCCCTCCTTCCTTCTTTCCTTCCTTCCTTCCTCCCTCCCTCCTTCCTTCTTTCGTCCCTCCCTTCTTCCCTCCCTTCCTTTCCTCCTTCTCTCCCTACCTCCCTCCCTCCCTTCCTTCTTTCCCTCCTTCCTTTCTTCATTCCTCCCTGACTCCCTTCCTCCTTCCCTTCTTCCCTTCCTTCCTTCTTTCCTCTCTCCCTCCCTCCCTCCTTTCCTTCCCTCCTTCCTTCCAATTTCCTCCCTCCCTCCCTCCCTCCCTGCCTTTCTTCCTTCCTTTCTTCCTGGACAGCCTGGCATCTGCACCGTGTCCTGGCTGAGCCTCCTGCCAGCTCTATGGCCTCGGGGAGGGCGGGGTGCCTGTCTCACCATCTTTGCACCCCAGCTTCCCCATCTGTGAGGCAGGGACGGCAACAGGCACCCCTCGAGGTCACCCCTCCAGCATTTGTTTACAGCTGTCTCACATGAACTTAGATCCATGGAAAAGCATCACCCTGACTCGTCAACCTGCAAAAACGGCCCAGGACAGAGAGGGGGGGCGCCCTTGGGATGGTGGCAGCCGGGACCCGAGGCCGTTGTCCGGTCGTGGAGCCTTAGAGGCTGTGGGCAGTGTAGACGCGGGTCCCAGGCTGCAAGCTGCCTCTCTCCTCTGCCTCACGCTCCTCTTTTCTATTTATTTATTTTTAAGACAGGGTCTCGCTCTGTCACCCAGGCTGGAGTGCAGTGGTGCCATCTTGGCTCAACGCGGCCTCCAACTCCTGGGCTGAAGCCGTCCCCCCACCTCAGCCTCCCGAGCAGCAGAGACCACAGGCATGTGCCTGGCTCATTTTCTAATGTTTTGTACAGATGACGTCTTTGCTACGTTGCCCAGGCTGGTGTTGAACTCCTGGGCTCAAGGCCTCCTCTCGCCCTGGTCTCCCAAAGTGCTGGGATTAGAGGTGTGAGCCACCGCGTCTGGCCAAGACGTCTTTTGGGGGGGACATAATTCTCAACCAAATTGCCTCTGTCTCTCCTTCTCACTCTCTCTCTCTCTCTACACACACACACACACACACACACACACACACACACACACACACACACACACACAGCTTGTATGTATATACGCATTTATACAGGTGTGGAGGTGTTTGTGCATATATAGATATGTATGATATATACGTATATGTAAACCATTAGAACATGACTTCCATTGCTAATATTTCAGTGAATATCTCTTTTCTATCTCTCTCTCACTCCACGCACACACACACACAGACACACACACACACACACACACCCCTTGTATGTATATATGCATTTATACAGGTGTGGAGGTATTTGTGCGTGTATAGATATATATGATAAATAGGTATATTTAAACCATTAAAAGATGATTTTCATGGCTGATATTTCAGTAAATATTTCTCCTCTCTCCCTCTGTCCACACACACACAGCTTGTATGTATATATACATTTATACAGGTGTAGAGGTATTTGTGCATATAAAGATGTACATGAGATATATGTCTGTTTAAACCATTAGAAGATGATTTTGATGGCTGATATTTCAGTATCTCTCCTGTCTTTCTCTCTCTCTCTCTACACACACACACACGGCTTGTATGTATATATGCATTTATACAGGTGTGGAGGTGTTTGTGTATATATAGATATATATGATATATACGTATATTTAAACAATTAGAACATGATTTCTATTGCTAATATTTCAGTGAATATCTCTTTTCTAGCTCTAACTCCACACACACACACAGACACACAGACACACCCCTTGTATGTATATATGCATTTATACAGGTGTGGAGGTATTTGTGCGTGTATAGATATATATGATAAATAGGTATATTTAAACCATTACAAGATGATTTTGATGGCTGATATTTCAGTAAATATTTCTCCTCTCTCCTTCTGTCCACACACACAGCTTGTATATATATAAGCATTTATACAGGTGTAGAGGTATTTGTGCATATAGAGATATATATGATATATACGTATATTTAAACCATAAGGACATGATTTCCATTGCTAATATTTCAGTGAATATCTCTTTTCTAGCTCTAACTCCACACACAGACACACAAACACACACACACACCCCTTGTATGTATATATGCATTTATACAGGTGTGGAGGTATTTGTGCATATAGAGATATATATGATATATACGTATATTTAAACCATAAGGACATGATTTCCATTGCTAATATTTCACTGAATATCTCTCCTTCTCTCTCTGTCTCTCCACACATACCTTGTATGTATATACGCATTTATACAGGTGTGGAGGTGTTTGTGAATATATAGATATATATGATATATACGTATATGTAAACCATTAGAACATGACTTTCATGCTGATAGTACTTCGGTGAATATCTCTTAAAAATAATGATCGCACACGTCCCTCATGAAAAGCAATGGTTCCCTAAACACAGAAATGGTCCATCTTGGAGTTTCCACAGTCGTGACTCACATGCAAGCAACGTACAACTACCGCAGGGGTGGGCTCCTTCCCTCCCAGACAGGCTCAAGGTTATGCTCCCTGTGCTGGGATCAGAATCTGGAATCAGGACGGCCACTCCAGTGACATGAAAGGCACACGGGTGACACACAGCCACCCCAGAGACAGCATACGGACACCCCAGAGAAAGGACGGACACCGCAGAGACAGGATGGAGACTCCAGAGACAGGACGGACACCCCCAGAGACAGGACGGACACCCCAGAGACAGGACGGACACCCCAGAGACAGCACGGACACCCCCAGAGACAGCACGGACACCCCAGAGACAGCACGGACACCCTCAGAGATAGGATGGACACCCCCAGAGACAGCAGGGACACCCCCAGAGACAGGACGGACACCCCAGAGACAGGACGGACACCCCAGAGACAGCACGGACACCCCCAGAGACAGGACGGACACCCCAGAGACAGCACGGACACCCCCAGAGACAGGACGGACACCCCAGAGACAGGACGGACACCCCCAGAGACAGGACGGACACCCCAGAGACAGGACGGACACCCCAGAGACAGCATGGACACCCCCAGAGACAGGACGGACACCCCCAGAGACAGGACAGACACCCTAGAGACAGCACGGACACCCCCAGAGACAGGACGGACACCCCAGAGACAGCACGGACACCCCCAGAGACAGCACGGACACCCCAGAGACAGCACGGACACCCCCAGAGACAGGACGGACACCCCCAGAGACAGGACGGACACCCCAGAGACAGCACGGACACCCCAGAGACAGCACGGACACCCCCAGAGACAGGACGGACACCCCAGAGACAGCACGGACACCCCAGAGACAGGACGGACACCTCAGAGACAGGACAGAGACTCCAGAGACAGGACGGACACCCCCAGAGACAGGATGGACACTCCAGAGACAGGACGGACACCCCAGAGACAGCACGGACACCCCCAGAGACAGGACGGACACCCCAGAGACAGCACGGACACCCCAGAGACAGGACGGACACCTCAGAGACAGGACAGAGACTCCAGAGACAGGACGGACACCCCCAGAGACAGGATGGACACTCCAGAGACAGGACGGACACCCCAGAGACAGCACGGACACCCCAGAGACAGGACAGACACCCCCAGAGACAGGACGGACACCCCGGAGACAGGATGGACACCCCGGAGACAGCACGGACACCCCAGAGACAGCACGGACACCCCAGAGACAGGACGGACACCCCAGAGACAGCACAGACACCCCAGAGACAGGACGGACACCCCAGAGACAGCACGGACACCCCCAGAGACAGCACAGAGACTCCACAGACAGCACGGACACCCCCAGAGACAGGACGGAGACTCCACAGACAGCACGGACACCCCAGAGACAGGACGGACACCCCCAGAGACAGGACGGACACCCCCAGAGACAGCACGGACACCCCAGAGACAGGACGGACACCCCAGAGACAGGACGGAGACCCCAGAGACAGGACGGACACCCCAGAGACAGCACGGACACCCCAGAGACAGGACGGACACCCCAGAGACAGCACGGACACCCCAGAGACAGGACAGACACCCCAGAGACAGGACGGACACCCCAGAGACAGGACGGAGACTCCACAGACAGCACGGACACCCCAGAGACAGGACAGACACCCCCAGAGACAGGACGGACACCCCCAGAGACAGCACGGACACCCCAGAGACAGGACGGACACCCCAGAGACAGGACGGAGACCCCAGAGACAGGACGGAGACCCCAGAGACAGCACGGACACCCCAGAGACAGGACGGACACCCCAGAGACAGGACGGACACCCCAGAGACAGGACGGAGACCCCAGAGACAGCACGGACACCCCAGAGACAGGACGGACACCTCCAGAGACAGCACAGAGACTCCACAGACAGCACGGAGACCCCAGAGACAGCTTGGACACCCCAGAGACAGCATGGAGACCCCAGAGACAGGACGGACACCCCAGAGACAGGACGGACACCCCCAGAGACAGCACGGACACCCCCAGAGACAGCACGGACACCCCAGAGACAGGACAGACACCCCAGAGACAGCACGGACACCCCCAGAGACAGGACGGACACCCCAGAGACAGGACGGACACCCCCAGAGACAGCACGGACACCCCAGAGACAGGACGGACACCCCAGAGACAGCACGGACACCCCAGAGACAGCACGGACACCCCCAGAGACAGCACGGACACCCCAGAGACAGGACGGACACCCCAGAGACAGCACGGACACCCCAGAGACAGCACGGACACCCCCAGAGACAGCACGGACACCCCAGAGACAGGACGGACACCCCAGAGACAGCACGGACACCCCAGAGACAGCACGGACACCCCCAGAGACAGGACGGACACCCCAGAGACAGCACGGACACCCCCAGAGACAGCACGGACACCCCAGAGACAGGACGGACACCCCAGAGACAGGACGGAGACCCCAGAGACAGGACGGAGACCCCCAGAGACAGCACGGACACCCCCAGAGACAGGACGGACACCCCAGAGACAGCACGGACACCCCCAGAGACAGCACGGACACCCCCAGAGACAGGACGGACACCCCAGAGACAGGACGGACACCCCAGAGACAGGACGGAGACCCCAGAGACAGGACGGAGACTCCAGAGACAGCACGGACACCCCAGAGACAGCACGGACACCCCAGAGACAGGACGGACACCCCAGAGACAGCACGGACACCCCAGAGACAGGACGGACACCCCAGAGACAGCACAGACACCCCAGAGACAGGACGGACACTCCAGAGACAGCACGGACACCCCAGAGACAGGACGGACACCCCCAGAGACAGGACGGAGACTCCACAGACAGCACGGACACCCCAGAGACAGCACGGACACCCCAGAGACAGGACGGACACCCCAGAGACAGGACGGAGACCCCAGAGACAGGACGGAGACCCCCAGAGACAGCACGGACACCCCCAGAGACAGGACGGACACCCCAGAGACAGCACGGACACCCCCAGAGACAGCACGGACACCCCCAGAGACAGGACGGACACCCCAGAGACAGGACGGACACCCCAGAGACAGGACGGAGACCCCAGAGACAGGACGGAGACTCCAGAGACAGCACGGACACCCCAGAGACAGCACGGACACCCCAGAGACAGGACGGACACCCCAGAGACAGCACGGACACCCCAGAGACAGGACGGACACCCCAGAGACAGCACAGACACCCCAGAGACAGGACGGACACTCCAGAGACAGCACGGACACCCCAGAGACAGGACGGACACCCCCAGAGACAGGACGGAGACTCCACAGACAGCACGGACACCCCAGAGACAGCACGGACACCCCAGAGACAGCACGGAGACCCCAGAGACAGGACGGACACCCCAGAGACAGCACGGACACCCCAGAGACAGCACGGACACCCCCAGAGACAGGACGGACACCCCAGAGACAGCACGGACACCCCCAGAGACAGCACGGACACCCCAGAGACAGGACGGACACCCCAGAGACAGGACGGAGACCCCAGAGACAGGACGGAGACCCCCAGAGACAGCACGGACACCCCCAGAGACAGGACGGACACCCCAGAGACAGCACGGACACCCCCAGAGACAGCACGGACACCCCCAGAGACAGGACGGACACCCCAGAGACAGGACGGACACCCCAGAGACAGGACGGAGACCCCAGAGACAGGACGGAGACTCCAGAGACAGCACGGACACCCCAGAGACAGCACGGACACCCCAGAGACAGGACGGACACCCCAGAGACAGCACGGACACCCCAGAGACAGGACGGACACCCCAGAGACAGCACAGACACCCCAGAGACAGGACGGACACTCCAGAGACAGCACGGACACCCCAGAGACAGGACGGACACCCCAGAGACAGGACGGAGACCCCAGAGACAGGACGGAGACCCCAGAGACAGCACGGACACCCCAGAGACAGGACGGACACCCCAGAGACAGGACGGACACCCCAGAGACAGGACGGAGACCCCAGAGACAGCACGGACACCCCAGAGACAGGACGGACACCTCCAGAGACAGCACAGAGACTCCACAGACAGCACGGAGACCCCAGAGACAGCTTGGACACCCCAGAGACAGCATGGAGACCCCAGAGACAGGACGGACACCCCAGAGACAGGACGGACACCCCCAGAGACAGCACGGACACCCCCAGAGACAGCACGGACACCCCAGAGACAGGACAGACACCCCAGAGACAGCACGGACACCCCCAGAGACAGGACGGACACCCCAGAGACAGGACGGACACCCCCAGAGACAGCACGGACACCCCAGAGACAGGACGGACACCCCAGAGACAGCACGGACACCCCAGAGACAGCACGGACACCCCCAGAGACAGCACGGACACCCCAGAGACAGGACGGACACCCCAGAGACAGCACGGACACCCCAGAGACAGCACGGACACCCCCAGAGACAGCACGGACACCCCAGAGACAGGACGGACACCCCAGAGACAGCACGGACACCCCAGAGACAGCACGGACACCCCCAGAGACAGGACGGACACCCCAGAGACAGCACGGACACCCCCAGAGACAGCACGGACACCCCAGAGACAGGACGGACACCCCAGAGACAGGACGGAGACCCCAGAGACAGGACGGAGACCCCCAGAGACAGCACGGACACCCCCAGAGACAGGACGGACACCCCAGAGACAGCACGGACACCCCCAGAGACAGCACGGACACCCCCAGAGACAGGACGGACACCCCAGAGACAGGACGGACACCCCAGAGACAGGACGGAGACCCCAGAGACAGGACGGAGACTCCAGAGACAGCACGGACACCCCAGAGACAGCACGGACACCCCAGAGACAGGACGGACACCCCAGAGACAGCACGGACACCCCAGAGACAGGACGGACACCCCAGAGACAGCACAGACACCCCAGAGACAGGACGGACACTCCAGAGACAGCACGGACACCCCAGAGACAGGACGGACACCCCCAGAGACAGGACGGAGACTCCACAGACAGCACGGACACCCCAGAGACAGCACGGACACCCCAGAGACAGGACGGACACCCCAGAGACAGGACGGAGACCCCAGAGACAGGACGGAGACCCCCAGAGACAGCACGGACACCCCCAGAGACAGGACGGACACCCCAGAGACAGCACGGACACCCCCAGAGACAGCACGGACACCCCCAGAGACAGGACGGACACCCCAGAGACAGGACGGACACCCCAGAGACAGGACGGAGACCCCAGAGACAGGACGGAGACTCCAGAGACAGCACGGACACCCCAGAGACAGCACGGACACCCCAGAGACAGGACGGACACCCCAGAGACAGCACGGACACCCCAGAGACAGGACGGACACCCCAGAGACAGCACAGACACCCCAGAGACAGGACGGACACTCCAGAGACAGCACGGACACCCCAGAGACAGGACGGACACCCCCAGAGACAGGACGGAGACTCCACAGACAGCACGGACACCCCAGAGACAGCACGGACACCCCAGAGACAGCACGGAGACCCCAGAGACAGGACGGACACCCCAGAGACAGCACGGACACCCCAGAGACAGCACGGACACCCCCAGAGACAGGACGGACACCCCAGAGACAGCACGGACACCCCCAGAGACAGCACGGACACCCCAGAGACAGGACGGACACCCCAGAGACAGGACGGAGACCCCAGAGACAGGACGGAGACCCCCAGAGACAGCACGGACACCCCCAGAGACAGGACGGACACCCCAGAGACAGCACGGACACCCCCAGAGACAGCACGGACACCCCCAGAGACAGGACGGACACCCCAGAGACAGGACGGACACCCCAGAGACAGGACGGAGACCCCAGAGACAGGACGGAGACTCCAGAGACAGCACGGACACCCCAGAGACAGCACGGACACCCCAGAGACAGGACGGACACCCCAGAGACAGCACGGACACCCCAGAGACAGGACGGACACCCCAGAGACAGCACAGACACCCCAGAGACAGGACGGACACTCCAGAGACAGCACGGACACCCCAGAGACAGGACGGACACCCCCAGAGACAGGACGGAGACTCCACAGACAGCACGGACACCCCAGAGACAGCACGGACACCCCAGAGACAGCACGGAGACCCCAGAGACAGGACGGACACCCCCAGAGACAGCACGGACACCCCAGAGACAGGACGGACACCCCAGAGACAGGACGGACACCCCAGAGACAGCACGGACACCCCCAGAGACAGGACGGACACCCCCAGAGACAGCACGGACACCCCAGAGACAGGACGGAGACCCCAGAGACAGGACGGACACCCCAGAGACAGCACAGACACCCCAGAGACAGGACGGACACCCCCAGAGACAGCACGGAGACTCCAGAGACAGCACGGAGACCCCAGAGACAGCACGGAGACTCCACAGACAGCACGGACACCCCAGACACAGGACGGACACCCCAGAGACAGCACGGCCACCCCAGACACAGGACGGACACCCCAGAGACAGCACGGCCACCCCAGACACAGGACGGACACCCCAGAGACAGCACGGCCACCCCAG
Source organism: Pan paniscus (assembly GCF_029289425.2). Classification (NCBI taxonomy): domain Eukaryota; kingdom Metazoa; phylum Chordata; class Mammalia; order Primates; family Hominidae; genus Pan; species Pan paniscus. The sequence goes on along the minus strand of NC_073273.2, from coordinate 46,741,836 downwards.
ACACAGGACGGACACCCCGGCCCCGCGTTTTCCATCACATATTTTCTCTTCGGCCACAGGATGGCAGTGCCAGCTACGGAAACGGTGGACCTCTGTCGGCCCCTTTGCTGAGTTTTGAAACACGTCACTGCCTTCACCCTCGTGGGTCCCCGGGCTGCGAACCCCGGGACCCCCTTCCCGCCTCGTGGGCCGGCTCTCAGGTCTTTACATTCATCCCAAACCGGGTTCAAGCCCCATCCCTCCCCCGGCTGCCAACCCCGCGCCGTTCAGACCCCGTAACCGGCTACTTCGGAACCGACGTCGTGAAGCCTTTGCTCGACTGTGTTTCTGACGCTCCCCTCGCAAAACAGAAGCTGTCGGGAGTGAGCGATCGTCTAGCCCAGGAGATGAAAATCAGCCACGTTTCACTTTCCACCGTCGTCTCCTCAGCACCCCCGTTCTCTCCCACACTTGCAAGATTCCGACAGAGGAAGCCGCTTCTCGGACCCGGGTCCCCAGCTGTGCAGAAAAGGCCAGGGACACATTTCCGTGTCTGGAGACGCAGCAGGCGGCCGCCAGGGCCTCTTGGGCAAAAGACTCCCATTCCCGGCTTTGCCTGCAGACACCACAGGGTCTCATTCTGTCATCCGGGGGCCGGAGCACGGGGGGAATGATCCCAGCTCAGGGCAGCCTCCGGCTACTGGCCTCAAGTGATCCTCCTGCCTCAGCCTCCCGAGTAGCCGGGACCACAGGCACCTGCCACCACGCCCAACTCATTTTTTTGTATTTTTTTGTATTTTTTGTAGAGACGAGGTTTCTCCATGTTGCCGGGGCTGGTCTTGAACTCCTAACCTCAGGTGATCCACCCGCCTCATCCTCCTGAGTAGCTGGGACCACAGGCACCTGCCACCACGCCCAACTCATTTTTTTTGTATTTTTTGTAGAGACGGGGTTTCTCCACATTGCCTGAGCTGGTCTTGAACTCCTAACCTCACGTGATCCACCCACCTCAGTCTCCCGAGTAGCCGGGACCACAGGCACCTGCCACCACACCCAACTCATTTTTTTGTATTTTTTTTGTAGAGACGGGGTTTCTCCACGTTGCCTGGGCTGGTCTTGAACTCCTAACCTCAGGTGATCCACCCACCTCAGTCTCCCGAGTAGCCGGGACCACAGGCACCTGCCGCCACACCCAACTCATTTTTTTGTATTTTTTTGTATTTTTTGTAGAGACGGGTATTCTCCATGTTGCCTGGGCTGGTCTTGAACTCGTAACCTCAGGTGATCCACCCACCTCAGTCTCCCGAGTAGCCGGGACCACAGGCACCTGCCACCACACCCAACTCATTTTTTTGTATTTTTTTTTGTAGAGACGGGGTTTCTCCACGTTGCCTGGGCTGGTCTTGAACTCCTAACCTCAGGTGATCCACCCACCTCAGTCTCCCGAGTAGCCGGGACCACAGGCACCTGCCGCCACACCCAACTCATTTTTTTGTATTTTTTTGTATTTTTTGTAGAGACGGGTATTCTCCATGTTGCCTGGGCTGGTCTTGAACTCGTAACCTCAGGTGATCCACCCACCTCAGTCTCCCGAGTAGCCGGGACCACAGGCACCTGCCACCACGCCCAACTCATTTTTTTGTATTTTTTTGTATTTTTTTGTAGAGACGGGGTTTCTCCACGTTGCCTGGGCTGGTCTTGAACTCCTAACCTCAGGTGATCCACCCGCCTCATCCTCCCGAGTAGCCGGGACCACAGGCACCTGCCACCACACCCAACTCATTTTTTTTGTATTTTTTTTGTAGAGACGGGGTTTCTCCATGTTGCCGGGGCTGGTCTTGAACTCCTGACCTCAAGTGATCCACCCACCTCAGTCTCCCGAGTAGCCAGGACCACAGGCACCTGCCACCACACCCAACTCATTTTTTTGTATTTTTTGTAGAGACGGGGTTTCTCCATGTTGCCGGGGCTGGTCTTGAACTCCTAACCTCAGGTGATCCACCCACCTCAGTCTCCCGAGTAGCCAGGACCACAGGCACCTGCCACCACACCCAACTCATTTTTTTGTACTTTGTTTGTAGAGACGGGGTTTCTCCATGTTGCCGGGGCTGGTCTTGAACTCCTAACCTCAGGTGATCCACCTGCCTCAGCCTCCTGAGTAGCCGGGACCACAGGCACCTGCCACCACGCCCAACTCATTTTTTTGTATTTTTTTGTATTTTTTGTAGAGACGGGGTTTCTCCACGTTGCCTGGGCTGGTCTTGAACTCCTAACCTCAGGTGATCCACCCGCCTCAGCCTCTCGAGTAGCCGGGACCACAGGCACCTGCCACCACGCCCAACTCATTTTTTTGTATTTTTTTGTATTTTTTTGTAGAGACGGGGTTTCTCCACGTTGCCTGGGCTGGTCTTGAACTCCTAACCTCAGGTGATCCACCCGCCTCATCCTCCCGAGTAGCCGGGACCACAGGCACCTGCCACCACACCCAACTCATTTTTTTGTATTTTTTGTAGAGACGGGGTTTCTCCATGTTGCCGGGGCTGGTCTTGAACTCCTAACCTCAGGTGATCCACCCACCTCAGTCTCCCGAGTAGCCAGGACCACAGGCACCTGCCACCACACCCAACTCATTTTTTTGTACTTTTTTTGTAGAGACGGGGTTTCTCCATGTTGCCGGGGCTGGTCTTGAACTCCTAACCTCAGGTGATCCACCCACCTCAGTCTCCCGAGTAGCCAGGACCACAGGCACCTGCCACCACACCCAACTCATTTTTTTGTACTTTTTTTGTAGAGACGGGGTTTCTCCATGTTGCCGGGGCTGGTCTTGAACTCCTAACCTCAGGTGATCCACCTGCCTCATCCTCCTGAGTAGCCGGGACCACAGGCACCTGCCACCACGCCCAACTCATTTTTTTGTATTTTTTTGTATTTTTTGTAGAGACGGGGTTTCTCCATGTTGCCTGGGCTGGTCTTGAACTCCTAACCTCAGGTGATCCACCCACCTCAGTCTCCTGAGTAGCCGGGACCACAGGCACCTGCCACCACACCCAACTCATTTTTTTTGTATTTTTTGTAGAGACGGGGTTTCTCCATGTTGCCGGGGCTGGTCTTGAACTCCTAACCTCAGGTGATCCACCTGCCTCATCCTCCTGAGTAGCCGGGACCACAGGCACCTGCCACCACGCCCAGCTCATTTTTTTGTATTTTTTTTGTAGAGACGGGGTTTCTCCATGTTGCCGGGGCTGGTCTTGAACTCCTGGGATCAAGCCGTCCACCACCTCAGCCTCCCAACGTGCCAGGGTGACGGGTGTGAGCCACCGCACCGGGCCTATTTGATTTTATTTTTTTTTTTTGTAGACATTGTTTAAGTGGCTACAAAAGTCCACAAACATTCTCCCTGAAATTCTCCCTTAGAATGATCGTCTTCGTGGGCACACAGCACGTGCTGCTGCTGACCTGAGTGGCCTCTACTCAACATCTAGACGGCTCAGTGTTTGGACAGTTTCAAATCAGGGTCTCGCTCTGTCACCCAGGCTGGAGTCTGGGTGTGATCTCGGCTCACTGCAGCCTGTTTCCTCCCTCCCTCCCTCCCTCCCTTCCTTCCTTTCATCTTTCCTCCCTCCCTTCCTCCCTCCCTCCCTCGCTTCCTTCCTTGCTTCCCTCCTTTCCTCCCTCCCTCCTTCCCTCCTTTCCTTCTTCCTTTCCTCCCCTCCTTTCCTCCCTCCCTCCTTTCCTCCCTCCCTCCTTTCCTCCCTCCCTCCCTCCCTCCCTTCCTTCCTTTCATCTTTCCTCCCTCCCTTCCTCCCTCCCTCCCTCGCTTCCTTCCTTGCTTCCCTCCTTTCCTCCCTCCCTCCTTCCCTCCTTTCCTTCTTCCTTTCCTCCCCTCCTTTCCTCCCTCCCTCCTTTCCTCCCTCCCTCCTTTCCTCCCTCCCTCCTTTCCTCCCTCCTTCCTTTCCTCCCTCCCTGCCTCTCTTCCTTCCTTTCTTCCTGGACAACCTGGCATCTGCACCGTGTCCTGGCTGAGCCTCCTGCCAGCTCTGTGGCCTCGGTGGAGGGGGGGTGCGTGTCTCACCATCTTTGCACCCCAGTTTCCCCATCTGTGAGGCAGGGACGGCAACAGGCACCCCTTGAGGTCACCCCTCCAGCATTTGTTTACAGCTGTCTCACATGAACTTAGATCCATGGAAAAGCGTCACCCTGACTCGTTGACCTGCAAAAATGGCCCAGGACAGAGAGGGGGGCCCTTGGCATGGTGGCAGCCGGGACCCGAGGCTGTTGTCCAGTCATATAACCTTAGAGCCTGTTCAAATCAGGGTCTCGCTCTGTCACCCAGGCTGGAGTCTGGGTGTGATCTCGGCTCACTGCAGCCTGTTTCCTCCCTCCCTCCCTCCCTCCCTTCCTTCCTTTCATCTTTCCTCCCTCCCTTCCTCCCTCCCTCCCTCGCTTCCTTCCTTGCTTCCCTCCTTTCCTCCCTCCCTCCTTCCCTCCTTTCCTTCTTCCTTTCCTCCCCTCCTTTCCTCCCTCCCTCCTTTCCTCCCTCCCTCCTTTCCTCCCTCCCTCCTTTCCTCCCTCCTTCCTTTCCTCCCTCCCTGCCTCTCTTCCTTCCTTTCTTCCTGGACAACCTGGCATCTGCACCGTGTCCTGGCTGAGCCTCCTGCCAGCTCTGTGGCCTCGGTGGAGGGGGGGGTGCGTGTCTCACCATCTTTGCACCCCAGTTTCCCCATCTGTGAGGCAGGGACGGCAACAGGCACCCCTTGAGGTCACCCCTCCAGCATTTGTTTACAGCTGTCTCACATGAACTTAGATCCATGGAAAAGCGTCACCCTGACTCGTTGACCTGCAAAAATGGCCCAGGACAGAGAGGGGGGCCCTTGGCATGGTGGCAGCCGGGACCCGAGGCTGTTGTCCAGTCATATAACCTTAGAGCCTGTTCAAATCAGGGTCTCGCTCTGTCACCCAGGCTGGAGTCTGGGTGTGATCTCGGCTCACCGCAGCCTCCACCTCCTGGGCTCGAGCGATTCTCCTGCCTCAGCCTCCGGAGGAGCTGGGACCACAGGTGCCCGCCACCACGCCGGGCTGATTTTTACAGTTTTTGTAGAGATGGGGCCTCACTGTGTTGTCCAGGCTGGTCTTGAACTGTTCACCTCAAGCGATTCTCCTGCCTCGGCCATCCAGGGTCCTGCAATTATGGGCATGAGCCACTGTGCCTGGCCTATTTTTTATTGCTTTGGGTTTTGTAGAAATCATGTAAGAAGTGGCCGGACGTGGTGACTCACGCCTGCCATCCCAGCACTTTGGGAGGCTGAGGTGGGTGGATCACCAGAAGTCAGGAGTTCGAGACCAGCCTGGGCAACATGGCGAAACCCCGTCTCTACTAAAATACAAAAGAAATGAGCCGGGCGTGGTGGCAGGTGCCTGTAATCCCAGCTACTCAGGAGGCTGAAGCAGGAGAATTGCTTGAACCTGGGAGGCGGAGATTGCGGTGAGCTGAGATCGAGCCATTGCACTCCAGCCTGGGCAACAAGACTGAAACTCCATCTCAAAACAAAACAAAAAAAGGCTGGACACAGTGGCTCATGCCTGTCATCCCAGCACTTTCGGAGGCCGAGGCGGGTGGATCACCTGAGCTCAGGAGTTTGAGACCAGCCTGGGCAACATGGCGAAACCCTGTCTCTACTAAAATACAAAAGAAATTAGCTGGGCATGGTGGCAGGTGCCTGTAATCCCAGCTACTCAGGAGGCTGAGAAAGGAGAATTGCTTGAACCTGGGAGGTGGAGGTTGCAGTGAGCTGAGATCGCGCCATTGCACTCCAGCCTGGGCAACGAGAGTGAAACTCCATCTCAAAAAAAGAAAAAAAGGCTGGACACAGTGGCTCACGCCTGTCATCCCAGCACTTTGGGAGGCTGAGGCAGGCAGATTGCCTGAGCTCAGGAGTTCGAGACCAGCCTGGCCAACGTGTTAAAACCCCGTCTCTACTGAAAATACAAAAGAAATGAGCCGGGCGTGGTGGCAGGTGCCTGTAGTTCCAGCTACTCAGGAGGCTGAGGCAGGAGAATTGCTTGAACCTGGGAGGTGGAGATTGCGGTGAGCTGAGATCGCACCACTGCACTCCAGCCTGGGCAACGAGAGTGAAACTCCATCTCAAAACAAAAAAAAAAGGCTGGACACAGTGGCTCACGCCTGTCATCCCGGCACTTTGGGAGGCTGAGGCAGGCAGATTGCCTGAGCTCAGGAGTTCGAGACCAGCCTGGCCAACATGTTAAAACCCCGTCTCTACTGAAAATACAAAAGAAATGAGCCGGGCGTGGTGGCAGGTGCCTGTAGTTCCAGCTACTCAGGAGGCTGAGGCAGGAGAATTGCTTGAACCTGGGAGGTGGAGATTGCGGTGAGCTGAGATCGCACCACTGCACTCCAGCCTGGGCAACGAGAGTGAAACTCCATCTCAAAACAAAAAAAAAAGGCTGGACACAGTGGCTCATGCCTGTCATCCCAGCACTTTGGGAGGCTGAGGCAGGCAGATTGCCTGAGCTCAGGAGTTCGAGACCAGCCTGGCCAACATGTTAAAACCCCCGTCTCTACTGAAAATACAAAAGAAATGAGCCGGGCGTGGTGGCAGGTGCCTGTAATCCCAGCTACTCAGGAGGCTGAAGCAGGAGAATTGCTTGAACCTGGGACACGGAGGTTGCAGTGAGACGAGATCGCCCCATCGCACTCCAGCCTGCAACAGAGCGAGACTCCTTAACAAGGGAGGCTATTCTGACACCTGCTACCATGTGGAAGAAGCTTGAGAATGTTACGCTGAACACCAGTCAGCCAGACACGGAAAGACAAATCCTGTGTGATTCCACTTCAAGGAGGTCCGTCGAGTCACCAGAGTCACAGAGACAGAAAGTATAACGGTGGGTGCTGGGGGCTGAGGAGGGCGAATGGAGCTGTCGTTGAAGGGGGGGTCGCAGTTTTGGGTTTAGAAGTGGAATTTTGGAGACAAATCACGGGGATGGTTGCAGAAAGGTGTGAGCATGCTTGTTACCCCGGAACTGTGCACATAAAGATGTCTCACCTGTTGGCCGGGCGCGGTGGCTCACGCCTGTCATCCCAGCACTTTGGGAGGCCAAGGCGGGTGGATCACTTGAGGTGAGGAGATCAAGACCAGCCTGGCTAACACGGTGAAACCCCGTCTCTACTAAAAATACAAGAAAAAAATTAGCCAGGCGTGGTGGCGGGCACCTGTAGTCCCAGCTACTCGGGAGGCTGAGGCAGGAGGATGGCGTGAACCCGGGAGGCAGGGGTTGCAGTGAGCCGAGATTGTGCCATTACACTCCAGCCTGGGCGACAGAGCAAGATTCCATCTCAAAAAAAATAAAAGGCTCATGTGTATGAGGCTGGGGACGCAGGAGAGGGTCTCTCCCTGAAACTCGGGGGGTCCTGGGAAAGAATCCAGCCTCCAGCCTGGCCCTGGGAACCCTGGACCAGGCAGGGGGGTCACTGCCCCCTTCCTGGGGAGTCTCAGCTGAAAATAGCTCATCTCACAGGGGACCCGCACGGCTGACGTCCAGGACGAGCCCGAGACTCCTCAAGAAAAGCCTCGTGTTAAACACGCGTGTGTCTCCTCGCCTGCCGGTTTAATGCCCAGTCGTGGGGTCCTGGGTTGTGGCCACGAAGTCCTATTCCTCTGTCGCCAGGGTGAGAAGGTGGCTGTCGGCAGGGATTTTGGGATCAGGCAGGTGACTTCTCACGAAGGCTGGTTTCTCAGCCTCACCTCTGCCGACATCGGGGGCTGGAGGATTCTCTGTCGTGGGGCGTCCTGTGCCCTGTGGGGTGTCGGGGAGACATTCTCACTCGGGGAACACATTGATTCAAACCATAGGATACACGGTTGATTCATAGATGTATGATTGATAGGTGATTGGTTGACAGATAATTGATGGATAGATATTGATAGAGATGCATGATTAATAGGTGATTGACAGATGATAGACATTAATATAAATGTATGATTGATAGATTGACAGATGATAGATAATTGATATAGATGCATGATTAATAGGTGATTGACAGATAATTGATAGGCATTAATATAAATGTATGATTGATAGATGATTGGTTGACAGATAATTGATAATTGATATAGACACATGATTAATAGGTGATTGACAGATAATTGATAGACATTAATAGAAATGTATGATTGATGATCGGTTGACAGATGATTGATAATTGATATAGATGCATGATTAATAGATGGTTGATAATTGACAGATAATTGGTATAGATGCATGATTGATAGATGATTTATTGACAGACAATTGATACATAAGCGATACAGATGCATGATTGATAGGGAATTGATTGACAGATGATTGATAATTTATATAGATGTATGACTGATCAGTGATTGGTTGATAGGTAATTGATATAGATGCATGATTGACAGATGATTGGTTGTCAGATAATTGACCGATAGTAATGGATAGCTGATTAATAGATAGATAATTGATTAATCAATAATTGATAGATGATAGATAAAGAATCTCTCATGCTCAGGCAGCTTTCTCAGCTCTGGCACTGCTGATGTTTGGGACTGGAGGACTCTCTGTCTTGGGGCCACCCTGGGTGCTGCAGGGTGCTAAGTCTCTGTGATGAGGCCGTCCTGGGCTCTGTAGGGTGTTGAGTCTCTGTGATGAGGCCGTCCTGGGCACTGTAGGGTGTTGAGTCTCTGTGATGAGGCCGTCCTGGGCACTGTAGGGTGTTGAGTCTCTGTGATGAGGCCGTCCTGGGCCCTGTAGGGTGTTGAGTCTGAGTCTCTGTGATGAGGCCGTCCTGGGCCCTGTAGGGTGTTGAGTCTCTGTGATGAGGCCGTCCTGGGCACTGTAGGGTGTTGAGTCTCTGTGATGAGGCCGTCCTGGACACTGTAGGGTGTTGAGTCTCTGTGATGAGGCCGTCCTGGACACTGTAGGGTGTTGAGTCTCTGTGATGAGGCCGTCCTGGACACTGTAGGGTGTTGAGTCTCTGTGATGAGGCCGTCCTGGACACTGTAGGTTGTTGAGTCTCTGTGATGAGGCCGTCCTGGGCCCTGTAGGGTGTTGAGTCTCTGTGATGAGGCCATCCTGGACACTGTAGGGTGTTGAGTCTCTGTGATGAGGCCGTCCTGGACACTGTAGGGTGTTGAGTCTGAGTCTCTGTGATGAGGCCGTCCTGGACACTGTAGGGTGTTGAGTCTGAGTCTCTGTGATGAGGCCGTCCTGGACACTGTAGGGTGTTGAGTCTCTGTGATGAGGCCGTCCTGGGAGCTGTAGGGTGTTGAGTCTCTGTGATGAGGCCGTCCTGGGAGCTGTAGGGTGTTGAGTCTGTGTGATGAGGCCGTCCTGGGAGCTGTAGGGTGTTGAGTCTGAGTCTCTGTGATGAGGCCGTCCTGGACACTGTAGGGTGCTGAGTCTCTGTGATGAGGCCGTCCTGGACACTGTAGGGTGCTGAGTCTCTGTGATGAGGCCGTCCTGGACACTGTAGGGTGTTGAGTCTGTGTGATGAGGCCGTCCTGGGAGCTGTAGGGTGTTGAGTCTGAGTCTCTGTGATGAGGCCGTCCTGGACACTGTAGGGTGCTGAGTCTCTGTGATGAGGCCGTCCTGGGAGCTGTAGGGTGTTGAGTCTCTGTGATGAGGCCGTCCTGGGCACTGTAGGGTGTTGAGTCTCTGTGATGAGGCCGTCCTGGGAGCTGTAGGGTGTTGAGTCTCTGTGATGAGGCCGTCCTGGACACTGTAGGGTGTTGAGTCTGAGTCTCTGTGATGAGGCCGTTCTGGGAGTTGTAGGGTATTGACTCTGTCGTGGGGCCATCCTGGGCGCTGTAGGGTGCTGAGCAGCGTCCCTGGGCTCCACCCAGCAGATGCCAGTTCACCCCCATGTTGTGACATCCAGACATGTCCCCTGATATTGCTGAGTGTGTCCGGGGAGGGGGCAGGATCTCCCCTGGCTGAGAACCACACTGCACGAAGGAATTAAGAAGAGGACGGCCACACTTAGAGACACAGTTGCCCATGAGCTCACACCAGCTTCTCCAAGCAGGTCACTCTGAACTCTTGTTTTTTTTTTTTTGAGACGGAGTCTCGCTCAGTCGCCCAGGCTGGAGTGCAGTGGCGCGATCTCGGCTCACTGCAAGCTCCGCCTCCCGAGTTCACGCCATTTTCCTGCCTCAGCCTCCCGAGTAGCTGGGACTACAGGCGCCCACCACCACGCCCGGCTAATTTTTTCTATTTTTAGTAGAGATGGGGTTTCACCGTGTTAGTCAGGATGGTCTCGATCTGCTGACCTCGTGATCCACCCGCCTCAGCCTCACGAAGTGCTGGGATGACAGGCGTGAGCCACTGCACCCGGCCCAACAGCTCTTTAAGTGGCTTGATTATGACCCTTGCACACTGGCACCTGTCTTTGGGATGTTGGCATGGGCATGACCCACGGATTAGTCAAACACCAACAGGGGCTCAGAAGGAAGGAGAGAATCTATATGGGAGGCTGGCACAGGGCAAGGGATGATCCCTTCATTGCTGCAAAGGCAATGAAGAAGGAAGAAGGAGGCAATGAACAAAGGAAGAAAGAAAGGAGGGAAGGGAGGGAGGGAGGGAACAAAGGAAGGAAGGAGGGATGGAAGCAAGGAAGGGGAAGGAGGGAGGGAGGGAAGGACGAAAGGAAGGAAGGAGGGATGGAAGGAAGGAAGGGGAAGGAGGGAAGGAAGGAAGGGGAAGGAGGGAGGGAGGGAAGGATGAAAGGAAGGAATGAGGGAAGGAAGGAAGGGGAAGGAGGGAGGAAGGGAGGGACGAAAGCAAGGAAGGAGGGACAGAAGGAAGGAAGGAAGGGGAAGGAGGGAAGGAAGGAGGGAAGGAGGGAGGGAGGGAAGGAGGAAAGGAAGGAAGGAGGGAGAGAAGGAAGGAAGGAAAGGAGGGAAGGAAGGAAGGAAGGAAGGGGAAGGAGGGAGGGAAGGAAGGAGGGAGGGAGGGAAGGAAGGAGGGAAGGGGAAGGAGGGAGGGAGGGAAGGATGAAAGGAAGGAAGGAGAGAAGGAAGGAAGGAAGGGGAAGGAGGGAGGGAGGGAAGGAAGGAAGGAAGGGGAAGGAAGGAAAGGAGGGAAGGAGGGAAGGAAGGAAAGGAGGGAAGCTTCCCTCCATTCTTCCATTGTAGCAGCAGCGTACACTGCCCAGCCCGGGCTGCGTTTCCACTTTCTGTGACCTGGTGTGGCTGTGAGTCTTACTCGGTGTGCTTGAGTTGAAATGTCACCAGCTGCCCGCCGACCTGGGATGACACCTTGGGCCGTTCTGTTTTCTCCCGTTCACCGGTCAAGACACTGAAACTCGGGAGCTTTTGGCGGCCGAGCTGTGTGGAGGGACTTCAAGAGACGAGGAGACGGACCCCGTGGAAACCTCTCCCACCTGGCGATTGGTGAGGGGGACAGAGGCGACCGCAGAGGCGGTTTCATTTTGTGCTTTGAGACGGCCGTTTTGAGGTTGGGAGGCAGCCGCGATGGGAGTTGGGTTTGTCAATGGCATTTTTTTTTTTTACTTTTTTATTATTATACTTTAAGTTCTAGGCTACATGTGCACAACGTGCAGGTTAGTTACATAGGTATACATGTGCCATGCTGGTGTGCTGCACCCATTAACTCGTCATTGACATTGGGTATATCTCCTAATGCTGTCCCTCCCCCCTCCCCCAGGAAACAACAGGTGCTCGAGAGGATGTGGAGAAATAGGAACACTTTTACACTGTTGGTGGGAATGTAAACTAGTTCAACCATTGTGGAAGTCAGTGTGGCGATTCCTCAGGGATCTAGAACTAGAAATACCATTTGACCCAGCCATCCCATTACTGGGTATATACCCAAAGGACTATAAATCATGCTGCTATAAAGACCCATGCACACGTATGTTTATTGCGGCACTATTCACAATAGCAAAGACTTGGAACCAACCCAAATGTCCAACAACGATAGACTGGAGTAAGAAAATGTGGCACATAGACACCATGGAATACTAATGCAGCCATGAAAAAGGATGAGTTCATGTCCTTTGTAGGGATATGGATGAAGCTGGAAACCATCATTCTCAGCAAACTCACACAGAAACAGAAAACCAAACATCACATGTTCTCACTCATAGGTGGGAATTGAACAATGAGAACACATGGACACAGGGTGGGGAACATCACACAGCGGGGCCTATTGTGAGGTGGGGGGGGAGAGGGGAGGGATAGCATTAGGAGATATACCTAATGTTAAATGATGAATTAATGGGTGCCGCACACCAACATGGCACATGTATACATATGTAACGAACCTGCAAGTTGTGCACATGTACCCTAAAACTTAAAGTATAATAATAATAATAATATAATAATGATAATAATAATAAACTGACCAGGATTTCCCCTCAGAAGGGCCCTTTCCCTGAGGGTCTTCGCTCCCCGAGGCGGACCCTACAGTGATCCGTGTGGGGGTTGCTGGGGCGGCGGTCGTCCCCTCCCGGGGGGTCTCCTGGCACCGATCTCACCTGCGGGGGGGCCTCTCCGGCCTGGCTCTTTGATGTGCAGAGATGGCGAAGAAGAAAATGACTTTAAAAATGGTGAGAAGCCGTCATTGAAGTTAACATAAAAGACGATGACGCGGGGTGTTAATTGGTCTGTCTCTGGCATAATTTGGGCCCGGGAGACGGGGTCCCCGGGCCCCTCGCCCGAGAGTGGAGACTCACATCTTTAATTCAGCAATCTTTGTATTAATTACCTCTGCATAGGTACGCTTTGATTGGGAGCGCTTTCTTATAAAATCACAGCGTATCATCTGCCTTAAGATAAATAGATGAGAGTTGAGCTGGGGGAAGAAAAAAAAAAAAACAGTTCATTCGACTCTGAATATCAAATTCAGGATAAAACACCACTGATTCTCGGTCATTCTCAGTGGGGGAAGGAGCTTCTATTCTTGACCCAGCCCACGACACGGGCCGGGGCTGTCAGCGCTGTGAGAGGCACCTGTGTCTCCCCGAGCTGAGGACGGATGACATTTGTACCTACAGGTTTGTATCCGGTCCTGGGAGGTGCCTCCTTGCCAGTGAAGGACCAGAACTCATGGCCGGCCATGGGTGTCTGGCGCCAGGATGGGCAGGGGCGGTAGCCCCGGGTCCCGGGTGTGCGTGAGGCCCCAGGAAAGGGGAAAATTCACTGGGAAAATGCAGAGGTGAGCAAAGAGGAGGGGGGGGGTGCTGCAGGTGGAGGGGGTGGGAAAAGACAGGGGTGTCCCGGGGACCCGTCCAGACCGCAGGATGGTGTGAGCCCGGGAGGTGGACGCGGCGGTGAGAGACCCTGTCTCTCTCTCGCTCTCTTTTTTTTGTTTGTTTTTGGAGATAGAGTCTCGCTCTGTCGCCCAGGCTGGAGTGCAATGGCGTGATCTCGGCTCACTGCAACCTCCGCCTCCCGGGTTCAAGCGATTCTCCTGCCTCAGCCTCCTGAGTAGCTGGGACTACAGGCACCCGCCACCACGCCCGGCTAATTTTTATATTTTTAGTAGAGACGGGGTTTCACCGTGTCGGTCAGGCTGGTCTCGAACTCCTGACCTCAGGCGATCCGCCCGCCTCGGCCTCCCAAAGTGCTGGGATGACAGACGTGAGCCACCGCACCCAGCCAAGAGTTTTCTTTTCGAGACAGAGTCTCGCTCTGTCGCCCAGGCTGGAGTGCAATGGCGCGATCTTGGCTCACTGCAACCTCCGCCTCCCGGGTTCAAGTGATTCTCCTGTTTCAGCCTCCCGAGTAGCTGGGATTACAGGCACCTGCCAGCACGCCCGGCTAATTTTGTATTTTTAGTAGAGATGGGGTTTCACCATGTTGGTCAGGCTGGTCTTGAACTCATGAGCTCAGGGGATCCGCCTGCCTCAGCCCCCCAAAGTGCTGGGATGACAGGTGTGAGCCACTGGGCCCGGCCAGGAATAAGTTTTTATTACACTCAAAATCCCCTAAAAACTAGGCACCAGGGGAGGATGAACTGGCTCAGAGAGAAAGAGAGAGACAGAGACAGAGACAAAGAGAGAGGCAGAGAGACAGAGACAAAGAGAAAGAGAGATAGAGAGACAAAGAGATACAGAGAGAGAGAGACAGAGAGAGACACAGAGAGACAAAGAGAGATGGAGAGACAGAGAAAGAGACACAGAGAGACGCAGAGACAGAGAAAGAGAGACAGAGGCAGAGACAGAGGGAGAGATACAAAGATGGAGAGACAGAGACAGAGAGGGACAGAGAGATACAGATACAGAGAGAGACAGAGACACAGAGACAGAGACGTAGAGACACAGAGAGACAGAGACAAAGACGGAGAGACAGAGAGACAGAGAGATACAGAGAGACAGAGACAGACAGAGACACAGACACAGAGACAGACAGAGACGGACAGAGAGAGAGACAGAGACACAGAGACAGAGAGACAAAGATGGAGAGACAGACAGATACACACAGAGACAGAGACAGAGAGACAAAGATGGAGAGACAGACAGACAGAGAGATACACACAGAGAGACAGAGACAGAGACACAGAGAGACACAGAGACAGAGAAACAGACAGACAGAGACAGAGAGATACACACAGAGAAACAGAGAGACAGAGACAAACAGAGACAGAGACAGAGAGACACAGAGAGAGACAGAGACAGACAGAGAGATGGAGAGACAGAGACACAGAGAGAGGCAGAGACAGAGAGACAGAGAAACAGAGAGACAGAGAGTCAGAGACACAGACAGAGACAGGGAAGGGAGGGAGGGAGGGAGGGAGGAAATGAAACCAAAGAAAGGAAAGAAAAAACCCCCAAGAGTCACAATCAATATACGTCCTGCACAAATTCCTCCAGTTTCCAGGGGGTTCCCACAGCTCCCCCCGGCCCGCCACCCCCCGCCACCCCCCACCCACTCCCAGAGCCGCCTCCTTCCACACCCCGACGTGCTTCATTGACCACGAGGCCCACGGCGGCTTTCGGAATGCGGCAACTTTTTAGAAAAAATAGTTTGCTGCCCGTCGTTTCTAGCGTTTGTCTTTTTTTTTTTTTTTTTTTTTAAGGGGGTAAAAAAAGATAAAGCAACATGGAACAGCACACTCCTCCCGGCCTTCCTTCTTCTGACACCGTTTTCCTTTAGAAGATTTCAAACTACAAGTCAGGACATGACACGGGGAGCGTCCCAGGCACGCGCGGCCTCTGCTGTTTGATTTCTGACGTGAGTCTATAGGTGAAGCTGACAGGTTTCAGATGGAAGAGGCAGGGCAGACGCCTTTCAAGAGAGGCGCGTTATCTGGGTAAATCCATCAAGGGTGCGTCCTGGGAGAAGACGGGCCGCCTTTGTAGACAACGCCACGGCACGGGGGCCCCCACGCTGGGCGCACACCCCGGCTGGCTGACAGGCGGCCCCCATTTCACCGTGATCACGAATAAAAGCCAGTTCCCTGCAGGTTACGGGGCTGCTGTGTTTTGACATTGACCTTAATACATAATTTAACCACAAAGCATATGAGGTACGTGCAATCTGATGAGGAAAGACCACAGGACTGGCAGGTAACGTGATGTTGAATCAGAAATGATATTTGTTCCTGATCGTGCAGACGTGGGGGCCTCTGCCGAAGAGGCGGAGAGGGGAGGAGGGGGAGGAGGAGGCCGCGGTTGTGTCTGTCCCAGGGCTGTCGAGGAGAAGTCGGTCTGGGGTCCTGGATGAGAAGCAGAGCTCGGGCGCTGTTAACATTTCCTGGGACAGTGATGGGCTTGGAGAGCCTCACTGTGCACACATGTGGCCTGTTTTATTTTTATTTTTTCAGATGGAGTCTCACTCTGTCGCCCAGGCTGGAGTGCAATGGCGCGATCTCAGCTCCCTGCAACCTCCGCCTCCCGGGTTCAAGCCATTCTCCTGCCTCAGCCTCCCAATAGCTGAGATTACAGGCACCCGCCACCATGCCCGGCTAATTTTTTGTATTTTTAGTAGAGACGGGGTTTCACCATGTTGGTCAGGCTGGTCTCGAACTCCTGACCTCATGATCCGCCCGCCTCGGCCTCCCAAAGTGCTGGGATGACAGGTGTGAGACACCGCGCCCGGCTATGTGGCCTGTTTGCTGGGACGGAGCCGCTGGCATCCTGGCAGCAGCTTCAAAACACAGTTACCGTCTCAGGGGAGCAAAAGCACCCGGTCCCCATCACTGTCCCCAAGAAAGGGAGCAGCAGGGGGTTCCCGCGGCTGGCCAGGAAGCTGGGGACAAACGGTGGCGTACCTGAGCACCTGCATTCCCGCAGTGACGGACAGGTCGACACGGGCAGCTTTGCTTCTCCCCTGGCCAGCTCGGTCAAGCTTCCTGCCTCTGGTGCCTGGAATGCAGAGTCCTGGGTGTGCAACAGGCATTGCCTGGGGGGGCTGGCGTTTTTGTTTTGTTTGGTTTTTTTGAGACAGAGTCTCACTCTGTTGCCCAGGCTGGAGTGCAATGGTGTGATCTCGGCTCACTGCAACCTCCGCCTCCTGGATCCAAGTCATTCTCCTGCCTCAGCCTCCCGAATAGCTGGAATTACAAGCACCTGCCACCACGCCGGGCTAATTTTGTATTTTTAGTAGAGACGGGGTTTCACCATGTTGGCCAGGCTGGTCTCGAACTCCTGACCTCAGGTGATCCGCCCGCCTCGGCCTCCCAAAGTGCTGGGATAACAGGCATGAGCTGCTTGTGAGTTGCAGAGACCCCAGGAGGTACCCTGGAAAGGAGCCCAATAGGAAGACCCAGGACTCTAGGGCAGCAGGTTCAAGCCTGCTCAGCTGGGAAGACTGTTTCCTTCAGGAGTGTGGCGGGTTCCACACGGCGGGTTGGAGACATGCACCTGCCCAGGCTGGGCCACTCAGGGTTCACGCCGGGGCACTGAGTATTTTGGGGGTGCAATGAACTCTGCACAACGCACCAGGGTGGGGGCAGAGATGAATCAAAGAAGACAGCTGTTTGTGTGTGAGCTTCCCTGGCCTGGGCACACAGAGACAGACATTCACACCCACACACACATATGCATTCGTACGCACCTACACACACATCTGTACACACACTCACACCCCCCCACACACATACATTCATACACACCCATACACACACCTGCACACACACACAGGTACATACACACACCTGTACACATACATTCACAGCCACACACAGACATGTACACACACACACACACATTCATACACACCTGCACCACACACAGGCGCACACACTCCTGTACACATACATTCACACCCACATACATATGCATTCATACACACCTACACACACTTGTACACACACATTCACATCCCCACACGTACACACCAGGACACACACATTCATACACACCTGCACACACAGGTGCACACACACGCCTGTACACATACATTCACACCCACACACAGACATGCACATCTGCAAATGTTACTCAGTGACCTGGAGGCCTCATAAACCACGAGTCCGGCCTCGGCTGATTCCACAAGGCTCCGTGGAGCTACCTGTGCAGGGGGGAGAGGCGTGAGGCTCAAAGGGGCCCTGGACGCAGGGACAGACGTTTCTTTACAGACACCCACGTGAGGTAGACAAACCACACATATGTCTCTCCAACCACACATGGTAATTCGTGAGGATGAAGAGATGAATGCCCCAGGCCATATTCCCTTTGTGCTGTCCTGGTCTAGCGTGAAATGTTAATTTTTGCCTTTTTTCGTGTATAAAGGGGCCCTTAGGTTGTTAGATGTTCCTGCTTTCATAGTAGACGCATGTGGACTTTTCGTGGTATTTTGTTGTGTTTCTACTGCTTGTTGGAGGCAGAAAAAGCGACTCGTCAATGTTTTATGATGAAGATGAAAAGTATGAAAGGTGAGCGTGAAGTCGTAACGACATACTTTTGTGAATTTTGGTGATTATTTTTGTTTGTTGGTTTCAGTCTTTGGAAAAAACCTGTGGTTGGCCGGGCGCGGTGGCTCACGCCTGTCATCCCAGCACTTTGGGAGGCCGAGGTGAGTGGATCATGAGGTCAGGAGATCGAGACCAGCCTGGCCAACGTGGTAAAACTCCATCTCTACTAAAAATACAAAAAATGAGCCGGGCGTGGTGGCGGGCGCCTGTAGTCCCAGTTACTCGGGAGGCTGAGGCAGGAGAATCGCTTGAACCTGGGAGGTGGAGGTTGCAGTGAGCTGAGATCGCGCCACTGCACTCCAGTCTAGGCGACAGAGTGAGACTCCGTCTCAAAAACAAAAACAAACAAAACAACAACAAAAAACCGGTGGTTATTCCTGATACCACAGAGAGCGTTTGGAGCCTCCCCAGATGCACGGCTGTGTCCCGGTCCAGGTTCCAAAGGGGCTTTGTGGATCTTTTTCTGCAGACAGAATGAATGCTTTGTGCTGCCAAGTCCTACGTTGAAACCCTCAACCCCAAGGTCAGCGTGTTACTAGTGGGGGGTCTTTGGGAGGTGAGGAGGTCGTGATGGTAGAGTCTCACGAATGGGATTAGTATCCCCATGAAAGGGACACCAGAGCTTCCTCTCTCTCTGTCTCTCTCTCTGTCTCTTCCTCTCCACCCCACATCATGGAATGACATAGCAAGAAGGTTGCCGTCTGCAAGCCAGGAAGGGAGTCCTCACCAGGAGCTGAGATGTTGCTGCTTTGATCTTGGACCTCCAGTCTTCATGTGTGTGAGAAATCAATGTCTGTTGTTTAAGCCCTGTGGTCTGTGGTACTTTGCTGTAGATTTTCTTTCTTTCTTTCTTTCTTTTTGAGACTGAGTCTCACTCTGTCACCCAGGCTGGAGTGCAGCGGCGCGATCTTGGCTCACTGCAACCTCTGCCTTCTGGGTTCAAGTGATTCTCCTGCCTCAGCCTCCCGAGTAGCTGGGACTACAGGTGTCCACCACCACACCTGGCTGATTTTTGTATTTTTAGTAGAGATGGGGTTTCACCATGTTGGCCAGGATGGTCTCGATCTCTTGACCTTGTGATCTGCCTGCCTCGGCCTGCCCAAGTGCTGGGATTATAGGCGTGAGCCACCGCGCCCAGCAATTCTATCTGTCTGTCTGTCTGTCTGTCTGTCTATCTATCTATCTATCTATCATCTATTATCTATCTATCTATCTATCTATCTATCTATCTATCTATCTATCTCTCTATCTCTCTATCCATCCATCCATCTAATCCATCCATCCATCTATCATCTATCTATCCATCTATCTTTTGGGTTTTTTTTGAGACAGAGGAGCTGAAACATAGTGAGAGGTTTCTATACCCAGAGAGCTGAACCTCTAGGGTGGAGAAGTTTAAACATTCACTAAACTGGCTTTCATTTAGTAATTGGTGCAGAACAAAGAGAGACATTTGTGTATGTGTGTGTGTGTATTCTCTTCTCTTCATTTTGTCTCATTTTTCAGAAGCAACAAAAAGGAGAAGATAAGTTTATTTCCATGCAGAGAAGGAAGAGTTTGCTTTCCATTTTATTTTATTTTATTTTTCAGATAGAGTTTCAGCCTTGTTGCCCAGGCTGGCATGCAATGGCGCAATCTCGGCTCACTGCAACCTCCACCTCTGGGGTTCAAGCGATTCTCCTGCCTCAGTCTCCCAAGTAGCTGGGATTACAGACACCCGCCACCATACCACACTGCAACCTCTGCCTTCTGGGTTCAAGTGATTCTCCTGCCTCAGCCTGCTGAATAGCTGGGACTACAGGTGTCCGCCACCACACCTGGCTGATTTTTGTATTTTTAGTAGAGACGGGGTTTTACCATGTTGGCCAGGCTGGTCTTGAACCCCTGACCTCAGGTGATCCTCCCGCCTTGGCCTCCCAAAATGCTGAGATTACAGGCATGAGCCACCGTGCTCGGCTGAGTTTGCTTTCTTTGGAGAGCAAACAGATAGCCCCACCAGAAATGTACTTATTTACTTAGTTGCTGGCATGTTTGGAGTGGATGTTGGAGTTTTTCTCAGCCAGGGAGGTGAGAAAGTCTCCATCAAGTACTAATTCATTCATTCATTCATTCGTTCATTCAATTCAACTTTGAATTTAAAAGTGGAGAGTTCCCCTCCGTCTGACCACAAAGTGATGTGCAGAAGTAGCTTCATTTTAAACCTGCAGATAAGATGGGTCGGTCTCTGATTTGTAATTAGAAGTGCAGCAGATAACGAGACAATCTGAATGTCCTACCAAGTCTTTGACCTGTTCTTTGGGAGGTGGCATCACCTTATCTTCAATCACCAAGGCTGCACGTGGAGGAGTTATTCAGGCAGCTGAAAATATCACCCCGGATCTTGCAGAGGAAGCAACCTAGGAGTCGGAGTGTCCCTGCAGATGCTCCACACACGGGTGTGATATAGAAGGAGTGGAGGTGGACGAGGTCTAAGGAGAACAAGGAAAAGGACATGAGAGGATCAGAGAAGACCTCAATAGCTTAGCCAGGGAAGGAATTCATGGGAAAAACATTAGGGGAATTTATAGTCTTGGCAGGGAACCCAAAGACGGAGACTCAGACAACAGGGCAGAACCCAAGGGAGGAAGGTGGTTGGAGAGGACTCTCCAAGCTGCCTCTGGGCTCTGGAGAGGTTGCTGTGGTCATGAGGAATTTCTGTCCTGCAGCTGATTTCCTTTATTCTCTCAAGGTTCCAAGTGCTGGGCAGAAAGTCCAGCTCCCTGGATGCCAGGATGGGGGGATAGAGAATGTAGGAGGCTCCAGGATGCCAAAGAGGGAGGTGACGCTGGTTCCCACTGAGACGTGTGAAGCAGGAATGACCCCAAGATGACAAGGCTCCGAGTCCCAGCACGATGATTCAGCTTCCCCATCTCACGTGTTCATGGAAGGAGCATGAGGAACTCAGGCATCGGGAAGAAAGTGCCCTCGGTTTGGGGTGGGGCGAGCTTTGGGAACCTCAGGAAACATTTCACGATGACCAACAGGATCAGCCAGTGGGAGAGGAAGAGGAGATTTGTTACAACCATGAGGTGGGTTCACTGTGGACACAAATCAGAGGCAGGACAGCCAAAGACAGGCCCAACTATTGGCCACGTGTGGGTAAGAGGAAAGAATTGTGACTGGGTTCAGAGTGCAGGGGGCATGGATTGAAAAGCAGGACATGTCTTCCTCTCTTCTGGTTTCATTGAGCCTTTGCTAAATAGAAGCTAGAATCTCATAGACCTGGTGGCAGCTGTCTTACTCCCTTGGTGTTGCTATGGCAGAATGCCATAGACTGCATGGCTTAGAAACAATAAGACATTTACTGCTCACAGCTCTAGAGGCTGGGAAGTCTCAGATCAACGCGTGGTAGATTTGGTGTTTGCTGGGGAAAGTCCCAGATCAAGGCGTGGTAGATTTTGTGTTTGATGGGGACCTGTTTGCTCATTCATAGGCGGTGCCGTCAGGCTGTGTCCTCATATGGTGAAAGGGGTGAGGGAGCTCTCTGAGGTCCCCCCCTTTTTTTGAGATGGAGTTATGCTCTTGTACCCCAGGCTGGAGTGCGATCGCACGATCTTGGCTCGCTGCAACCTCTGCCTCCTGGGTTCAACTGACTCTCCTGCCTCAGCCTCCCAAGTAGCTGGGATTATAGGTGTCCACCACCAAGCCTGGCTAATTTTTGTATTTTTAGTAGATATGGGGTTTCACCATGTTGGCCAAGCTGGTCTCGAACTCCTGACCTCAGGTGATCCTCCTGCCTTGGCCTCCCAAAGTGCTGGGATTACAGGCGTGAGCCACTGTGCCTGGCCTGGGGTCCCCCACTCCTTTTTTTTTTTTTTTTTTCCTTTTTTAGATGGAATTTTGCTCTGTTGCCAGGCTGGAGTGCCGTGGTGCGATCTCAGCTCACTGCAACCTCTGCCACCTGCATTCAAGTGATTCTCCTGCCTCAGCCTCCCAAGTAGCTGGGATTACAGGTGTCCACCACCATGCCGGGCTAATTTTTGTATTTTTAGGAGAGACAAGGTTTCACCATTGTTGGCCAGGATGGTCTCGATCTCTTGACTTTGTGACCTGCCCGCCTCGGCCTCCCAAAGTGCTGGGATTACAGGCCTGGGGTCTGTAATTTTTATAAAGGCACTGATCCCATTCATGAGGCTTCATCCTCACAACCTCATCACCTTCCAAAACTCGACTTCCTAACACCATCACCTTAGCGGTTAGGGATTCAACATAGCAATTTGTCGGGGGAACACGACATTCAGTGTATACTGACTGTTGTTCTTCAAACACCTGCTACATTATAATTAATATCATTATGGGAGAACACCCTTACCGTAGAATATTCCCACCACCAGGATCTCCATGATATACCTTCCAACTCTGCAAAATAACAAAACAATAACATCCGTAAAACTTTGCACATCAAAACAACAAAACAACACAACGCAAACGGAATAAAACCCTTTTCTTTTGACTGAGTTATGAGCAGAGAAAGTTTGGACACTTTCGCAGAACTCAGAAACATATTAATTTTTCACAGCCTCGTAAGTCAAAAATGGCTTGTCCAATTTGCTTCAAACTTCGCAGCCTGATAGAAAGCCCCAGAACTTTCCGGCCAGAGAAGATATTTTGTCAGAGTTGGAAGGAGGTCAGAAGAGGGCATTAATGTGGAGGATGTGAAGACCTGGGCCCCGACCCTTGATGGGCCTATCTGTAATTAGCTGGAGCCCTCCCCCGGATTTGGGGTTGACAGACGCTCAGGACAGCACGATGATCTCGAGGGCGTCAAAGGGCAAAGCTTCCCCGTCAATGGCTCTGTTTGGAGAGGGAGTAGCTTGGGGAGTCAGGGACTCAGCGTGGGGCTGACACCCTCTTTTACCGAGCACTTCTGATTTATATGATAAAAATCTCATTTTCAGAAAAAAAGAAGGGAGTTTTACACGGGATAGGGTGGTGTGAAATCAGCAAAACAAAACAAAAACGCTTTTCAGGAAAACGATGATGGATTTGGGCGGGGAGAGGGCAGAGCTCCTGGGACCTGATTACTGTTAATTTCTAATCCAGGGAGGTCCTGAGCCTGGTGAAATATTAATGCTTGAGAAAGGCCACCGTCTTCTGATTCTTTCTCTGCTTTTGGGACAATCCCAATGGATGCAACACACCCCCCGCGCTGATTTATTTATGTTCACAGCATGGCCGAGGCAGCGGGAGACCCCAAGTTGTATTCAAAATATTCAAAAGGGGCTTTTCTTTTTCCCTTTGTTTATTCAAAATATTCAAAAAGGGCTTTTCTTTTTCCCTTTGTTTCCCTGATTTCTGCGCTGTTGGCTGAAAGTGCTCTGAGTTCACGCGCTACGGGGGGGTGACTTCCATTTCTGCAGACAGCAGCCTTGGGGACGGCCTGGCGAGGGCTAGGAATACCACACCCTGATCCCATTCTTCCTGGCTCAGTCCTGACTGTGAGAGTCACGGTGGACTCTGGGTTTTTGGGTTTTGTTTGTTTGTTTGTTTTATGTTTTTTTTTTTGACAGGGAGTCTCGCTCTGTCGCCCAGGCTGGAGTGCAGTGGCACACCCTAGGCTCACTGCAACCTCCCACTCCTGGGTTTGATTCTACTGCCTCAGCCTCCCGAGTAGCTGAGACTACAGGCACTGGCCACCATGCCTGGCTAATTTTTTTTATTTTTTAAATAGAGATGTGGTTTTGCCGTGTTGGCCAGGCTGGTCTCGATCTCCTGATCTCAGGTGATCCACCCGCCTCGGCTTTCCAAAGTGCTGGGATTATAGGCTTGAGACACCATGCCTGGCCTCTGAACTCTCTTTTAAGGTTTTTTTTTTTTTAATTGAGGTGAGTTTCACGAAACATGCAATCAACCATTTTATTTTTATTACTTATGTATTTATTTTAAGACAGGGTCTCGCTCTGCTGCCCAGGCTAGGGTGCACTGGTGCAATCACAGCTCACTGCAGTCTCAACGTCCTGGGCTCAGGTGATCCTCCTGCCTCAGCCTCCTGAGTAGGTGAGACCGTGGGCATGCCCCACCATGCCTGGCTAATTTTTGTATTATTACTATTTTCTTGGTAGAGACAGGGTCTCACTGTGTTGCCCAGGCCCATCTTGTACTCCTGGTCTCAAGCGATCCTCCTGCCTCAGCCTCCCAAAGTGCTGCAATTACACAGGTGAGGCAACGCAGCCAGCAACCCTTTTAAGGAGAAGGATTTGTTGGTATTTACTGAATTCACCTTGTTGTGGTAGCATATCATCTACATAATACCAGAACATTGTCACAGAGCCAGGAGAAGAACTGCCCATTTTCCCTCCCCATTCCCAGGCAACTCAAAATCTACCTTCTGTCTCTATGGGTTTGCCTGTTCTACACATTTCACATATGATGGGAATAGGCTTTTTTTTTTTTTTTTTTTTTTTTTTTAAGAAAGAGTCTCGCTCTATCAGCCAGCCTGGAGTGCAACGGTGTAATCTCAGTTCACTGCAACCTCCACCTCCTAGGTTCAAGTGATTCTCCTGCCTCAACCTCCTGAGTAGCTGGGATTACAGGCATTCGCCACCATGCCCGGCTAATTTTTTTTTTTGTATTTTTAGTGGTGACAGGGTTTCACCATGTTGGCTAAGCTGGTCTCAAACTCCTGACCTCAGGAGATCTGCCTGCCTTGGCCTCCCAGAGTGCTGGGATTACAGGCATGAGCCATCACCCCCAAAAGGAGACCCAGTAGAACAGCCCGTTTTCCCTCCCCAGCTTCAGGTAACTCCAAATCTACCTTCTGTCTCTACGGATTTGCCTGTTCCACACATTTTGTATACAGTCAGGTCTTGCTTAACAATGGGAATAGGCTCTTTCTAATCCTGTTAGAATTTTTTGTTATTGTTGTTTTGAGACAGAGTGTCACTCTGTCACCGGGCTGGAGTGCAATGGCGTGATCTCGGCTCACTGCAACCTCCGCCTCCCAGGTTCAAGTGATTCTCCTGCCTCAGCCTCCTGAGTAGCTGAGATTACAGGGACCCACGACCACACCTGGCTAATATTTGTATTTTTAGTGGAGATGGGGTTTCACCATGTTGGCCAAGCTGGTTTTGAAATCCTGACCTCAAGGGATCCTCCAGCCTTGGCTTCCCAAAGTGCTGGGATTACAGGCATGAGCTACTGCACCTGGCCTATAAACTACTTTAAAAAAATTTTAAAAATCATCTATTTTTTAAAACATTTTTTAAAAAATTAAACATGAGGACACAGACAGGCACATTAGCCTAGGCTCCTTCAGTGGCAGGATGTTCAGTACCATTTTTTGTTTGTTTGTTTTGATTTTATTTTGAGATGTAGTCTCTCTCTGTTGCCAGGCTGGAGTGCAGTGGCATGATCTTGGCTCACTGCAACCTCTGCCTCCCAGGTTCAATTAATTCTCCTGCCTCAGCCTCCCAAGTAGCTGGGATCACAGGTGCCCGCCACCACGCCTGGCTAATTTTTGTATTTTTAGTAGAGGCAGGGTTTCACCATGTTGGCCAGGATGGTCGTGATCTCTTGACCTCATGGTCTGCCTGCCTCAGCCTCTCAAAGTGCTGGGATAACACGTGTGAGCCACCACGCCCAGCCCGCCGTTAGAATTTTATGGGACCACCGTGGGTATATGCAGTCTGTCCCTGACCGTAACGTCCTTATGTGCATGACTGTAAACAAAATCACAGAAGACATGACTTGTGTCACTGAGTGTGATGTTTTCAAGGTTCATTCATCTTGCAGCCTAAGTCACAGCCTCTTTCTTTCTCATGCATGCATAGTACTCCATTGCATGGATGGAACGCATTGTATTTATCTGTGTGATTGTGGATAGTCACTTGGGCTGCTTCCACCTTTTGGTGAGTAACGGTACTGTGACCATTTGTGTGCAAACCGCTGTGTGGACAATGGTGTCATTTCTTGGGTTTTTTTTAAATCCCTGGAAATGTCTTCTCCAGCCTCGCTAGAGTTGAGTGGAGTCTGTCCCTGACCGTAACGTCCTTATGTGCATGACTGTAAACAAAATCACACAAGACATGACTTGTGTCACTGAATGTGATGTCTTCAAGGTTCATTCATCTTGCAGCCTAAGTCACAGCCTCGTTCTTTTTCATGGGTGCATACTACTCCATTGCATGGATGGAACGCATTGTATTTATCTATGTGATTGTGGATAGTCACTTGGGCTGTTTCCACCTTTTGGCGAGTAACGCTGCTGTGACCATTTGTCTGCAAACCGCTGTGTGGACAATGGTGTCATTTCTTGGGTTTTTTTTAATCCCTGGAAATGTCTTCTCCAGCCTCGCTAGAGATGAGTGGAATCTTGCCAAGACTGGGGGAATTGGGAGCCGAAATCATCACATGGTGTGTTGCACGGGTTGGAGTGCTGGGATGTGGCGTCCTCGCTGCCTGGTTCAGAGGCAGCTCCGGGCAGCCATGGGCCCACAGGGGACACAGGACGGACCCTCAGTGGATGAATCCTCAAGGGGCCTGTTCTTTCTCTGCGCTGAGAAACGGGCTCCGGGTGTGGGAGGGATGGCAGTTCCCGGAGGGGCAGCGAAACGAGGCAAACACAGACGTTACTGGAGCGGGGCCACGCGGGCAGCACGGACTGGAAATGGGTCCACAGCCTGCACACTGGGACCCTGGAGTGGAGGGGGCTTCAGCTTCCTCCCCCGCCTCTTCCTCCTCCTCCTTTTCTTCCTCCTCCTAGTCCTCCTCCTCCCACTCCTCCTCCTCTTCCTCCTCCTCTTTCATCCCCTCCTCTCTCTCCTCCTTCTCCTTTTGCTTCTCTCCCTCCTCCTCCTTCTCCATCTCTTCTTCTCCCTCCTCCTCTCTCTCCTCCTTCTTCTTTTGCTTCTCCCTCCTCCTCTCCCTCTTCGTTCTCCTTTTGCTTTTCTCCCTCCTCCTCCTTCTCCATCTCTTCCTCTCCCTCCTCCTTCTTCTCCATCTCTTCCTCTCCCTCCTCCTGTTCCTTTCCCTCCTCCTCTCTCTCCTCCTTCTTCTTTTGCTTCTCCCTCCTGCTCTCCCTCCTCCTCTCCCTCTTCCTCCTCCTCTCCCTCCTCCTCCTCCATCTCTTCCTCCTCTCCCTCTCCCTCCTCCTCTCCCTCTCCCTCCTCCTCTCCCTCCTCCTCTCCCTCCTCCTCTCCCTCTCCCTCCTCCTCTCCCTCTCCCTCCTCCTCTCCCTCTCCCTCCTCCTCTCTCTCCTCCTTCTCCTTTTGCTTCTGTCCTCTTCCTCTCCCTCCTCTTTCTTTTGCTTTTCTCCCTCCTCCTCTCCCTCTCCCTCCTCCTCTCCCTCTCCCTCCTCCTCTCCCTCCTCCTCTCCCTCTCCCTCCTCCTCTCCCTCTCCCTCCTCCTCTCCCTCTCCCTCCTCCTCTCCCTCTCCCTCCTCCTCTCCCTCTCCCTCCTCCTCTCCCTCTCCCTCCTCCTCTCCCTCTCCCTCCTCCTCTCTCTCCTCCTCCTCCTTTTGCTTCTGTCCTCTTCCTCTCCCTCCTCTTTCTTTTGCCTTTCTCCCTCCTCCTCTCTATCCTCCTCTCCCTCCTCCTCTCCCTCCTCCTCTCCCTCCTCCTCTCCCTCCTCCTCTCCCTCCGCCTCTCCCTCCTCCTCTCCCTCCTCCTCTCCCTCCTCCTCTCCCTCCTTCTCTCCCTCCTCCTCTCCCTCCTCCTCTCCCTCCTTCTCTCCCTCTCCCTCCCCCTCCCCCTCCTCCTCTCCCTCTCCCTCCTCCTCTCTCCTCCTTCTCCTTTTTCTTCTGTCCTCTTCCTCTCCCTCCTCTTTCTTTTGCTTTTCTCCCTCCTCCTCTCCCTCCTCCTCTCCCTCTCCCTCCTCCTCTCCCTCTCCCTCCTCCTCTCCCTCTCCCTCCTCCTCTCCCTCTCCCTCCTCCTCTCCCTCTCCCTCCTCCTCTCCCTCCTCCTCTCCCTCTCCCTCCTCCTCTCTCTCCTCCTTCTCGTTTTTCTTCTGTCCTCTTCCTCTCCCTCCTCTTTCTTTTGCTTTTCTCCCTCCTCCTCTCCCTCCTCCTTCTTCTCCATCTCTCCCTCTCCCTCCTCCTCTCCCTCCTCCTCTCCATCCTCCTCTCTCTCCTCCTTCTTGTCCTTCGTCTCCTCTTTTCCCTTCTCCACTGCCTCCTCCTTCTTCTCCATCCCTTCCTTTCTGTCCTCTCCCTCCTCCTCCTTTTGCTTCTCTCCCTCCTCCTCCCCTTCCTCCTTCTCCTCCTCCATCTCCTCCTCTCCTTCCTGCTCTCTCTCCTCTTTCATCTCCTCCTCTCCCTCCTCCATCTCCACTTTCCTCCTCCTTCCTCCTCCTCCTTCCCCCTCGTCCTCCTTCTCTCTGTGTCTTCCCCACATCCTTCCCTCCTCCTTTCCTTTCATTCACACCTGCACTCCCCTCCAACCTTCCTTCCTTTTTCTGTGGACTTTCCCCCTTGTGTGAGAAACCCCTTCTCATTTCCCCACGCTCCTGTGCGGTTTTCGACGCAGGAGCCTGACTTTCAGGGGTTTCCACACACGCTCAACCTTACCCAGGGCCAAGAAGCCCCACCTTCCTTCCAGAGCAAACAACGGCTGAGCCCTGGGACTTGGAGGCAGGAGGAGGAGGGAGGAGGAGGGAGGAGGAGGGACGAGGAAATGGAGGAGGAGGAGGGAGAGGAGGAGATGAAGGTAGAGGAGGAGGAGGGAGAGGAGGAGATGAAGGAGGACATGGAGGATGGAAAGGAGGAGATGGAGGAGGGAGAGGAGGAGATGGAGGAGGAGGGAGAGGAGAAGGAGGGAGAGAAGGAGAAGGAGGAGGAAAAGGAGGAGGGAGAGGAGAAAGAGAAGGGAGAGAAGGAGAAGGAAGAGGAGGAGGAGGGAGAGAAGGAGGAGGAAAAGGAGGAGGGAGAGGAGAAAGAGAAGGGAGAGAAGGAGAAGGAAGAGGAGGAGGAGGGAGAGAAGGAGGAGGAAAAGGAGGGAGAGGAGAAGGAGGAGGGAGAGGAGAAAGAAGGGAGAGAAGGAGGAGGAGGCAGAGAAGGAGAAGTAGGAGGAAGAGGAGGGAGAGAAGGAGAAGGAGGAGGAGGGAGAAGAGGAGGAGGGAGAGAAGGAGGAGGAAAAGGAGGAGGGAGAGGAGAAGGAGGAGGGAGAGGAGAAGGAGGAGGGAGAGAAGGAGGAGGACGGGGAGGAGAAGGAGGAGGGAAGGAGAAGGAGGAGGCAGAGAAGGAGAAGAAGGAGGAAAAGGAGGAGGGAGAGGAGAGGGAGGAGGGAGAGGAGAAAGAGAAGGGAGAGAAGGAGGAGGAGGGAGAGAAGGAGGAGGAGAAGGAGGAGGGAGAGGAAGAGATAAAGGAGGAGATGGAGGAGGAGAAGGAGAAGGGAGAGGAGAAGGAGGAGGGAGAGAAGGAGAAGGAGGAGGAGAAGGAGGAGGAGAAGGAGGAGGCTATGGTCCCCATAGAAAAATCTCCCTGCAAACCCACTCATGTGTGGCAGGTGGGACCTTGCCCCTTCTGGGCCTCCAGTCTTTGGGGGAAGCTTCCTGTGGTGCTCGTGGGCCCTGGGTGGAGTCACGTGTCCCCCTTACCCCTGTCTCAAGGGCTCACCCCGCCGCCCCTGCCTACACCAGGTCAACCCTCTGCCTCTCCCACCAGGCTGGTCCCAGAGCTCCGGAGCCCTGGCCTCTGCCAACCGGAATCCCCTGTGCCCCCTCTAAGCTGTGCCGGGTCCTCGTTCTCACCCCCCACACCCATCTGGCTCTTACAATGCAGAGTCTTTTTTTTTTTTTTTAGAGACAGAGTCTTGCTCTGTTGCCCAGGCTGGAGTGCAGTAGCACGATCTCGGCTCACTGCAACCTCCGCCTCCTGAGGTCAAGCAATTCTCCTGCCTCATTCTCCCTAGTAGCTGGGATAACAGGCCCCTGCCACCACGCCTGGCTAATTTTCATATTTTTAGTAGAGATGGGGTTTCACCATGCTGGCCAGGCTGGTCTCGAACTCCCAACCTCAGGTGATCCGCCTGCCTCTGCCTCCCAAAGTGCTGGGATGACAGGCGTGAGCCACTGCACCTGGCCACATGGTAGGGTCTTACATGGTAGCCTCTATGAAGGAGGTGACCAGGCTCCAGCTTGCCGCCCAGATCCCCCTCCTCAGGGCTGAGATGCCCCGGTTCAGGTCTCCGATTCTCCAGCTGTGATGTGTCCTGGCTTCTCTTCTTTCTGGTCGCTGACAATCTTTGCTTCCCCTCCACGGGCAGGTGTATCACCTCAAGCCCCGTCTCCATCCTCACACCGTGGCGTCTTTCCTCCACGCCCCTTTCTCTTCTCATCCTCCAAGGGCCCCAGGTGGTATCAGATCTAAGGAACCCACCCTACTCCAGGATGACCTCATATCTTAACTCGTTCCATCCGCAAAGACCCTATTAGCAAAGAAAATCAAGCTGTGAGGTTCTGGGGGTTAGGACTGCCACCTAGGAACTTTGGGAAGGTACACGGTTTAATGTGTGATGCCTGCATTCCGTCCAAACTCAATACCAATTTCCCGTCCCAAGTGCTCTGTGCATTAGAGACAGCAGCTGTGAAATTATACCAATATCACGTCACGTAGATGAGTCATGGCCGTCAACACAAGCTGCTCAGGTGGGGTATTTGGGAGGGAGGAGAGGAGAAAAAAACAACTTGCTTGGGTGGAGGAGAAAGGAGGGGAGAGATGATTGAGGGACTAACACACCAGGCCAACAATGTCTTTTTTATTTTATTCATTTTGTATTTTTTTTTTTGGAGAGATGGGGTCTTGCCATGTTGCCCCAGCTGGTCTCAAACTCCTGGGCTCAAGCGATCCTCCTGTCTCAGCCTCCCGAAGTCCTGGGATTACAGGTATCCACACCACGCCGGGCTAATTTTTTGATTTTTTTTTAAGTTCTGCAGGATGTGCCAGTTTGTTACGTGAGTAAATGTGAGGATTAGTCATGGGGGTTAATTGTAACATTGTTTCATTACCCAGGTATTAGCCTGGCTAATATTTTAAACATTTATTATTATTATTTTTTTTGAGACAGAGTCTCGCTGTCTCGCACAGGCTGGAGTGCAGTGGTGTGATCTCAGCTCACTGCAACCTCCGCCTCCCAGGTTCAAGCAATTCTCCTGCCTCAGCCTCCTGAGTAGCTGGGATGACAGGCACCTGCCACCACGCCCGGCTAATTTTCTTTTTTCTTTTCTTTTTTGAGATCGAGTCTTGCTCTGTCGCCCAGGCTGGAGTGCAGTGGCATGATCTCAGCTCACTGCAACCTCCGCCTCCTGGGTTCAAGCGATTCTCCTGCCTCGGCTTCCTGAGTAGCTGAGATTACAGGTGCCCACCATGCCAGACTAATTTTCTTTTTTCTTTTCTTTTCTTTTCTTTTTTTTTTTTTTGAGATGGAGTCTTGCTCTGTCGCCCAGGCTGGAGGGCAGTGGTGTGATCTCGGCTCACTGCTAGCTCCGCCTCCTGGGTTTAAGCAATTCTCCTGCCTCAGCCTCCTGAGTAGCTGGTATTACAGGTGCCCGCCACCATGCCTGGCTAATTTTCTTTTCTTTTTTCTTTCTTTCTGTTTTTTTTTTTTTTTTTTTGAGACAGAATCTCAGTCTGTTGCCCAGGCTGGAGTGCAATGGCATAATCTCGGCTCAGTGCAACCTCCACCTCCTGGGTTCAAGCGATTCTCCTGCCTCAGCCTCCTGAATAGCTGGGATGACAGGCACCCGTCACCATGCTCAGCTAATTTTTGTATTTTTAGTAGAGATAGGGTTTTTCCATGTTGGCCAGGCTGGTCTCGAACTGCTGACCTCAGGTGATCCGCCCGCCTCAGCCTCCCAAAGTGCTGGGATTACAGGTGTGAGCCACTGCTCCTGGCCAAAAAATTATTTTTTATAGACCTGGGGTTTTGCTATGTTGCTCCAGGTGCTTTCCAATTGCTGGGCTCAAGCAATCCTTCCACCTCAGCCTCCCAAAGTGCTGGGATTACAGGCACGAACGGTAGCACGCGACCGGCCTCTTTATACTATTTTGCAGGCACATTACCTTGCTTTCAGTAAGTGCAGTTCCCACGAAAAAGCCACGAGTATGGAGAAGTTTGCCTGGAAAACTTAGGCAGTTACTCCTTTTAGATAATTTAACTTCAAAGTCGAAACAGGGCATCGCAGAAAGGATCTGAATTTAGAGGTATGTTTTATTGAATCACTCAAGGCGTAGAAATAGAAATGATCAAAGGGTGTTCGCGAGCGTGCTTTCCAGCTTCTGAGGAGCTGAGCCCAGCTCACTAATGATGGTAATTGTGGTCATAGGTGACTCGCCCCTGAGCTGGGGGGGCTCTGAGCACCTCTGCCTTCCACCCTACTGGGGAGCAAGGCTGTGGGGCTGCCTGTAATGATTGG
Source organism: Pan paniscus (assembly GCF_029289425.2). Lineage (NCBI taxonomy): Eukaryota > Metazoa > Chordata > Mammalia > Primates > Hominidae > Pan > Pan paniscus. The sequence continues at coordinate 46,709,559 of NC_073273.2, read as the reverse complement.
TTGTTATTGTCTGAGGATATCTAGAAATTCAAGAGAGATCTACTTTATACTCTGGAAATGAAAAGCCTTTTGTATTCAGCAAAGGGATTGGTGTTGAGAGGGGGCTTCATGGGTGTACACCGTGGGGAGTATCCCTCCTGGGTTCCACGCTCAGACAGGTGGCCCAAGACAAGATGTCTGGCTTTTTAAATTTTAATTTAATTTAATTTAATTTTAATTTAATTTAATTTAATTTTAATTTAATTTAATTTAAATTTAATTTAATTTTAATTTAATTTTAATTTAATTTAATTTTAATTTAATTTTAATTTAATTTTAATTTAATTTAATTTTAATTTAATTTTAATTTAATTTAATTTTAATTTAATTTTAATTTAATTTTAATTTTAATTTTAATTAATTAATTAATTAATTTTCGAGACAGAGTCTCTCTCTGTCGCTCAGGCTGGAGTGCAATGGTGCAATCTCAGCTCACTGCAAGCTCCGCCTCCCGGGTTCACGCCATTCTCCTGCCTCAGCCTCCCGAGCAGTTGGGACTACAGGCGCCCGCCACCACGCCCGGCTAATTTTTTTTTTGGTATTTTTAGTAGAGACGGGGTTTCACCGTGTTAGCCAGGATGGTCTCGATCTCCTGACTTCGTGATCCGCCCGCCTCGGCCTCCAGAGTAGCTGGGATTACAGGCGCCCGCCACCATACCCAGCTAATTTTTTGTGTTTTTAGTAGTAGAGACGGGGTTTCACCGTGTTGGCCAGGATGGTCTCGATCTCCTGACCTTGTGATCCACCCACCTCGGCCTCCCGAAGTGCTGGGATGACAAGTGTGAGCCGCCGCGCCCGGCGCGTTATTTTTATTTTTAGTACAGATGAGGCTTTTCTGTGTTGCCCAGGCTGAAGTGCAGTGACGTGATCAGGGTCCTTGCATTTTTTGTTTTGAGACAGGGTCTTGCTCTGTCGCTCAGGCTGGACTGCAGGGATGTGATCCCAGCTCACTGCAGCCTCAGCCTCCTGGGCTCAAGCCATACTCCTGCCTCAGCCTCCCGAGTAGCTGGACTACAGGTGTGTGCCACTATGCCTGGCTGTTTTTTTCTAAATGATTTTTTTTTTTTGGTAGAGATGGGGTCTCACTATGTCTCCCAGGCTGAAGCTCTGTGGTGTGATCACAGCTCACTGCAGCCTCGAACTCCTGGGCTCAAGTGATCCTCCCACCTCAGCCTCCTGAAGTGCTGGGATTAGGGGGGTGAGCCACTGCACTCAGCCAACAGATAGAGATGGGGTCTTGCTGTGTCTCCCAGGCTGAAGCTCAGTGGTGTGATCACAGCTCACTGCAGGCTCGAACTCCTGGGCTCAAGTGATCCTCCCACCTCAGCCTCCTAAAGTGCTGGGATTAGGGGGGTGAGCCACTGCACTCAGCCAACAGATAGAGATGGGGTCTCGCTATGTCTCCCAGGCTGAAGCTCTGTGGTGTGATCACAGCTCACTGCAGGCTCGAACTCCTGGGCTCAACTGATCCTCCCGCCTCAGCCTCCTGAAGTGCTGGGATTAGGGGTGTGAGCCACTGCACTCAGCCAACAGATAGAGATGGGGTCTCGCTATGTCTCCCAGGCTGAAGCTCTGTGGTGTGATCACAGCTCACTGCAGCCTCGAACTCCTGGGCTCAAGTGATCCTCCCACCTCAGCCTCCTAAAGTGCTGGGATTAGGGGGGTGAGCCACTGCACTCGGCCAACACATCTGTAAATATGCCTAAGGCATCTATACCGTAGTAGGTTTGCTACAAGGATCAAGCAAGATAGTGTTCTGGAAATACAAGCCTCACCCTTACTAAGCTGTTTCAGCAGGTGTAACAAATGGCCATTCACAGAATGGCTCAAAAAAAACACACATTTGGCCAGGCGTGGTGGCTCATGCCTGTAATCCCACCACTTTGGGAGGCTGAGGTCGGAGGATTGCTTGAGACCAGAAGTTTGAGACTATAGCCTGAGCAACAGAGTGACGTAGTAATACTATGTTTCTAGAAAAATAAAAAATAAAATAATTAGCCGGGTGTAGATGGGGGGGGATCTGTAGTCCCAGCTACTCGGGAGGCTGAGGCAGGAGGATCCTTTGAGCCCAGGAGTCCGAGGCTGTACTGAGCTAGGATTGCACCACTACACTCCAGCCTGGGCAACAGGGCGAGACTCTGTCTCAAAACAGAAAACAACAAGAACAAGAAGTCCCCCCCAAAAAACAAGAAGTCCTGCCCACTCTTTTTTTTTGAGACAGTTTTGCTCTTGTTGCCCAGGGTGGAGTGCAATGGCGTGATCTCGGCTCACTGCATTTTCTGCCTCCTGGGTTCAAGAGATTCTCCTGCCTCAGCCTCCTGAGTAGTTGGGATTACAGGCACCCACCACCACGCCTGGCTAATTTTGCATTTTTAGTAGAGATGGGGTTTCACCATGTTGGCCAGGCTGGTCTCGAACTCCTGACCTCATGTGATCCACCTGCCTCGGCCTCCCAAAGTGCTGGGATGACAGGCGTGAGCCACCCTGTCTGTCCCCTTTCCTTTATCTTTTACAACTCCAGGACTTTAGCATAAGCCTACAAGTCCTGCCCCGTCTTTTAAGATTTTTTTCCTCTTCAATTTCACTCAGCTGAGAGAAAGGGGAGAACCCCGCCCCCGTCCCTTTTCACCAAACACCTACTCATTTTCCCAACCTGTACCCACCATACTCACAGCAAATTTCATTTAGGATAGACATTTTATTTTATTTATTTTTATTTTCATTTTTTCGAGACGGAGTCTCGCTGTGTCGCCCAGGCTGGAGTACAGTGGCACGATCTCGGCTCACTACAACCTCCGCCTCCCGAGTTCAAGTGATTCTCCTGCCTCAGCCTCCGGAGTAGCTGGGATGACAGGTGCACGTCAACCTCAGCCCACAAGGTGGCCCAAGGCACACGGAGTTCACATTGTACCCACCATGGGTCGAAGGTGGGCGTCTGATTCCTCCTGAAGGGTGGGGAGCCGTGATGTGAACAGGCCACTTCAATGGGACAGGCGTGATCTCCATTTGGGACTAAATACAAGCCCATGGAGGGTCCACAGAGCACCAAGGGAAGCTGGCATTTCAAAACATCTGCCTCGTTTGTCTAAACCACACCACACCACACACCACTCTGGGGTCTGTTTGACCACAGAGAATCCTCTAGCCCCAAATGTCAGCAGAGCTGAGGCTGAGAGACACTGACTGAGGGACTCTATCTATCATCTGTCAATCAATCAATCAATCATCTATCTGTCTATCCATTATCTATTTATCCACCTATCATCTATCTATCTATCATCCGTCTCTCTCTCATCCGTCCATCCATCGTCTATTCTATCTGTCATCTATGTATCTATCCATCTAGTCATCCATCTATCTATCCTGTGTGTATTTATCCATTCTATGTATCTATCTATGTATCTATGTATCTATCTATCTGTCATCTATGTATCTATCCATCTATCCATCCTGTGTGTATGTATATATCTATCTGTCATCTATGTATCTATCCATCTATTCATCCATCTATCCTGTATGTATTTGTCCATCCATCCATCCATCTATTCTATCATCTATCTTCATCTATGTATCTATCCATCTATTCATCCATCTATCCTGCATGTATTTATCTATCCATCCATCCATCTATTCTATCTATCATCTATCTATCATCTATGTATCTATCCACCTATTCATCCATCTGTCTATCTTGTATGTATTCATCCATCCATCCATCTATTCTATTATCTATCTATCATCTATTCATCCATCTATCTATCCTGCATGTATTTATCTATCCATCCATCTATTCTATCATCTATCTGTCATCTATGTATCTATCCATCTATTCATCCATCTTGTATGTATTTATCCATCCATGCATCTACTCAACCATCCCTCCTCTATTTATCATCTCTATCATCTATAAGTCAATCAGTTTATCCATCATCTATCAATCACCCATCCATCTATCTTTGTTATCTATCACCTATCTATTTATCTCTCTATCCTGTATGTATTTATCCATCCATCCATCCCTCCATCCATCCATTCCCTATCTATCTCTATCATATAGAGAAAAATGGCAGCCGCGTCCACACTGGCCTCAGAACTCTCTGGTGAGGTTGTACCAATGAAGCAACAGATTGTGAGGATGTCACTTTTCTGGTTTTTTTTTTTCAAGATGGAATCTCACTCTGTCACCCAGGCTGGAGTGCAGTGGCACGATCTCAGCTCACTGCAACCTCCACCTCCTGGGTTCAAGTGATTCTCCTGCCTCCGCCTCTTGAGGAGCTGGGATTACAGGTGCCCATCACCACGCCTGGCTAATTTTTGTATTTTTAGTAGAGATGGGGTCTCACCGTGTTGGCCAGGCTGGTCTTGAACTAGTGACCACAGGTGATCTGCTCGCCTTGGCCTCCCAGAGTCTTGGGATTACAGGTGTTAGCCACCACGCCCAGTGATGTCACTTTTCTTTGAATAGTTTAGATCAAACTGCACCAACTGTATGTGACTCTGTTATATCTTTTATTATATGTATAACAGAAATACATAGTTATATGTGTTGTATTTGGAAGTGTATCACTGAATGTGGTTCTGAGGACCTTGGGGAATTATTTAATTTAATTTAATTAATTTATTGTAGAGACGGGGTGTCATGAGGTTGCTCGGACTGATCTCAAACTTCTGGGCTCAAGGGATCCTCCCTTCTCGGCCTCCTAAAGTGCTGGGATTACAAGTGAGAGCCACTGTGCCCGGCAGGGGGATTGTTTTAAATGCTTCCTAAGCACAATAAATAATGCATGAGACACTTACTGCATCTGCTCCTCAAATTCCTTCCACAAGTGCTTTGGGGCTGGGTGCAGTGGCTCACGCCTGCAATCCCAGCACTTTGGGAGGCTGAGGTGGGGGGATCGCTGGAGCCAGGAGTTTGAGACCAGCCTGGGCAACATAGCAAGACCCCAGCTCTATAAAAAAAATATCTTGGGAGGCCGAGGTGGGCAGATCACGAGGTCAGGAGATCGAGACCATCCTGGCTGACACGGTGAAACCCTGTCTCTACTAAAAATACAAAAAATTAGCCGGGCGTGGTGGCGGGCGCCTGTAGTCCCAGCTACTCGGGAGGCTGAGGCAGGAGAATGGCGTGAACCCGGGAGGCGGAGCTGGCAGTGAGCCGAGATCGCGCCACTGCACTCCAGCCTGGGCGACAGAGTGAGACTCTGTCTCAAAAAAAAAAAAAAAAAAAAGTCAGCTAGATGTGGTGGTTTCCACCTGTAGTCCCAGCTCCTGGGGAGGCTAAGGTGGGAGCATTCCTTGAGTCCAGGACGTCAAGGCTGCAGCGAGCCAAGATCGTACCACAGCTCTCCAGTGTGGGCAATAGAGTTAGCCTCTCATCTCTGCAAAAATAAAGATTAAAAAAAAATACTCTCATTGTGCAACTCCCACTTAGGAGTAAGAACTTGCGGTGTTTGGTTTTCTGTTCCTCTGTGAGTTTGCTGAGAATGATGGTTTCCAGCTTCGTCCATGTCCCTGCAAACGACAGGAACTCACCCTTTTTCATCGCTGCATAGTATTCCATGGTGTCTGTGTGCCACATTTTCTTTATCCAGTCTCTCACTGATGGAGCATTTTTTTTTTTTTTTGATCCTTGGGTTGCTGCCATTAGTACCAAACACATCCTTAACCAACAGGGCGTTCTGAGATGTACCCTCTGGGAACTCCCACGTTATCCATTTGGCCACTAGGACGAAGTTCACCCTTGCAGGTTGAGACACATGGAGCTCACATCGCTCCAACGAACACAAAGCCAGCCCAGCCATAATGAAAACGGGCCCCTGGTCTTTGGGCCCCTTGGGGCATCCATGACATAAATAGTGGCATTGCCTCCTTCCCACAACACCCAGAGGCAGGCGCTATTTTCAGGTGCATTTTCCCGATGAGGAAATGAGGGGTTCGTTCAACTCCCACTTAGGAGTGAGAACATGCGGTGTTTGGTTTTCTGTTCCTGTGTGAGTTTGCTGAGAAGGATGGTTTCCAGCCTCATCCATGTCCCTGCAAACGACAGGAACTCATCCTTTTTCATGGCTGCATAGTATTCCATGGTCTATATGGGCCACATTTTCTTTATCCAGTCTATGATTGATGGGAATTTGGGTTGGTCCCAAGTCTTTTGCTATTCCCAGCAGGTTTTCAAAGCCTGTCGTCTTTGCTTAGCATGCACCGTGATGTCAGTTCTCTGAATTCACCGTCTTTCTAGATGAGTCCCAGAGTTTTTCTTCATCACTCAGTATTTGGCAACAGGGAAGTTTTTCTAAGCAGTCAACCCATCAATGATAGACTGGATAAAGAAAATGTGGCACATAGACACCATGGAATACTATGCAGCCATCAAAAAGGATAAGTTCATGTCGTTCGCAGGGACATGGATGAAGCTGGAATCCATCCTTCTCAGCAAACTCACACAGGAACAGAGAACCAAACACTGCATGTTCTCACTCCTAAGTGGGAGTTGAACAATGAGAACACATGGACACAGGGAGGGGAACATCACACACTGGGGCCTGTCGAGGGCTGGGGGGCTGCGGAAGGGATTGCATTAGGAGAAATTCTCACCATCTATGAACCCCTCATTTCCTCATCGGGAAAAATGTACCTGAAAATAGCGCCTGCCTCTGCGTGTTGTGGGAAGGAAGCAGTGCCATTATTTATGTCTCATTTGTGTCTCTCACGCTGTGGCTTGAGCCTGTGTCTGTTTATGCTGCTCTGGTTTGTGGTGGAGGCTGCCGTCTGTCAGCCTCTGCACCTGCTCTGAAGTTTTCCTCTCGGTGGTACCCACCCATCATCCTGCTGCCCTTGAGTTCCCAGGAGCCCACAGGAGCTGCACTTTCTCCAGGCCTTTTGCCGGTGGAGCTGCCTCTTGGATTGTGCGTCTCCATCCGATGCACTCTGTTTTCGTGTGAAAATCCATGGGAATAAAAAGGCTCTTTTTGTGCTGAAAAATTGAGCCCAGGGGTTCAGCCAGCAGAGGACTCTGTGGGTATAAATATGAATGGAGAGGATTCTAAATATATAGCAGAGCAGAAGTCAGATGTCTGTGGAGAGGTGAAACGGCCTGGCCAGGTTCTTGGAGCTTTAGAAATGAGGATGGCTTCCGGGGGAATTGGGGAGCGACCGTTCTCAAGCGGGGATGAACATGCACCCCGACGGACACTCGGCACTGTCTGGGGCGGTTCTGGGTGTTGTAACTGGGAGGGGGGTGCTCCTGGCACCTGGTTTGTGGAGCCCGGGGATGCTGCTCACCACCTTACAGTGACCACAGAGAATCCTCCAGCCCCAAATGTCAGCAGAGGTGAGGCTGAGAGACACTATCTGAGGGACTCTATCTATCATCTGTCAATCAATCAATCAATCTCTCAATCTATTATGTATCTATCTATCTATCTACCCACCTATCATCTATCATCTATCTATGTATCTATGTATCTATCTATCTATCCACCTATCATCTATCTATGTATCTATGTATCTATGTATCTATCTATCTATTATCTATCTATCCACCTATCATCTATCTATAATCTCTCTCTCTCCCAGCCATCCATCTATCCATCCATCCATCCATCTATCCATTATCTATCATACATCTATCTATTCATCCATCCATCATCTATCATCTCTATCATCTATAAATCAATTTATCCATCATCTGTCATTCATCCATCCATCACCCATCTTTATTATCTATCATCTATCTATCCATCTATCATTCATCTATCATCTACCCATCCATTACCTATCTATCTCTATCATATATAAATCAATCAATCTATCATCTATCATCCACCAATCTACCTATTTATCTATATCTGTCTATCTACCTTTATCTATTTTCTATCATCAATCTTTATCTATTATCTATCTATCATCTATCTACCTATCTATCTATCTAATCTGTGTTTTCAGCTGCTGCTGATTGTCTCCTCTGAGGACACTTTGTCAGTCTCTGGGGACACTTTTGGTTGTCTGGATTGTGGAGTGAGGGTGCTTCTGGTCACTGGTGGGTGAAGCCCAGGGACGCTGCTCAACACCCTACAGTGCACAGATCAGCCCCACCAGAGAGAATCGTCCAGTCCCATGTGTCGGAAGTACCAGGGCTGAAAGACACTGCCTGAGGCTGAGACAATCTCTGTTTGTCTATCTATCACCTATCAGTGATCTATCAGTCAATTATCTACCTATTAACTGTCTATATCAATTATCTGTCATACCTATCAGCTATCAATCATTAATCATCTGTCTATATCAATTATCCATCATACCTATCAATCAACTATCATCAATCATCTATCTATACTAATTATCCATCATACATATCAATCAACTAACAATCATCAATCATCAAGCATCTATATCAATTATCCATCAAACCTATCAATCATATTAATCATCAATCATCTATCTGTATGAATTATCCATCATACCTATCAATCAGCTATCTATCAATCGTCAATCATATATCTATATCAATTATCCATCATACCTATCAACCATCTATCAATCATCAATCATCTATCTATATCAATTATCTGTCATACCTATCAATCATCATCTATATCAATTATCCATCATACTTATCAATCAACCATCTATCTATATGAATTATCCATCATATCTATCAATCAACTACCTATCATCAATCTATATCAATTATCCGTCACACCTATCGATCAGCTATCATCAATCATCTATATCAATTATCCATCACACGTATCAATCAACTATTTGTCAATTATCAATCATCTATATCAATTATCCATCATACTTATCAATCAACCATCTATCTATATGAATTATCCATACCTATCAATCAACTACCTATCATCAATCTATATCAATTATCCATCACACCTATCAACTATTTATCAATTATCAATCATCTATTTATATCAATTATGCATCATACCTATCAACTATCATCAATCATCTATATCAATTATCCATCATACCTATCAATCAGCTATCAATCATCAATCCTTGATCTATATCATTTATGCATCAATCATCAATCATCTGTATCAATTATCAATCATCTATTTACCTATCAAATCAACTATCTATCATCTTTCATCATATCTATCAATTGTCCATCAGTCAGTTATCTACCTGTCTATTCAATGGTTTGCAAACAGGATGATTTTCTTTTTTTGAGAAGAGGTCTCAAAACTTTGTTTTGGGCTGGGCACGGTGGCTCACGCCTGTAATCCCAGCACTTTGGGAGGCCAAGGCGGACCGATCACCTGAGGTCTGGAGTTCGAGACCAGCCTGGCCAACATGGTGAAACCCTGTCTGTACTACAAATACAAAAACTAGCTGGGCGTGGTGGCAGGTGCCTGTAATCCCAGCTACTCGGGAGGCTGAGGTGGGAGAATTGCTTGAACCTGGGAGGCGGAAGTTGCAGTGAGCCGAGATTTTGCACTCCAGCCTGGGCAACAAGCGTGAAACTTCATCTCAAAAATTAAAAATAAAAAATGAAATCCTCATTTTGTCCTGAGGTGAAACTGAAGGGCTGGCATCGTGCTTCCCAAAGATGTCCTGTTTTATGCTGGAGGTGGCAGTTTCTTGTATTTGCAGATATGTGTGAAAAACCAGACCTTGGCAATGACCTTGACAATAGGCGGTAAATAACTCCCAGATGCTTAGCGTTCCAATAATGGAACGCTAGGCATCGATAGGTTTAAGCCCCCTATGATTTTAGCACTGATATGGAAGTACGGGATTCCTTCATGGAGAGAATAAGACACTGGTTTTGCTTTCTGTTTTCTTTTCTTTCTTTTTTTTTTTGAGAAGGAGTCTTGCTCTTGTACCCCCAGGCTGGAGTGCAATGGTACTATCTCGGCTCACTGCAACCTCCGCCTCCCGGGTTCAAGTGATTCTCATGCCTCAACCTCCAAAGTAGCTGGGGTTACAGGTGCATGCCATACCTGTGCACCATGCTGGCCAGGCTGGTCTCGAACTCCTGACCGCAGGTGATCTGCCCGAGCCACCACGCCTGGCCGCAAACACCCCATTTCAAATATACTGAGCGCTTCAGCTCGGAGGTCAGAAATGGCCAAGGGCGGCCGGGCCGGTGGCTCACGCCTGCAATCCTGCAATCCTAGCATTTTGAGAGGCCAAGGTGGGAGGATTGCTTGACTCCGGGAGTTCAAGACCAGCCTGGGCAACATAGCAAGACCCCCATTTCTACACAAAATAAAAAAAAAAATTAGTCAGGTGTGGTGGCTCACGTCTGTAGTCCCAGACACTGGGAAGTCCGAGGAGGGAGGATTGCCTGAGTCCAGGCATCCGAGGCTGCAGTGAGCCATGATTGAGCTACTGCACTCCAGCCTGGGCAACAGAGCCAGACCCTGTCTTAAAAATAAAATAATAATTCAAAAAATAGGCCAGGCGCGTTGGCTCATGCCTGTAATCCCAGCACTTTGGGAGGCAGAGGTGGGCAGATCACCTGAGGTCGGGAGTTCGAGACCAGCCTGGCTAACACGGTGAAACCCCGTCTCTACTAAAAATACTAAAATCAGCTGGGCGTGGTGGCAGGTGCCTGTAATCCCAGCTACTCGGGAGGCTGAGGCAGGAGAATGGCTTGAACCTGGGAGGCGGAGGTTGCAGTGAGCCGAGATTGCGCCATTGAACTCCAGCCTGGGCAACAAGAGCAAAACTCCGTCTCAAGAAAAGAAAAGAAAAAAAATGCTCAGGTACGTTTTTGCTTTATTTCAGGATTTCTTTACGTTGTTGCAAAAACCTGGATGTTGGGGGCTCTGTCTGTGTGTCGTAGACGGAGTTTTGAATTGCTCCAGTGAAACACAAGTATTTTACCTTATGCTGTCAACCTGCTGGGGGAAGCGTGAAGACAGTTTAACCTTCTGGCTCCGGTAATCATCTTGTCTCAGAGACCTCGGAGAGCTCCCAGAGCCTGGCTGCCACGGTGGTTCTATATACCCCCCGGCCCTGGCCTGCCTTGGGACACCCCTCTCCGCCTGCCGGCCCCAGAATTTCCCCACACACGCGGTCATCACAGCCCGAGATGTTTAATGACGGCTTCATGCACCAGGCTATTGCCCTAAACACGGGTGACAGGCCAAACACACACTAATTACCTAATTCAATTCAAGCCCGCCTGGCCCCGTGGAAAGGCTGAGCTGGGGATGCACACAGGTGCCCCGTCGTTACCTCCGGATGTCAAATTGAAGTGAGCTTTTCCCGCATGAGCGGGGAGAGCTGTTTCTACGCACCAACATTTCCACGGTTTGCAGGAGAAAGAGTTTTGTGTCTGCCCTCTGGACAGCCCTGTCAGTTTTATCAAGTGTGTCTGATTAAGGAATATTTCAAGGTATGTGTTCAGAAGCGTTTCTCCCCTTCTTTTGTGTGTGTGTGGCTGTGTTTAAAAAAAACAAATGTAAAACCAGTTACAGGCAAATAGGCTAGTTTGGTGCTGAAATAACGCCATCGTTCATGAGCCGGCTTAAATAATGCAGTTGTTAGAAACCAGCTCTCAAAGCTGTGGGTTGGCTGAGGAGGGTTAGTACGAGGTCCTGACCCCAAACCTGTCTGTATCTGGAGCCGGTGGGAGACATTTGGCCTGGAGTATGAGGCTGGCTGGACCTGGAAGGTCCTCAGTGTTAGAGGGACTGTTTCGGGAAGGTTTTCTGGCAGCTGAGTCCCAATTCCAGGAGGAAGTAGGCACTGAGTAGATAATTTCAGCTCCCCCAGTGAAGGCGTCCAGCCTGCAGAGAAAGATAGCAGTGGCCCCCTGCCCTATCCCGGCAAAGCTGACCCCGAGAATGCCCGGGTCACAAGCCCACGTGGACAGTGTCTCCTTGTGCCTCGGAAGAGAATTCTGCATTAGGAAGGAATCCAAGGGGAATGGGGAGAAAAGGCCCGAGATACGTGAGCAGAGGTGAGCCGTGCCAGGGCTGAGCCACGCTTCAGGAGAGACCAGCTATGTCTCTCTCTGTGTTGGGGGCCATTGGGTAAAGCGGGGACTTCTGGGTGAGCCAACATTACAGACTTATTTGGGGATTTAAGGCTCGGTTAAATATGCCCCTCAAAAAAGTTTCCTGACTTTTTTTGATACGCGAGTTTCATTATCAGGGGGCTCATCAGCCGGGGACGCGGTGCAGGACGGATGGAAGCCGTGGGCCGTGTCAACTCTACAGGGCTGTATTTCTTTTTTTTTTTTTTTTCGTGCTCATTACGATTCTTGGATGTGGGTAATTTACATCTAAATGCACTGACTAATTTTGATCCAATCATGTCAAAAATGATAGGTAGTGTGTGGGAGGAGATGACAGCCGTACCAGCGCGCGTTGCCAGAGTGAGAGTCCCTCGGGGCAATGATTTAATGCCCCCAGTCAGCCAGGCCTGTCAGCATCGGAGGCCAAATTATGACACATCATGTCGACGACCGGTCCACACGGAGGCTGCGGTGGGGGGAGCCCTGGTTCACCCAGCACCGTCCCGGCCGACCCCCGCCCCCTCCGGCCCCGGCTGCCGCCCCGTGCCCCGTCACACACGCAAGATGCAGAGTGGGGAGAAATGATGCGCTAACCCCCCTGTAAAAGAGTCATTTGCATCTGTATTTTTTACTCCAGCAACGGCACGTCAGGTGTTTGCGGGAAAGGCAGGCTGGACGGTCTCCATGCAGCGTGAGCGTGTCCGCGTGTGTGTGTGCACGTGTGTCCACATGTGTGTGTGGTGTCTGCATGTCTCTGTGTCCGTGTGTGCGCACGTGCCCGTGTGTGTGCATCTGTGTGTGGCGTCAGCATGTGTCTGTGTGTCCATGTGTGTATGTATGTGTCTGTGCATGCATGCACCTGTATGTGTGTCTGTGTGCATGCATGTGAGTGTATGTGTGTGTCTGAGTGTGGGCGTGCCTATGCACGTGTGTGTGTGCATGTTTCTGTGTGTGCATACGCCCATATGTGTGTCTGTGTGCATGCATGTGAGTGTGTGTGTATGTTAGTGTGAGGGTGGACGTGTGCCTATGCACCTATGTGTGTATGTGTTTCTGCATGTCTGTGCATGCATGCACCTGTATGCGTGTCTGAGTGCATGCGTGGGAGTGTATGTGTGTGTCTCAGTGTGGGCACGCCTATGCACATATGTGTGCACATGTTTCTGTGTGCATATGCTTGCATGTGTGTGTGCATTCATGTGACTGGATGTGTGTGTGAGTGTGGGCATGCCTATGCACGTGTGTGTGTGCGTGTTTCTGTGTGTCTGTGTATACGCCTGTCTTGAGTGTGTGAATGTGCCTATGGACATGTGTGTACATGTTTCTGCATGTCTGTGCATGCATATGCCTGTGTGTCTCTGTATGCATGTGAGTGGCATTCATGTGTGTGTATTTGCGTGAGGTGGGCATGCCTATGCATGTATATGTGTACATGTTTCTGTATGTCTGTGCATGCATATGCCTGTATGTGTCTGTGTGCACATGTGTCCATATGTGTGTCTGTGTGAGTGTAGGTATGCCTACGTATGTACGTGTGTACGTTTCTGTGTATCTGTGTGTCTGTGCGTGCATATGCCTGCCTGTATATGTGTGTGTGTGCACATGTGTCCGTATATGTGTGTCTGTGTGAGCGTAGGTATGCCTAGGTACATACGCGTGTACGTTTCTGTGTGTCTGTGCATGCATATGCCTGTATATGTCTGTGTGTGTGCAAATGTGTATGTGTGTGTCTGAATGTGGGTGTGCCTTGTACGTATGTGTGTACATGTTTCTGTGTATCTGTATCTGTGTGTGCATATGCCTGTATATGTGTCTGTGTGCACATGTGTCCATATATGTGTGTCTGTGTGAGTGTACATATGCCTATGTACGTACGTGTGTACGTTTCTGTGTATCTGTGTGTCTGTGCGTGCATCTGCCTGTATATGTGTCTGTGTGTGTGCAAATGTGTCTGTATGTGTGTGTCTGTGTGAATGTGGGTGTGCCTTGTACGTATGTCTGTACATGTTTCTGTGTATCTGTGTACCTGTGTGTGCATTCGCCTGCATGTCTGTGTGTGTGCATGCATGTCAGTGAACGTTGGCGGCCCCTCCTCAGAGCCCCTCTTGCCTGAAGGAAGTGCCACCCCCAGTCCCCCCTTTGCTTTGTTTTGCGTCTCGGGAGTGACATCACTGTCAGCTCCGCTGGATCCTCCCATCCTTGTTCGTCCTGGGCTTGCGGGATGAGTCTGTCAGGAGCAGACACGCCGTGGTGGGCCGTGCACACGTTTGCACCTGCTCTCAGAAGTCCTTTCCCCGAGGAGGAGGCTCTGCTGGAGAGAGAGACCCTTGGGCACCTGTGGGCCCTCACTGTTCTCGTTCTGAGACTGTGGTACCGGCCGTCTCCAGCCCTGGCCCTGGCCCAGTGACTTCCCCAGGGCACCCCAGGGGTGTGCCAAAGGAGGACTCCCCAGGGAGGGTGGGTGAGGTGCATGCCCGCCATGCCGAGACGCTCCTGAAGGCAGAGGCTGCTCAGGAAAGTCGGCTGCTTCCTAATCTCCGTCCGTGCTCAGGCAAAGTCCTCGGTCGCCGTCTGCCACATGCTTATTTTATTTGGCAGAAGTTACAGCTCAGGCAATTTCGTTAGGAAACTTGTTGGGGTTTCTTGGTTCTATGCAGGATGCCTGCTGCTTTAGGAGGAGGTGGGGATTAGAAAGAGTCTTGAGGCCGGACGTGGTGGCTCACGCCTGCAATCCCAGCACTTTGGGAGGTTGAGGCGGGTGGATCACGAGGTCAGCAGTTCGAGACCAGCCTGACCAACATGGTGAAACCCCATCTCTACTAAAAATACAAAAAAATCAGCCAGGTGTGGTGGTGGGCACCTGTCGTTCCAGCTACTCGGGAGGCTGAGGCAGGAGAATCACTTAAACCAGGGAGGTGGAGGTTGCAGTGAGCCAAGATCACGCCACTGCTCTCCAGCCTGAGTGACAGTGTGAGACTCCATCTCAAAAAAAAAAAAAAAAAATTAGCCAGGCGTGGTGGCAGGTGCCTGTAATCCCAGCTGCTTGAGATGCTGAGGCAGGAGAATCACTTAAACCCGGGAGGTGGAGGTTGCAGTGAGCCAAGATCGTGCCATTGCACTCCAGCCTGGGTGACAGAAGTGAGACTATGGATCAAAAAAAAAAAAAGAAAAATACAAATAGTAGCCAAGCCTGGTGGTGAACACCTGGAACCCTGGCTACTTCGGAGGCTGAGGCGGGAGAATCGTTTGAACCCGGGAGGCGGAGGTTGCAGTGAGCTGAGGTCGCGCCTGGGAGGCAGAGGTTGCAAGATTCTGTCTCAGAAAAAAAAAAAAAAAAGAAAATATGATCCATCTGTAACATTGAATACTACACAGCCATGAAAAAGAATGAAATCATGTCCTTTGCAGAAATACGGGTGCAGCTGGAGGCGCTTCTTCTTCTTCTTCTTTTTTTTTTTTAGACGGAGTCTCACTCTGTCGCCCAGGCTGGAGTGCAGTGGCGCGGTCTCGGCTCACTGCAAGCTCCGCCTCCCAGGTTCACGCCATTCTCTTGCCTCAGTGGAGACCCACATAAGAGGGAGCTAAAATTCGGTACAAATAGTCATAGAAATGGGAACAATAAGATGCTGGCGTCTGCTAGACGGGGGAGGGAGGGATGGAGGCAAGGGTGGAAAAATAACACATTGGGTCCCATGCTCAGTACTTGGGTGGCACAATCCTTCATGCCCCAAACCTCAGCATCACACATTATACTCATGCAACAAACGTGCACATGAGCCTCCTGAATCCAAAATAAAAGTTGCCATGATTTAAAAAAGAAAGAAAGATGATGATTGAAATACGTGTTTTTATTTTTTGAGACAGAGTCTTGCTCTGTCGCCCAGGCTGGAGTGCAGTGGTGTGATCTCGGCTCACTACAACCTCCACCTCCCGGGTTAAAGCAATCCTCCTGCCTCAGCCTCCCGAGTAGCTGGGATGACAGGCACCTGCCACCACGCCTAATTTTTGTATTTTTAGTAGAGACGGGGTTTCACCATGTTGGCCAGGCTGGTCTTGAACTCCTGACCTCAAGTGATCCACCCGCCTCAGCCTCCCAAAGTGCTGGGATTACAGGTGGGAGCCACTGCACCCAGCATTTGTCTGTTGTTTATAAGTTGCCACATCTGACATTTGGTGGTGGTGGATTTTCTCTGAAGGTCTTTTTTTTTGAGACGGAGTCTTGCTCTGTCGCCCAGGCTGGAGTGCAGTGGTGCAGTCTCAGCTCACTGCAACCTCCGCCTCCTGAGTTCAAGTGATTCTCCTGCCTCAGCCTCCTGAGTAGCTGGGATTACAGGTGCCCGTCACCACACCTGCCTAATTTTTGTGTTTTTAGTAGAGATGGGGTTTCACCATGTTGGCCAGGCTGGTCTCAAACTCCTGACCTCAAGTGATCCACCCACCTTGGCCTCCCAAAGTGCTGGGGTTACAGGTGTGAGCCACCGCGCCCGGCCTTTTTTTTTTTTTTTTTTCTTTTTTTTCTTTTTTTGTGAGACTGAGTCTTGCTCTGTCACCCAGGCTGGAGTGCAATGGCACGATCTCGGCTCACTGCAACCTCCGCCTCCTGGATTCAGGCGATTCTCCTGCCTCAGCCTCCCGAGCAGCTGGGATGACAGGCCCCCACCACCACACCTGGCTAATTTTTTTTTGTATTTTCAGTAGAGGTGGGGTTTCACCATGTGAGTCAGGCTGGTCTCCAACTCCTGACCTCAAGTGATCCTCCCGCCTCGGCCTCCCAAAGTGCTGGGATCACGGACGTGAGCCACCGCACCGGCCAACATTCACGCGATTTTCAGAATTAGCAGCCACCCGTCTGGGTCCCCACAGTGTTTGGGGAAAGGGATTTGGGGCTGTGGTATGCCCCGTGTTCCCCGGCGGGCAGCTGGGGCCGGACTCCCTTCCCGCCATCCTGTGTGTTCTCTGCATCTCGAAGTTGTCACGAACTCTCATGGCAACCCCCTTCTCGTGCTATGGGTTCCGTTTAGCCTCCCTCAGAATTAGCTAAAAACCCACCGGCTTGATTTCTGGCGTTTGCAACGGCCGCGCTCAGGAAACCTCCTGCCTCCTGAAAATGCTCATGCTGGCAGAACGGGAAGGCAAATAGGAATCCGTGGATGATAAATGGGCGTTTTAAGCAGCAGTTTACTTAATATCCCCACTAAACGAGACTCTTTGCATTAATCACGTCATTCTCCAGCAGTCTATAAGGCCCTTTAATTGCTTCTTAAATGAGGACTGAGTTTCCGTCCAAACTCAATCTTGGATGGGGAGAGAGAGATGCTAGCCAGGGCTCAGCTGCCCGGCTGCCAAGAACTGTCAGAATTGATCACGTACGTGTTCACGTTTCCTACAGTCTCATTGGAGTTCTCTGAGATTGACAGGAGAAAGTATCACATACTTTGTGTGTGTGTGTGTGTGTGTCTGTGTGTGTGTGTGTCAGAGACAGAGGGACACAGAGGCCGGGAGCAGGGGTGTGTAAGTGTGAGGTTCTGAACGCAAAGACAAGCCGTTCTGCTCACAATCTGCAGGCCAGCGATCTTGTGGACCATTGCATTATGTATTAGCAATATTTATTTTCATTTTATGGTTTTATTTATTTGAGACAGCTTCTTCGTCTGTCGCCCATGCTGGAGGGCAGTGGTGCAATCATAGCTCACTGCAGCCTTCATCTTCCAGGCTCAAGAAATCTTCCCTCCTCAGCCTCCCAACTAGCTGGGACTACAGGTGCATGCCACCATGCCTGTCTATTTTTTTTTTTTTTGGAGGCAGGGTCTGTCGCCCAGGCTGGAGAGCAGCGGTGCGATCTTGGCTCACTGCAACCTCCGCCTCCCAGGTTCAAGCGATTCTCCTGCCTCAGCCTCCCGAGTAGCTGGGATGACAGGCACCTGCCACCACGTCTGGCTAATTTTTGTATTTTCAGTAGAGACAGGGTTTCACCAAGTTGGCCACGCTGGACTCGAACTCCTGACCTCAGGTGATCCACCCGCCTCGGCCTCCCAAAGTGCTGGGATTACAGGCGTGAGCCACCACGCCGGGCCCATACTTGGCTATATATATATATATATATATATATATATATTTTAATGTTTTGTAGAGATGGGGGTCTCACTATATTGCAAACCAGGCTGGTCTCAAACCCTTGGGCTCAAGTGATCCTCCCACATCAGCCTCCCAAAGTGCTGGGATTATTTATTCATCTGTTTTTGAGACGGAGTCTCACTCTGCTGCCCAGGCTGGAGTGCAGTGGCTTGAGCTTGGCTCACCGCAACCTCCGCCTCCCGGGTTCAAGCAATTCTCCTGCCTCAGCCTCTCGAGTAGCTGGGATTACAGGCACCCGCCACCACACCCGGCTAATTTTGTATTTTTAGTAGAGACGGGGTTTCTCCATGTTGGTCAGGCTGGTCTCGAACTCCTGACCTCATGATCCACCCACCTCAGCCTCCCGAAGTGCTGGGATGAGAGGTGTGAGCCACCGCACCTGGCTAATTTTGTATTTTGAGTAGAGATGGAATTTCACCATGTTGGTCAGGCTGGTCTCGAACTCCTGACCTCTAGTGATCCACCTGCCTTGGCCTCCCAAAGTGCTGGGATGACAGGCATGAGCCACCGTGCCCTGCCTGGGATTATTATCACAAATAACACCTATTCATTTTTACAAACCATATTTATGTAGTTATTCAAACCTAGGGCTAAAAATGATGTGGCTGCTGGGGTGACCTTTGGGGTAGGATCGGGCATTGGGGTGTAGCCCTCCTCCAGGCTCCATAGACCTCAGCCCCCCAAAGTTCTGTTTCTGACTTGTTCATGCTCAGAAAGTTGTCAGGGACGGCCTGGGTTTCTTTCCCACCTTCCTTGTTTGGGAGGAAGGTTCTGGAATCCTTTTTTTTTTTTTTTTTTAGATGGAATTTTGCTCTTGTTTCCCAGGCTGGAGTGCAATGGTGCCAACTCAGCTCACTCCAACCTCCACCTCCCAGGTTCAAGCCATTCTCCTGCCTCAGCCTCCCGAATAGCTGGAATTACAGGCACCTGTCACCACGCCCGGCTAATTTTTGTATTTTTAGTAGAGACGGCTTTTCACCACGTTGGCCAGGCTGGTCTCGAACTCGCGACCTCAGGTGATCCTCCCGCCTCGGTCTCCCAAAGTGTTGGGGTTACAGGCGTGAGCCTCCGCGCCCAGCCGGGTTCTGGAATCTTGAAGCTCCCCAGACACCAAGGCAGGATGGAAAGTTAGGCCATCAGAAAGCAAATGGGGACAGGGTCGTGGGAATAGCGTGGGCCTCATGTAGTGTTTTGCTTTATGTGAAATGGGGCAGCAAAAAACAGCTGTTCCCTCCACCCCCCAGGCTGGGAAATTCATCTCCAGTATTCATTCTGGTAAATGAATGCCTGTGTGTTAATAAGAGGGGAAGGAGCTGCTAGTCCTTGAGGTCAGCTGAAACCTCCTTCAGAGCCTCCAGCCTGGCCTTGAGCCCGGCTCACCGCATGTGAGCAGCCACGACCCCCGCCAAGACCTGCTGTTGCCCCTCCTTCCTGCCCTGCCCCAGTGCCGGGGTCCTGTGGATGTAGATTTTTTCTTTTTTTTTTTTTCTGAGATGGAGTTTCGCTTTTGTCCCTTAGGCTGGACAGCAGTGGCGCAATCTCTGCTCACCACAACCTCCGCCTCCCGGGTTCAAGCCATTCTCCTGCCTCAGCCTCCGGAGTAGCTGGGATGACAGGCACCCGCCACCACGCCCGGCTAATTTTGTATTTTTAGTAGAGACGGGGTTTCACCATGTTGGCCAGGCTGGTCTCGAACTCCTGACCTCAGGTGATCCACCTGCCTTGGCCTCCCAAAGTGCTGGGATTACAGGCGTGAGCTGCTGCGCCGGGCCTGTTGATTCTTATCTGGCTTCCACAGGACCACAGGGGCTCCTGAAAGTGTGAAACAGAGAATTTCCATAGAACCCAGTAATACCCCAGCTAAGTATGTACCTAAAAGAATAGAAAGGAGGGGCCGGGAACAGTGACTCACGCCTGTAATCCCAGCACTTTGGGAGGCTGAGGCAGGTGGATCACCTCAGGTCGGGAGTTGGAGACCAGCCTGACCAACATGGAGAAACCCCGTCTCTACTAAACATACAAAATTAGCCAAGGGTGTGGAGGTGCCTGCCTGTAATTTCAGCTACTGAGGAGGCTGAGGCAAGAGAATCCCTTGAACCCGGGAGGCGGAGGTTGTGGTGAGCCGAGGTGGCGCCATTTCACTCCATCCTGGGCAACAAGAGTGAAACTCCGTCTCAAAAAAAGAAAGAGGGACTGGAAGAGATATCTGCTCACTCACGTTTGTAGGAGCACACACATGGAAACCATCCAGGTGTCCCTCAGTGGATGAATCCATAAACAAACAGTGGTTCACTCACTTTCTGCCCACCCAGTGGAGTACTATACAGCCATGAAAAAGAATGAGGCTGTGACCTAGGCTGCAACGTGGATACACCCTGAAGAAGTCACGCTCAGCGATATTTCCTTTGGCTTATTGTACAATCCCCTTACGTCAACTGTCCGGAACCGGCCAATGCACAGAGAGAGCTCAGATAAGTGGTTGCCACAGGCTGTGGGGAGAGGGAATGAGGAGGAACTGCTTCCTGGGGAGGGGGTCTCCTTTTATGGGGAGAAGGATGTTCTGGAAGTAGACAGAGGGGGTGGTTACATGGTGCAGTGATGTTCTCAATGCCACTGAGATTTTCACGGCGGTTAAAGTGGTGAGTTTTATGTTGTGAAATTTATGGTGAATTTCATATAATATGTTTTATGTCATCGCAGTGAAAAACAACACAATCCCGGCCCTCCTACGGCCCCCGCCTTCCCTCTGTGTCTGCGGTCTGTGCCCTACGAATGCCTAGGACACTAAACGGGATCCCTCCCCACGGAGCTACATAGGAAGGTGAACCCAGTCTGGGGTTCCTGAGCTGCTACGGCTCACTGCTTCCTTTCGGAAATTGGTGTATCGTCTTTGGAAAATGACTTCACACAAACCTGCTCACAGATATACCCGGTCCCAGATATGCCTAAGTGAGCGGAGACTACCGTGTCCTGAAACAGCATCTTCTCTTTTAAAAAATGTTGTGTTTTTTTTTTTTTTTTAAGATAGGATCTCACTGTGTTGCCCAGGCTGGAGGGCAGTGGTGTGCTCATAGCCCATTGCAGCCTCAACCTCCTGGGCTCAAGCAATCCTCCTGCCTCAGCCTCCCAAGGAGCTGGGATTACATGTGTGTGCCACCATGCCTGGCTAATTTTTTGATCTTTTGTAGAGATGAGACTTCACTGTGTTGCCCAGGCTGGAGTGCAACAGTGTAATGACATAGCTCACTGCAGCCTCAACTTCTCAAGCAATCCTCCTGCCTCTGCCTCCCAAGAAGCTGGGACTACATGTGTGCGCCATCAGGCCTGGCTAATTTTTTGATCTTTTGTAGAGATCAGGCCTCACTATGTTGCCCAGGCTGGAGTGCAGTGGTGTAATCATAGCTCACTGCAGGCTCAACTTCCCAGGCTCAAGCAATCCTCCCACCTCAGCCGTCTAAGTATCTGGGATTACAGACATGCACCATCACGCCCAGCTAAGTTTTTGATTTTTTTTGGTACATACAGGGTCTCACTATGTTGCCCAGGCTGGTCTTGAATTCCTGGGCTCAAGTGATCCTCACTCCTCAGCCTCCCAAAGTGCTGAGATTACAGGCGTGAGCCACCATGCCTGGCCTCTTTTTTGTTTTTGAGACAAGGTCTGAAATAACAACTATCTTAAAAAAAAAAAATATATATATATATATAGTTTTAATGTTATATATATAAGGTTTTAATGTTATATATAAATGTTTTATATTTATATATGACATATATAACATTTTAATGCTATATACATATAAAGTTTTAATGTTATATATACATACAAATATATAAATATATATATTTTTAAACAAGGTCTTGCTCTGTCACCTGGGCTGGAGTTCCCTGGTGTGATCACAGCTCATGGTTGGTTCGACCTCCTGGTCTCCAGCGATCCTCCTGTCTCAGCCTCCCCAAAATGCTGGGATTACAGGTGTGAGCCGCCGCTCCTGGCCAGCACCTTCTCTTATGCGGTACCTGGAAAGTCCTACATCATGCAAATGTCTCCACCAGGTACCCGGGAGGTGGCATTCGGGGAATGAGGGGGACCAGGGCTCGGAGCATCCACAAAGCAGCTTCCTTGCCCTTATAGGATCATCCCCTTAGCCCAGAGCTGGAGGTGAGTGGGGGCGTGAAAGAAACATCTTCCCTTCCAGAGGGCGGCAGTGGGGTTGAATGGATAACTTTAATCCTGACACACGTATTTCAGAAGACCTACCGCCAACTTTCCAGCTACGGGCAGCAGGTGTGATGAACACACAGGCCCCGGTGAGGGTTGAATGGGCCCAGACGGCAGGGCAGAGAGGTTGGCATTCATTTTAATGTTCTCAGAAACTAGGATAAGCACTGGCAGCGGACAGAATGAGGAGAGCTGCATATTCGGTGAATTGTGTTGAAAGCACAGGGTTTTCACGGAAAATAAATAATGTCCAATGCAGCTAAAATACCGTGCGCCACCCGTAAGCCGGCATTTATCCAGAGCTCCGAGTGTCTGTGAGATTTTAAGGAAAAGAAAGGAAGCTGAAAAAAAAAAATAATCCAGATGAATCACAGACCAAAGATCCCTAAAAGGTTTGCTTTAATAATTTTTTGTGTGTGGCTGTGGAAGATGACTCGGATTCAAAATAATGAGGATGTTTATGTCTGCAGTCTGTTCCTCTCTTGAAGATTCATTCTAAATAATGCAGGGCTCCTAAATGCTAGCAAATAGTGTCATACACTCCTTTTCACAAAATAGCTTTGACTTTGGGGAAGGCAACTATCATTAACTGGGCACCGGCACCTTTAAGCAAAGGTTTCCTGGAATAACAGTCTGCTAAGGAAATATAATGAGAGCTATTTCTTGCCCTTACTGCTCGAAACCGTTGGCTGGAACTCAACCAGCCTGCCCCTCAGCTGAAGCACGTCTGGTTTAAATTCATACGGCATAGATTTACAATTTTTAAATGACTGGATATGTATTTTTTTTTCTACGCTGTTTGCAGACCTGGTGGACACCTGTTGTTTCTGGTTAGGAAAGGAAGAGATAATTGGATACCAGAGAGCCTGACTTCTTGAGCCATCATTTAACCGGCTGATTTCAGCAATAAATTGGAGGGGGGCGGGGGTGGGGAAAAAATAACACCCAAGAAACATTCAGACAGATTTGCAACCACAAAGTCTGTCTCCTTTATTATTTTAATTTTATTATTATTATTATTTTTGCTTTGTTTAACATAAAAATGATCTAGGCGAGTCCTTCTGGGCTGATGTGTCTGTGCTTTTTCCTGCCTGGCTATCCTGTAGCTTTATCTAAGGCAGATCGGAGTAAGTGTAAATAAATTAGTTCAACCATTGTGGAAGACAGTATGGCGATTCCTCAAGGATCTAGAACTAGAAATACCGTTTGACCCAGCCATCCCGTTACTGGGTATATACCCAAAGGATTATAAATCACTCTACCATAAAGACACATGCACACGTATGTTTATTGCTGCACTGTTCACAGTGGCAAAGACTTGGAACCAACCCAAATGCCCATCAATGATAGACTGGATACAGAGAATGTGGCACATAGACACCATGGAATACTATACAGCCATGAAAAAGGATGAGTTCATGTCCTTTGCAGGGACATGGATGAAGCTGGAAACCATCATTCTCAGCAAACTCACACAGGAACAGAAAACCAAACACCGCATGTTCTCAGTCCTAAGTGGGAGCTGAACGATGAGAACACAGGGACGCAGGGAGGGGAACATCACACACTGGGGCCTGTCAGCAGGTTATGGGCCAAGGGGTGGGATTGCATTAGGATGCTATCCTAATGCTAACAAATATCTAATGCATCCGGGGCTTAACACCTATTTGACGGGTTGATGGGTGCAGCAAACCACCATGGCACATGCACACCTACGTAACAAGCCTGCACATTCTGCACGTGTATCCCAGAACTTTAAGATAAAATGTAAAAAAAAAAGTAAATTGTCTTAAACACACTTTTCCCTGTAGCGTATTAAAATGCATCGGTTACTGCTTATTAAAAATGTAGGATTTTGAGGATCATTTTTTTTCCTCAAGCACAGAGAGGGCGTTGCTATATTTTCTGATCCAAAGTGGGGTATTTTTGAAGGTGAGGAGGAATATCTCACTACCCAGGTACGGAGCAAAGTGGCCGGGGCTCTGAGACGGCTTGGAGACCCGTTCTACAGATCTTTGTTTTGGGAGTGGCCTGTTTCCCACACTGTTGGGGTCGATGGACAAATGCCTCATGGTTCAGGGATTTTGGGGTGTGACGTGGAATGAAATGTTGGCCGGGCGCGGTGGCTCATGCCTGTCATCCCAGCACTTTGGGAGGCCAAGGTAGGAGGATTGCTTGAGGTCAGGCATTCAAGACCAGCCTGGGCAACATAGCAAGATACTGTCTATACAAAAAAAAATGTAGGCCCGGGCATGGTGGCTCACACCTATAATCCCAGCACTTGGGGAGGCTGAGGTGGGCGGATGACAAGGTCAGGAGATCCATCCTGGCCAACGTGATGAAACCCCATCTTTACTAAAAATACAAAAATTAGCTGGGTGTGGTGGCGGGCGCCTGTAGTCCCAGCTACTCAGGCGGCTGAGGCAAGAGCATCTCTTGAACCCGGAAGGCAGAGATTGCTGTGAGCTGACATCATGCCACTGCACTCCAGGCTGGTGACAAAGCAAGACTCCGTCTCAACAACAACAAAAAAATTTAAAATGAGGTGGGTGAGGTGACTCGTGCTCATAGTGCTAGCTAGTTGGGAGCCTGACTGGAAGAATCTCTTGAACCTGGACAACATAGCAAGACCCCATCTCAACAAAAAATACAAAATACAAAACATTATAATAAATAAAGCAAAGATGATGACTCTGAACAGGGATTTTGAGTTCTCAGAGATTCGGGGTTCTCCCAGCTGGACTGCACCCCAGTGACCATTTTTAAGGCCCTGCCGCGTGGACGAGGATCTGTATTCGGTTCTGCGTTTCATCCTGGACAGAGCCGTCAACATGTCAACATCCGTTTCACGTTTCAGCCTTAACAACGCCTTTAAAACACGCACAAGTCGTTTTGTGCAAAAATAAGTACTCGAAAATGTATTCAATTATCCTTTTGTAAAATGAAATCGTGCCGGGGTTTTGACAGGTAAACAGATGGGTCTTATTACGCCGGGGATTACGGGTGGAGGTTATTTAGTATTCGTATTTTATGGTGGTGTTGCAGTCTGCAGAGGATTGGACGTCCTGTTGCTTCATTTCCAGCATCGATTCTTAGATAAGGGACCTCCCCTGAATAATTAATACACTCCTGGTGATAGATGATCCTCACGGTCTGGATATTAGGTTATCAATCACGACCCACTTGTTTTAACGTAATCCCATTGAACACGTGTCAGGAGCTGTTTACTCAGAGGTGACGGCTACACAGGAACTCTGTTTCCAGCCAGAAGATCGTACCATTTCCTTTCCTTCATCTGCCACTTCCGGACCCTTTCCCCGTTTCCGGCCAGAAAATCGTACCATTTCCTTTCCTTCATCTGCCGCTTCCCGACCCCTTTCCCCGTTTCCGGCCAGAAAATCGTACCATTTCCTTTCCTTTGACTGCCACTTCCCGACCCCTTTTCCCCGTTTCCGGCCAGAAAATCGTACCATTTCCTTTCCTTCATCTGCCACTTCCCGACCCTTTTCCCGTTTCCGGCCAGAAAATCGTACCATTTCCTTTCCTTCATCTGCCGCTTCCCGACCCTTTTCCCTGTTTCCGGCCAGAAAATCGTACCATTTCCTTTCCTTCATCTGCCGCTTCCCGACCCTTTTCCCAGTTTCCAGACAGAAAATCGTACCATTTCCTTTCCTTAATCTGCCGCTTCCCGACCGTTTCCCCGTTTCCGGCCAGAAAATCGTACCATTTCCTTTCCTTCAACTGCCACTTCCCGACCCCTTTTCCCCGTTTCCGGCCAGAAAATCGTACCATTTCCTTTCCTTCATCTGCCGCTTCCCGACCCTTTTCCCGTTTCCGGCCAGAAAATCGTACCATTTCCTTTCCTTCATCTGCCGCTTCCCGACCCTTTCCCCGTTTCCGGCCAGAAAATCGTACCATTTCCTTTCCTTCATCTGCCACTTCCCGACCCTTTTCCCCGTTTACGGCCAGAAAATCGTACCATTTCCTTTCCTTCATCTGCCACTTCCAGACCCTTTTCCCGTTTCCGGCCAGAAAATCGTACCATTTCCTTTCCTTCATCTGCCGCTTCCCGACCCTTTCCCCGTTTCCGGCCAGAAAATCGTACCATTTCCTTTCCTTCATCTGCCACTTCCCGACCCCTTTTCCCCGTTTCCGGCCAGCAAATCGTACCATTTCCTTTCCTTCATCTGCCACTTCCGGACCCTTTTCCCCGTTTCTGGCCAGAAAATCGTACCATTTCCTTTCTTTGATCTGCCACTTCCTGACCCTTTCCCCGTTTCCGGCCAGAAAATCGTACCATTTCCTTTCCTTCATCTGCCACTTCCCGACCCCTTTTCCCCGTTTCCGGCCAGAAAATCGTACCATTTCCTTTCTTTGATCTGCCACTTCCTGACCCTTTCCCCGTTTCCGGCCAGAAAATCGTACCATTTCCTTTCCTTCATCTGCCACTTCCCGACCCTTTTCCCCGTTTCCGGCCAGAAAATCGTACCATTTCCTTTCCTTCATCTGCCACTTCCAGACCGCTTTCCCCATTTCCGGCCAGAAAATCATACCATTTCCTTTCCTTCATCTGCCGCTTCCCGACCCTTTCCCCGTTTCCGGCCAGAAAATCGTACCATTTCCTTTCCTTCATCTGCCGCTTCCCGACCCCTTTCCCCGTTTCCGGCCAGAAAATCGTACCATTTCCTTTCGTTCATCTGCTGCTTCCCGACCCTCTTCCCGTTTCTGGCCAGAAAATCGTACCATTTCCTTTCCTTTATCTGCCACTTCCCGACACTTTTCCCCGTTTCCGGCCAGAAAATCGTACCATTTCCTTTCCTTTATCTGCCACTTCCTGACCCTTTCCCCGTTTCCGGCCAGAAAATCGTACCATTTCCTTTCCTTCCTCTGCCGCTTCCCGACCCCTTTTCCCCGTTTCCGGCCAGAAAATCGTACCATTTCCTTTCCTTCATCTGCCGCTTCCCGACCCTCTTCCTGTTTCTGGCCAGAAAATCGTACCATTTCCTTTCCTTCATCTGCCGATTCCCGACCCCTTTCCCCGTTTCCGGCCAGAAAATCGTACCATTTCCTTTCCTTCATCTGCCACTTCCAGACTGCTTTCCCCATTTCCGGCCAGAAAATCGTACCATTTCCTTTCCTTCATCTGCCGCTTCCCGACCCTTTCCCCGTTTCCGGCCAGAAAATCGTACCATTTCCTTTCCTTCATCTGCCGCTTCCCGACCCCTTTCCCCGTTTCCGGCCAGAAAATCGTACCATTTCCTTTCCTTCATCTGCCGCTTCCCGACCCCTTTCCCCGTTTCCGGCCAGAAAATCGTACCATTTCCTTTCCTTCATCTGCCACTTCCCGACCCCTTTTCCCCGTTTCCGGCCAGAAAATCGTACCATTTCCTTTCCTTCATCTGCCACTTCCGGACCCTTTTCCCCGTTTCTGGCCAGAAAATCGTACCATTTCCTTTCTTTGATCTGCCACTTCCTGACCCTTTCCCCGTTTCCGGCCAGAAAATCGTACCATTTCCTTTCCTTCATCTGCCACTTCCCGACCCCTTTTCCCCGTTTCCGGCCAGAAAATCATACCATTTCCTTTCCTTCATCTGCCACTTCCCGACCCTTTTCCCATTTCCGGCCAGAAAATCGTACCATTTCCTTTCGTTCATCTGCTGCTTCCCGACCCTCTTCCCGTTTCTGGCCAGAAAATCGTACCATTTCCTTTCCTTTATCTGCCACTTCCCGACACTTTTCCCCGTTTCCGGCCAGAAAATCGTAACATTTCCTTTCCTTCATCTGCCGCTTCACGACCCTTTCCCCCGTTTCCAGCCAGAAAATCGTACCATTTCCTTTCCTTCGACTGCCGCTTCCCGACCCCTTTCCCCATTTCTGGCCAGAAAATCGTACCATTTCCTCTCTTTTATCTGCCACTTCCGGACCCTTTTCCCGTTTCCGGCCAGAAAATCGTACCATTTCCTTTCCTTCATCTGCCGCTTCCCGACCCTTTTCCCGTTTCCGGCCAGAAAATCGTACCATTTCCTTTCCTTCATCTGCTGCTTCCCGACCCTTTTCCCCGTTTCCGGCCAGAAAATCGTACCATTTCCTTTCCTTCATCTGCTGATTCCCGACCCCTTTTCCCGTTTCCGGCCAGAAAATCGTACCATTTCCTTTCCTTCATCTGCCACTTCCAGACCGCTTTCCCCATTTCCGGCCAGAAAATCGTACCATTTCCTTTCCTTCATCTGCCGCTTCACGACCCTTTCCCCCGTTTCCAGCCAGAAAATCGTACCATTTCCTTTCCTTCGACTGCCGCTTCCCGACCCCTTTCCCCATTTCTGGCCAGAAAATCGTACCATTTCCTTTCTTTAATCTGCCAGTTCCGGACCCTTTTCCCGTTTCCGGCCAGAAAATCGTACCATTTCCTTTCCTTCATCTGCCGCTTCCCGACCCTTTTCCCGTTTCCGGCCAGAAAATCGTACCATTTCCTTTCCTTCATCTGCCGCTTCCCGACCCTTTTCCCGTTTCCGGCCAGAAAATCGTACCATTTCCTTTCCTTCATCTGCCGCTTCCCGACCCTTTTCCCCGTTTCCGGCCAGAAAATCGTACCATTTCCTTTCCTTCATCTGCTGATTCCCGACCCCTTTCCCCGTTTCCGGCCAGAAAATCGTACCATTTCCTTTCCTTCATCTGCCACTTCCAGACCGCTTTCCCCATTTCCGGCCAGAAAATCGTACCATTTCCTTTCCTTCATCTGCCGCTTCACGACCCTTTCCCCCGTTTCCAGCCAGAAAATCGTACCATTTCCTTTCCTTCGACTGCCGCTTCCCGACCCCTTTCCCCATTTCTGGCCAGAAAATCGTACCATTTCCTTTCTTTAATCTGCCAGTTCCGGACCCTTTTCCCGTTTCCGGCCAGAAAATCGTACCATTTCCTTTCCTTCATCTGCCGCTTCCCGACCCTTTTCCCGTTTCCGGCCAGAAAATCGTACCATTTCCTTTCCTTCATCTGCCGCTTCCCGACCCTTTTCCCGTTTCCGGCCAGAAAATCGTACCATTTCCTTTCCTTCATCTGCCGCTTCCCGACCCTTTTCCCCGTTTCCGGCCAGAAAATCGTACCATTTCCTTTCCTTCATCTGCTGATTACCGACCCCTTTCCCCGTTTCCGGCCAGAAAATCGTACCATTTCCTTTCCTTCATCTGCCACTTCCAGACCGCTTTCCCCATTTCCGGCCAGAAAATCATACCATTTCCTTTCCTTCATCTGCCGCTTCCCGACCCTTTTCCCCGTTTCCGGCCAGAAAATCGTACCATTTCCTTTCCTTCATCTGCCGCTTCCCGACCCCTTTCCCCGTTTCCGGCCAGAAAATCGTACCATTTCCTTTCCTTCATCTGCCGCTTCCGGACCCCTTTCCCCGTTTCTGGCCAGAAAATCATACCATTTCCTTTCGTTCATCTGCTGCTTCCCGACCCTCTTCCCGTTTCTGGCCAGAAAATCGTACCATTTCCTTTCCTTTATCTGCCACTTCCCGACACTTTTCCCCGTTTCCGGCCAGAAAATCGTACCATTTCCTTTCCTTTATCTGCCACTTCCTGACCCTTTCCCCGTTTCCGGCCAGAAAATCGTACCATTTCCTTTCCTTCCTCTGCCGCTTCCCGACCCCTTTTCCCCGTTTCCGGCCAGAAAATCGTACCATTTCCTTTCCTTCATCTGCCGCTTCCCGACCCCTTTCCCCGTTTCCGGCCAGAAAATCGTACCATTTCCTTTCCTTCATCTGCCGCTTCCCGACCCCTTTCCCCATTTTCCCCATTTCCGGCCAGAAAATCGTACCATTTCCTTTCCTTCATCTGCCACTTCCCGACCCCTTTTCCCCGTTTCCGGCCAGAAAATCGTACCATTTCCTTTCCTTCATCTGCCACTTCCGGACCCTTTTCCCCGTTTCTGGCCAGAAAATCGTACCATTTCCTTTCTTTGATCTGCCACTTCCTGACCCTTTCCCCGTTTCCGGCCAGAAAATCGTACCATTTCCTTTCCTTCATCTGCCACTTCCCGACCGCTTTCCCCATTTCCGGCCAGAAAATCATACCATTTCCTTTCCTTCATCTGCCGCTTCCCGACCCTTTCCCCGTTTCCGGCCAGAAAATCGTACCATTTCCTTTCCTTCATCTGCCGCTTCCCGACCCCTTTCCCCGTTTCCGGCCAGAAAATCGTACCATTTCCTTTCCTTCATCTGCCGCTTCCGGACCCCTTTCCCCGTTTCTGGCCAGAAAATCATACCATTTCCTTTCGTTCATCTGCTGCTTCCCGACCCTCTTCCCGTTTCTGGCCAGAAAATCGTACCATTTCCTTTCCTTTATCTGCCACTTCCCGACACTTTTCCCCGTTTCCGGCCAGAAAATCGTACCATTTCCTATCCTTTATCTGCCGCTTCCTGACCCTTTCCCCGTTTCCGGCCAGAAAATCGTACCATTTCCTTTCCTTCCTCTGCCGCTTCCCGACCCCTTTTCCCCGTTTCCGGCCAGAAAATCGTACCATTTCCTTTCCTTCATCTGCCGCTTCCCGACCCTCTTCCTGTTTCTGGCCAGAAAATCGTACCATTTCCTTTCCTTCATCTGCCGATTCCCGACCCCTTTCCCCGTTTCCGGCCAGAAAATCGTACCATTTCCTTTCCTTCATCTGCCACTTCCAGAACGCTTTCCCCATTTCCGGCCAGAAAATCGTACCATTTCCGTTCCTTCATCTGCCGCTTCCCGACCCTTTCCCCGTTTCCGGCCAGAAAATCGTACCATTTCCTTTCCTTCATCTGCCGCTTCCCGACCCCTTTCCCCGTTTCCGGCCAGAAAATCGTACCATTTCCTTTCCTTCATCTGCCGCTTCCCGACCCTCTTCCTGTTTCTGGCCAGAAAATCGTACCATTTCCTTTCCTTCATCTGCCGATTCCCGACCCCTTTCCCCGTTTCCGGCCAGAAAATCGTACCATTTCCTTTCCTTCATCTGCCACTTCCAGACCGCTTTCCCCATTTCCGGCCAGAAAATCGTACCATTTCCTTTCCTTCATCTGCCGCTTCCCGACCCTTTCCCCGTTTCCGGCCAGAAAATCGTACCATTTCCTTTCCTTCATCTGCCGCTTCCCGACCCCTTTCCCCGTTTCCGGCCAGAAAATCGTACCATTTCCTTTCCTTCATCTGCCGCTTCCCGACCCCTTTCCCCATTTTCCCCATTTCCGGCCAGAAAATCGTACCATTTCCTTTCCTTCATCTGCCACTTCCCGACCCCTTTTCCCCGTTTCCGGCCAGAAAATCGTACCATTTCCTTTCCTTCATCTGCCACTTCCGGACCCTTTTCCCCGTTTCTGGCCAGAAAATCGTACCATTTCCTTTCTTTGATCTGCCACTTCCTGACCCTTTCCCCGTTTCCGGCCAGAAAATCGTACCATTTCCTTTCCTTCATCTGCCACTTCCCGACCCCTTTTCCCCGTTTCCGGCCAGAAAATCATACCATTTCCTTTCCTTCATCTGCCACTTCCCGACCCTTTTCCCATTTCCGGCCAGAAAATCGTACCATTTCCTTTCGTTCATCTGCTGCTTCCCGACCCTCTTCCCGTTTCTGGCCAGAAAATCGTACCATTTCCTTTCCTTCGACTGCCGCTTCCCGACCCCTTTCCCCATTTCTGGCCAGAAAATCGTACCATTTCCTCTCTTTTATCTGCCACTTCCGGACCCTTTTCCCGTTTCCGGCCAGAAAATCGTACCATTTCCTTTCCTTCATCTGCCGCTTCCCGACCCTCTTCCTGTTTCTGGCCAGAAAATCGTACCATTTCCTTTCCTTCATCTGCCGATTCCCGACCCCTTTCCCCGTTTCCGGCCAGAAAATCGTACCATTTCCTTTCCTTCATCTGCCACTTCCAGACCGCTTTCCCCATTTCCGGCCAGAAAATCGTACCATTTCCTTTCCTTCATCTGCCGCTTCCCGACCCTTTCCCCGTTTCCGGCCAGAAAATCGTACCATTTCCTTTCCTTCATCTGCCACTTCCCGACCCCTTTTCCCCGTTTCCGGCCAGAAAATCGTACCATTTCCTTTCCTTCATCTGCCACTTCCGGACCCTTTTCCCCGTTTCTGGCCAGAAAATCGTACCATTTCCTTTCTTTGATCTGCCACTTCCTGACCCTTTCCCCGTTTCCGGCCAGAAAATCGTACCATTTCCTTTCCTTCATCTGCCACTTCCCGACCCCTTTTCCCCGTTTCCGGCCAGAAAATCATACCATTTCCTTTCCTTCATCTGCCACTTCCCGACCCTTTTCCCATTTCCGGCCAGAAAATCGTACCATTTCCTTTCGTTCATCTGCTGCTTCCCGACCCTCTTCCCGTTTCTGGCCAGAAAATCGTACCATTTCCTTTCCTTTATCTGCCACTTCCCGACACTTTTCCCCGTTTCCGGCCAGAAAATCGTAACATTTCCTTTCCTTCATCTGCCGCTTCACGACCCTTTCCCCCGTTTCCAGCCAGAAAATCGTACCATTTCCTTTCCTTCGACTGCCGCTTCCCGACCCCTTTCCCCATTTCTGGCCAGAAAATCGTACCATTTCCTCTCTTTTATCTGCCACTTCCGGACCCTTTTCCCGTTTCCGGCCAGAAAATCGTACCATTTCCTTTCCTTCATCTGCCGCTTCCCGACCCTTTTCCCGTTTCCGGCCAGAAAATCGTACCATTTCCTTTCCTTCATCTGCCGCTTCCCGACCCTTTTCCCCATTTCCGGCCAGAAAATCGTACCATTTCCTTTCCTTCATCTGCTGATTCCCGACCCCTTTCCCCGTTTCCGGCCAGAAAATCGTACCATTTCCTTTCCTTCATCTGCCACTTCCAGACCGCTTTCCCCATTTCCGGCCAGAAAATCGTACCATTTCCTTTCCTTCATCTGCCGCTTCACGACCCTTTCCCCCGTTTCCAGCCAGAAAATCGTACCATTTCCTTTCCTTCGACTGCCGCTTCCCGACCCCTTTCCCCATTTCTGGCCAGAAAATCGTACCATTTCCTTTCTTTCATCTGCCACTTCCGGACCCTTTTCCCGTTTCCGGCCAGAAAATCGTACCATTTCCTTTCCTTCATCTGCCGCTTCCCGACCCTTTTCCCATTTCCGGCCAGAAAATCGTACCATTTCCTTTCCTTCATCTGCCGCTTCCCGACCCTTTTCCCCGTTTCCGGCCAGAAAATCGTACCATTTCCTTTCCTTCATCTGCTGATTCCCGACCCCTTTCCCCGTTTCCGGCCAGAAAATCGTACCATTTCCTTTCCTTCATCTGCCACTTCCCGACCCTTTTCCCGTTTCCGGCCAGAAAATCGTACCATTTCCTTTCGTTCATCTGCTGCTTCCCGACCCTCTTCCCGTTTCCGGCCAGAAAATCGTACCATTTCCTTTCCTTCATCTGCCACTTCCCGACCTTTTCCCCGTTTCCAGCCAGAAAATCGTAGCATTTCCTTTCCTTCGACTGCCACTTCCCGACCCTTTTCCCCGTTTCCGGCCAGAAAATCGTACCATTTCCTTTCCTTCAACTGCCGCTTCCGGACCCTTTTCCCATTTCCGGCCAGAAAATCGTACCATTTCCTTTCCTTAATCTGCCGCTTCCCGACCCTTTTCCCGTTTCCGGCCAGAAAATCGTACCATTTCCTTTCCTTTGACTGCCGATTCCCGACCCCTTTCCCCCAGTGTTTTAATACAGATGGAGTTTCACCATGTTGGCCAGGCTGGTCTTTGATGCGTGACTTCAGGTGATCCGCCTGCTTCAGCCTCCCAAAGTGCTGGGATGACAGGCGTGAGCCACTGCGCCCGGCCTCCAGTGTTTTTCAAATTGTGGTAAAACGCACATAACACAAAGTCTAGAGCATTAACCATGTATTTTGTTTTAAGACAGAGTTTCACTCTTGTCGCCCAGGCTGGAGTGCAGTGGCATGATCTCGGCTCACTGTAACCTCCACCTCTCAGGTTCAAGCGATTCTCCTGCCTCAGTCTCCCGAGTAGCTGTGATTACAGGTGCCCGCCACCATGCCCGGCTAATTTTTTGTATTTTTAGTAGAGACCGGGTTTCCCCATGTTGGTGAGGCTGGTCTCGAACTCCTGACCTCAGGTGATCCACACGCCTCAGCCTCCCAAAGTGCTGGGATGACAGGCATGAGCCACCGCGCCCGGCCGGCATTCACCATGTTTAAATGTACAGCTCAGCAGTTTGAACTGCAGTTGGCTTCTGCAACCATCACCACAATCCATATCTCCAGAAGTTTCTCATCTTCCCAAACAGAAACTCTGTTCCCCTTACACACTCACTCCCTTTCCCCGGCTGCCATCAACCTCCTCTCCATCTCCGTGACTCTGAGGACTCCATGGACCTCCTATAAATGGAATCCCACAGTGTGTATCCTTTTTTTTTTCTTTTTTGAGATGGAGTCTCGCTCTGTCGCGCAGGCTGGAGTGCAGTGGCGCGATCTCGGCTCACTGCAAGCTCCGCCTCCTGGGTTCACGCCATTCTCCTGCCTCAGCCTCCTGAGTAGCTGGGACTACAGGCACCCGCCACCACGTCTGGTTAATTTTTTTGTATTTTTAGTAGAGACGGGCTTTCACCGTGTTAGCCGGGATGGTCTTGATCTCCTGACCTTGTGATCCACCTGCCTTGGCCTCCCAAAGTGCTGGGATCACAGGCGTGAGCCACCACGCCCGGCCCCACAATGTTTATCTTTCTGTGTCTGGCTTCATCACTGCTCCAAGACTCACGTTTGTTGTAGCAAGCGCCAAATTTTCTTCCTTCTTTTGGCTGGCTTATGAGGATTTTAGGAGGGACTTCAGTCTCCCAGTTTGTTATTTATTTTCTACGTGCTTTCTACGTCACGTGTTTCCTGTGTTTCTGTCCTCTTGTGTGTTTCGTTGATTTATTTTTATTTTTGTAGACACGAAGTCTTGCTCTGTCACCCAGTGAGACTCCAACTCCTGGGCTCAAGCAATCCTCCTGCCTCAGCCTCCCAAGTAGCTGGGAGCACAGGCATGCACCACCACGCCTGGCTAACTTTTCTGTTTTTGGTAGGGACAGGCTCCTGGGGAAGAGGCAGAAGGAAAGGAGTGGTCTTGGGCCCTGTATTGTAGGAGTTTCTGGGGTTCTAACAACAGCAACATGTTTTCTCCCAGTCCTGGTGTCCAGGAGTCTGAGATCAAAGTGTAGGCAGGACCACAGTCCCTCCAGAGGTTCTAGGGGAGGGTCCTTCCTGCCTCTCCCAGCTCCTGGGGGCTCCAGGCTTCCTGGGCTTGTGGCCGCATCACTCCAGTCTCTGCCTCCCTCTCCACGTGGCCTTCTCCTCTGTGTCTGTGTCTCCTCTTCTGTCTCTTACAAGGACACCTGTCATTGGATTTAGGACTCACCTAATCCAGGATCATCTCATTTCGAAATCCTTGACTTAGTTACATCTGTAAAGACCTTATATCCGAATAAGATTCCATTCATGGGTTGAGGGAGTTAGGATGTAGACATAGCTTTTTGGGGAAACTATGGTTCAACCCATTCCAATTGTATCCAGTTCCTTCTGGAGGTTCTAGGGGAGGATCCTTCCTGCCTCTCCCAGCTCCTGGGGGCTCCAGGCGTCCCTGGGCTTGTGGCCCCATCACTCCAGTCTCTGCCTCAGGCTCCACGTGGCCTCCTCCTCTGTGTCTGTGTCTCCTCTTCTGTCTCTTACAAAGACACCTGTCATTGCATTTAGAGCTCACCTAATCAAGGATGATCTCACCTCAAGATCCTCAACTTAATTACATCTGCACGTGTGAGTGGCTTCCCGGAGACACCCCTTTTCTCTCCCGTTCCTTTTTCTTTTTCCCTGCCGTGGAGGACGAGGACACGCATGCACGGGAACTCAAGTTTAACCCCGTGAGTATTTTATGCGTGGGGCATTTTCAGCCCAGGTGCATGAAAATCGTCTCATTAAGGGGACTGCTCGGATGACCCAGCCAGTGAGGGTGGCATTGCCTGTGTGGCAGTTCAAAGAATCGGAGACAAGCTCTAGAGAGAGCGAGGACACACACAGGTGCACGCATCACACACACACAGGTGCACACGGCCATCACACTGGCCGCGTGAGAGGTGTTGCTTATATTGAAACGGTCTTTAGCCCAGAAGGTCACTGGGGGCAATAATGGTCTTCTCGTTAGACACGCCATCCGTCATTCAAATAATCGCAATTTAGAGCCCGCGTTTCATGCCGGGCTGGTTTAATCATTAGCAGCGGTTTGTGAAGGGCCCCATTCACCTGGGATTCGGGGATATTGCGTGATTTAGCAGGTGACCCCTGACCTCTGCGGGGGACGGAGAGCCTGCCTTGGAGGCAAAAGTGGAACAATGAGGCTGACTCACTCAGGGACAGTTATTATGCTTAACAGCCTCACTGTCATCTTAGAAGGAAAAAGAGCCAAAAAAAAAATCCATAGGATGCTGAGCATTCCTTCTAGATCCTTCAGCATTCCTTCCAGATCCTTCAGCATTCCTTCCAGATCTCGCTTTATCACTCAGGGACAGTTATTATGCTTAACAGCCTCACTGTCATCTTAGAAGGAAAAAGAGCCAAAAAAAAAAAAAAAAAATCCATAGGATGCTGAGCATTCCTTCCAGATCCTTCAGCATTCCTTCCAGATCCCGCTTTAGAAGAAGGCAGTGGGGTCGGTTTAAACGCACCCAGCGTGCTCCCAAAGATGATGTTTTTGTTTCCGTAGACGCGGTGGCAGCTTTCTGGCGATTTCTAGGCAAGGTACAGGAGGAAAGAAAGAAGGAAGGGGAGGGCACGGAGAAGCTCCAGAAGGCTGGATGCTTGGGGAAGGAGGCCAGGAGGCAGGACCGGCCGGCTGCCCTCCAGATGTCCAGACGTCCAGCCAGCCGGAGACCGGTCTGCACCTGTCACAGGTGAGCAGCATTTGTTAGCGACGTCTGCACAGGCATCAGTTGGGTAAAGGACGTTCCCGTGTTGTACCTGAGCGAGTTAGAGAAAAGGCCACACTTTGAGACGAATTAAGAGTCCGTTTATTTAGCCGGCGGCCAAGAGACGGCTAACGCTCAAAGTTCTCTCGGCCCTGAAGAAGGGGCTAGATTTTTTTTTTATACTTTGGTTTAGAAAGGGGAGGGGGGTGTAGTGAAAACCATTTTACAGAAATAAAGTAGGCAAAAAAGTTAAAAGGATAAATGGTTACCGGGAAGTAAACAGGTGCAGGGGCTTTAAGACTATTACAAGGTGAAAGACGTGGGGCTTTGGGCGTTATCAATCGGACGAATTCCTGGGAATTTCGGATATAGCTCACCACAGTATCTTATCAGTTAATTGCATTCTTGGATGTGCTGGGACTCAGCTTGCACGAGTTAAGTCCTTGAGGAAGGGGCTGCCAGGGAAAGAGCCAAGATGCAGTCTGTCTGCTTCTCTTAGCTAAGGGTGAGTCCATTCAGGTGGAAACAAGGCTAGGTGAGTAAAGGAAAAGGGAGAGCCTAAAAACAGGGTTAGTAAAAACGAGGTTGGGCATTACAGGTGAAACCCCATCTGCCTGAGCCAACAAATGCTGCTCACCTGTGACAGGTGCAGGCCGGTCTCTGGCTGGCTGGACGTCCGCAGGGCGGCCGGCCGGTCCTGCCTCCTGGCCTCCTTCCCGAAGCATCCAGCCTTCCGGAGCACAGGCAGACGGGTACTGGATGGTCCCCAGGCCCTCATTCACTTGGAGGCAACAGGAGAAAATCCTCTATTGCATTTCTGCAGCCGTCCGCATTTCTGCGCACAGAGACGGTTAAATGCTTATCATTTAACTTGTCATTCTGTCTGTAACACAGTGTTCTATTTTTATTTCCATTGGTGCAAAGCTCATCACTCTCCGTCCCCTCCTGCCTGGGATGCTTGCAGCCCCCTTCCTGAGATGGTGGTGATCCCCCAGTACCAGATTTTTGGTGATCCCAGGGGGCCACGGGGTGTGCCTGGCATCTCTTTTTCTTGTGATCATTTAAAATTCATCCTCGCTCCAAAGAAGATATCTGCGTAGCAGTGTTGCCTCCGTGAGCCATCCTGATTTTTTTTTTTTCCGGTATTTCAAAGGGAGGTTAGGAGATCGGGTTATTTTTGGTGAGAACAGCGGGAAACCAAGCCTTGACTTCTGGAGTCCCTGGGGTGCAGGAGAGGGGTCTCTGAGGACCACGGTGGGAAAATAACTCATCCCTCCTTTGGTCATCTTTGGAGATGAGCTGAAACCAGGAGGGGCTCTAGTCACTTATTTATCTGTTTCTTAAATTTTATTTTATTTATTTATTTATTTTTGAGACAGAGTCTTCCCCTGTCACCCAGGCTGGAGTGCAATGGTGTGATCTCGGCTCACTGCAACCTCCGCCTCCCAGGTTCAAGAGATTCTCCTGCCTCAGTCTCTTGAGTAGCTGGGATTACAGGTGCCCACCACCATGCCTGGGTAATTTTGTATTTTTAGTAGAGATGCGGTTTCACCGTGTTAGCCAGGATGGTCTCGGTCTCCTGACCTCGTGATCCGCCCGCCTCGGCCTCCTAAAGTGCTGGGATGACAAGTGTGAGCCACCGCGCCCGGCCCAAAGATGCCTTTTAAGAAACAAGATATTTGGGAGGCTGAAGAGGGTGGATGGCCTGAGGTCAGGAGTTCGAGACCAGCCTGGGATGACAGGCATGAGCCACCGCGCCCGGCCCAAAGATGCCTTTTAAGAAACAAGATATTTGGGAGGCTGAAGAGGGTGGATGGCCTGAGGTCAGGAGTTCGAGACCAGCCTGGGATGACAGGCGTGAGCCACCGCGCCCGGCCTCATGCCTCCTGTTTTTAGGACATACAGGGTAACTTCCTGCATGGCTATGACATCTGTAAACGGTCCTGGTGCTGGTGGGAGTGTCTTTTAGCAGCAAATGAATTACAGTCAGTGTAAGGTACAATTAGTGCAGTGAGGACAACCTGAGGTCACTTTTGTTGCCATCTTGGTTTTGGCGGGATTTGGCCGGCTTCTTCACTGTGAGCTGTTTTATCAGCAACTCTTTATGATCTGTGTCTTGTGCCAACCTCCTATCTCAACCTGTAGGTTAGAATGCCTTAACCTGGGGAGGCTGAGGCAGGTGGATCACCTGAGGTTGGGAGTTCGAGATCAGCCTGACCAACATGGCGAAACCCCGTCTTTACTAAAAATACAAAATTAGCCAGGCGTGGAGGTGCATGCCTGTAATCCCAGAACTTTCGGAGGCCAAGGCGGGCGGATCACCTGAGGTCGGGAGTTCGAGACCAACCTGACCAACATGGCGAAACCCCGTCTCTACTAAAAATACAAAATTAGCCGGGCGTGGAGGCGCGCACCTGCAATCCCAGAACTTTGGGAGGCCAAGGTGGGTGGATCACGAGGTCAGGAGTTCAAGACCAGCCTGGCCAGCATGGAGAAACCCCGTCTGTAATAAAAATACAAAAATTAGCCGGGTGTGTGGTGGCGCGTGCCTGTAATCCCAGCTACTCAGGAGGCTGAGGCAGGAGAATCGCTTGAACCCGGGAGGCGGAGCTTGCAGTGGAGCTGAGATTGCACCACTGCACTCTAGCCTGGGTGAGAGAGCGAGACTCTGTCTTAAAAAAAAGAAAAAAAAAAAAACCTGAACCTTCTGAGAATGCAGCCCAGAAGGTCTCAGCCTCATTTTACCCAGCCCCTGTTGAAAGTGGAGTTGCTTTACTTCCAACACCTCTGACACTGCTGTTTGGGAATCTTCCGAATGATTAGAGAGTTACAGAAAGTTAAGGCGCCTTGATCGGGAGAAGCTGGTGCCGTCTCTCTCACGGCGTCTGTGGGACAATTGTCCGGGAAGAGGGCGGCTCTGGGCACTCCGGGGGGCTGGGGGTGGGAGCTTCGTATCCTGGAGATGGCTGTGTGTTTTGGAGACTCATTGTACCACATAAAACACCCTTAAATATCCTTGCCTTCCCCTGCTATTTTGTATAATAATAATATAATTATATTTTATAATTAATAAAATATTTTATAATAATTAATAAAATACTATTTTGTAATAATAAAATATTGCTTTATAATAATTAATAAAATATTTTAATTAAAAATATTATTTTTAATAATTAATAAAATATTATTTTATAATAATTAATAAAATAATTGTATAAATATAATGTATAACAAAATATTCTATAATAATAAAATAATTATATAATATAATTAATAAAATAATTTATAATAAATTTTATAAATTTTATAATAAATAATTTTATAATAAATATAATTTGTAATAAAAATTCCATAATAATTACTAAAATAATTATGTAATATAATTAATAAAATAATTTTATAATAAATATAATTTGTAATAAAAATTCTATAATAATTAATAAAATAATTATCTATTATGTGATGTTACTACAATAATAATTATATTAATATATAATTATGTATATATATGTTTTTTGAGACGGAGTTTCGCTCTTGTTGCCCAGGTTGGAGTGCAGGGGAGCGATCTCAGCTCACCACAACCTCTGCTTCCCAGGTTCAAGTGATTCTCCTGCCTCAGCCTCCGGAGTAGCTGGGATGACAGGCAGGCGCCATCACACCCGGCTAATTTTGTATTTTTGGTAGAGACAGGGTTTCTCCATGTTGGTCAGGCTGGTCTCAAACTCCTGACCTCAGGTGATCTGCCTGCCTCAGCCTCCCAAAGTGCTGAGATTACAGGCATTAGCCACTGCGTTTGGCCAATATATAATAATAATAATCGCATATTATTAATATATTATAATTAATATATTATATATAATATAATTACATATTTTATTGTGTTAATATATAATATAAAACATATGATTAATATGTAATTAATTATATTAACATATATTAATATATTTATTATATTTTATATAACATTTACATTATATTATATAACATTTATATATTATAATATGGTATTTAATATATAATGATGATATATAATATTTAATACATAATAATATATATTTATGTATTATACATTATACATTATAATATGATATCTATTTTATAATATAGTAGTAACAATATACTCCCTGGGAAGTATAATAATAATAATTATTATTATTAAGAGACAGGGTCTTGCTCTATCGCCCAGGCTGGAGTGCAGTGGCAGGATCATAGCTCACTGCAGCCTCAACCTCTCAGGCTCAAGCAATCCTCCCATTTTAGCCTCCTGAGTCACTGAGACTACTGGTGTACACCACCATGCCCAGCTAATTTTTTAATTTTTTGCATAGAAGGGGAGTCTCACTATGTTGCCCAGCCTGGTCGGGAACCCCTAGGCTCAAGCACTCTTCCCAGCTTCCAAAGTGCTATGGTGACAGGTGTGAGCCACCATGCCCGGCCAGGTTGGACAAGTACTAACATACTGTCCATAACATAAGCTGTATGCTGGATGCATATGGCCGGCCTATAGTTTCTGCAAATCCAGAAAAGCTTACTGCAACTGCAGAAAGAAAAAAAGAAAGAGAGAGAGAGAGAGAGGGAGGGAGGGAGGGAGGAAGGAGAGGGAGGGAGGGAAGGAAGGAGAGGGAGGGAAGGAAGGAAGGGGAGGGAGGGAAGGAAGGAAGGGGAGGGAGGGAAGGAAGGAAGGGGAGGGAGGGAAGGAAGGAAGGAGAGGGAGGGAAGGAAGGAAGGAGAGGGAGGAAGGAAGGAGAGGGAGGGAAGGAAGGAAGGAGAGGGAGGGAAGGAAGGAAGGAGAGGGAGGAAGGAAGGAGAGGGAGGGAGGAAGGAAGGAGAGGGAGGAAGGAAGGAGAGGGAGGAAGGAAGGAGAGGGAGGGAGGAAGGAGAGGGAGGGAGGGAGGAAGGAGAGGGAGGGAGGAAGGAGAGGGAGGGAGGAAGGAGAGGGAGGGAGGAAGGAGAGGGAGGGAGGAAGGAAGGAGAGGGAGGGAGGAAGGAGAGGGAGGGAGGAAGGAGAGGGAGGGAGGAAGGAAGGAGAGGGAGGAAGGAAGGAGAGGGAGGAAGGAAGGAGAGGGAGGGGGGAAGGAGAGGGAGGGGGGAAGGAGAGGGAGGGGGGAAGGAGAGGGAGGGAGGGAGGAAGGAGAGGGAAGGAGGAAGGAGAGGGAGGGAGGAAGGAGAGGGAGGGAGGAAGGAGAGGGA
Source organism: Pan paniscus (assembly GCF_029289425.2). Classification (NCBI taxonomy): domain Eukaryota; kingdom Metazoa; phylum Chordata; class Mammalia; order Primates; family Hominidae; genus Pan; species Pan paniscus. Next base: position 46,667,063 of record NC_073273.2, on the reverse strand, counting down.
GGGAGGAAGGAGAGGGAGGGAGGGAGGAAGGAGAGGGAGGGAGGGAGGAAGGAGAGGGAGGGAGGGAGGAGAGGGAGGGAGGGAGGAGAGGGAGGGAGGGAGGAGAGGGAGGGAGGGAGGAGAGGGAGGGGGGAAGGAGAGGGAGGGGGGAAGGAGAGGGAGGGAGGGAGGAAGGAGAGGGAGGGAGGAAGGAGAGGGAGGGAGGAAGGAGAGGGAGGGAGGAAGGAGAGGGAGGGAGGGAGGAAGGAGAGGGAGGGAGGAAGGAGAGGGAGGGAGGAAGGAGAGGGAGGGAGGAAGGAAGGAGAGGGAGGAAGGAAGGAGAGGGAGGAAGGAAGGAGAGGGAGGGAGGAAGGAAGGAGAGGGAGGGAGGAAGGAAGGAGAGGGAGGAAGGAAGGAGAGGGAGGAAGGAAGGAGAGGGAGGAAGGAGAGGGAGGGAGGAAGGAAGGAGAGGGAGGAAGGAAGGAGAGGGAGGAAGGAGAGGGAGGGAGGAAGGAAGGAGAGGGAGGAAGGAAGGAGAGGGAGGAAGGAAGGAGAGGGAGGAAGGAAGGAGAGGGAGGGAGGAAGGAAGGAGAGGGAGGGAGGAAGGAAGGAGAGGGAGGAAGGAAGGAAGGAGAGGGAGGGAAGGAAGGAAGGAGGGAAGGGAGGAAGGAAGGAAGAAAGGAAGGAAGGAAAGAAGGAAGGAAGATTCTAATTCAAATCAGTTGCTTAAGAGGGAGGGATCAGGAAGTTCCCAACTAAAGTGCTGGGGTGACAGGTGTGAGCCACCATGCCCGGCCAGGTTCCCCAGCTGTTTGGACAAGTAGTAACAAGTAGCTAACTGCAAATGCAAAAGGAAAGAAGAAAGAAGGAAAGAAAGAGAGAGAGAAGGAAGAAAGGAAGGAAACAAAGAAGGAAAGCGAAAGAAAGAAGAAAAGAAAAAAATCCTAATTCAAATCAGTTGCTTAAGAGGGAGAGATCAGGAAGAAAGAAAGAAGGAAAGAAGGAAAGAGAAGAAAGAAAGAGAGGGAAGGGAGGAAGGAAAGAAGGAAGGAAAGAAAGAAAGAGAAAGAAAGAAAGAAAGAAAAACAAACCCTAATTCAAATCAGTTGCTTAAGAGGGAGAAATAAGGCAATTTCCCCCCAGGAGGATGCCGTCTAGATCAGACGGCGTTGTTGGCACGGCCCTGACTCTGAAGTCACTAACAGAACTCCCAGGCTTTGTGCAAAGGAGAACCTCTAAGCCCCCGGGAACGGCGTTTTCTCGCTCTGCACCATGACTCTGGCTGGCTCGCCTCCTTGTAGAATGAGGAGGCCGCAAGTCTGGCGGCCTCTGGAGAAACGACGGTGCATTTGTTGATGTAAGAAGTAATGTAGAGGGTGGGGGAGTGTCTGTTCCATGATAATTTCTGAATCATGCTTTTCTCTGGAGCCATACATCATTGTCAAGTCAGAAGATTACACGTACCGTTGCCTTTGTGAACCGGGGACTCGGGGTGGGTGCAAATGTCCCCCAAATGCAAATCCGCCTGGTAGATAGAGTGAGATAGATATGAATGTAGACACCACGGGTCTCCTTCCCCGACAACCCACCTTTTTTGTTTGTTTGTTTTAGGTGATTCAGGGACAAAACTTTCCTGAAACAACAAGGCTCAAATGATATCATAATTGCAGACATCCGTCGGCAAGCCCGCGTTTTATTTCAAGGCCGGGAGCTGAAAGGATCGTGTTCAGTCACGCACACCGTCTATGATAAGGTACGTCTGGGCGGGAAGGGAGGTGCAAAATACATGCGATCATTCATTGAGATGAAAATAAAGTCAATCGAGCGCTCTCCCCCTGGAGGGAACAGGAAGGCAAACGTTTATCTGGCTGAAAACACAGGCAAAAAAATTTAGACGTTGTATATAGCTGCAACCAGATTTGGAGACAGAGGCCAAGCACCGGAATCGTTGCCCCAACTTTCCAGTTTTAACCTGATATTCGGTGTGTCATGTTATTTTGTTTCACTATCATTTTATTTTATTTTTTTTTTAATTTATTTTTTTGAGATGGAGTCTCACTCTGTCACCAGGCTGGAGTGCAGTGGCCCGATCTCAGCTCACTGCAACCTCCACCTCCCGGGTTCAAGCGATTCTCCTGCCTCAGCCTCGTGAGTAGCTGGGACTACAGGCACCCGCCACCACGCCCAGCTAATGTTTGTATTTTTAGTAGAGACAGGATTTCGCCCCGTTGGCCAGGCTGGTCTCAAACTCCTGACCTCGTGATCCACCCACTTCGGCCTCCCAAAGTGCTGGGATGACAGGCGTGAGCCACCACATCCGGCCTCTACACACACATTTATATACACACATACCTGACCATATATATGCATACATCTATATTTATCACACATACGTACATAGATGTATGGATTTTGTTATAGACAGAAACTTAATTTAACCATCCCTGACACATTGCTTCTTAAATTATAAAGCCACTTTCCCACTTTCTCAAAACCCACTGGTGGCACACTGAATCTGAGTTAGTTCTAAATGTTTCAATGCGATTGTGTGTATATATGCCTTCCTAGAATGGGATGTATACAGCTGGCCTGTGGTCTCTCCCTCCCTAGAGTGAGATGTATACGGTTGGCCTGCGGTCTGTCTTTCTAGTGTGGGATGTATACAGCTGGCCTGTTGTCTCCCTCTGTAGAGTGGGATGTATACAGCCGGCCTGCGGTTTCTTTCTTCCTAGAGTGGGATGTATACAGCCGGCCTATGGTCTGTCTCTCTAGTGTGGGATGTATACAGCCGGCCTGTGGTCTGTCTCTCTAGTGTGGGATGTATACAGTTGGCCTGTGGTGTTTCTCCCTGGAGGGGGATGTATATAGTCGGCCCGCGGTTTCTTTCTTCCTACTGTGGGATGGATACAGCCGGCCTATGGTCTGTCTCTCTAGTGTGGGATGTATACAGCTGGCCTGTGGCCTCCCTCTCTAGAGCGGGATGTATACAGTTGGTCTGTGGTCTCTTCCTCCCTAGAGTGGGATGTATACAGCCGGCCTGTGGTCTCCCTCCCTAGAGTGATATGTATACAGTCGGCCTGTGGTCGTTCTCCCTAGAGTGGGATGTATACAGCTGGCCTGTGGCCTCTCTTTCTAGAGAAGAATGTATGCAGCAGCCACTGGTCTCCCTCCCAGGAGTGGGATGTATACAGTCGGCCTGTGTTCTCTTTCCCTAGAGTGAGATGTATACAGCCAGCCTGTGGTCTCCCTCCCAGGAGTGATATGTATACATTTGGCCTGTGGTCTCCCTCCCAGGAGTGGGATGTATACAGCCGGCCTGTGGTCTCTCTTTCTAGAGAAGGATGTATACAGCCGGCCTGTGGTCTCCCTCCCAGGAGTGGGATGTATACAGTCGGCCTGTGGTCTCCCTCCCTAGAGTGATATGTATACAGCCGGCCTGTGGTCTCCCTCCCAGGAGTGGGATGTATACAGTTGGCCTGTGTTCTCTTTCCCTAGAGTGAGATGTATACAGCTGGCCTGTGGTCTCCCTCCCTACAGTGATATGTGTACAGCCAGCCTGTGGTCTCTCTTTCTAGAGAAGGATGTATACAGCCGGCCTGTGGTCATTCTCCCTAGAGTGATATGTATACAGCCGGCCTGTGCTCTCCCTCCCAGGAGTGGGATGTATACAGTCGGCCTGTGGTTTCCCTCCCAGGAGTGGGATGTATACAGCCGGCCTGTGGTCTCCCTCCCAGGAGTGGGATGTATACAGTCGGCCTGTGGTCTCCCTCCCAGGAGTGGGATGTATACAGTCGGCCTGTGGTCTCCCTCCCTAGAGTGATATGTATACAGTTGGCCTGTGGTCTCCCTCCCAGGAGTGGGATGTATACAGCCGGCCTGTGGTCTCCCTCCCAGGAGTGGGATGTATACAGCCGGCCTGTGGTCTCCCTCCCAGGAGTGGGATGTATACAGCTGGCCTGTGGTCTCTCTTTCTAGAGAAAGATGTATACAGCAGCCTGTGGTCTCCCTCCCAGGAGTGATATGTATACAGTTGGCCTGTGGTCTCCCTCCCAGGAGTGGGATGTATACAGTCGGCCTGTGGTCTCCCTCCCTAGAGTGATATGTATACAGTCGGCCTGTGGTCTCCCTCCCAGGAGTGGGATGTATACAGCTGGCCTGTGGTCTCTCTTTCTAGAGAAGGATGTATACAGCAGCCTGTGGTCTCCCTCCCAGGAGTGATATGTATACAGTTGGCCTGTGGTCTCCCTCCCAGGAGTGGGATGTATACAGCCGGCCTGTGGTCTCCCTCCCTAGAGTGATATGTATACAGTCGGCCTGTGGTCTCCCTCCCAGGAGTGGGATGTATACAGCCGGCCTGTGGCCTTCCTGCCTGGTGTGTATACAGCAGGCCTGTAACGCTCACCCCAACAGGCAGTATTCCTTGGACTCCTGGTCTGCAGACATCCAGGGTCCTCATTCCCTGAAATTCTGCGTGGGACGTTTTTCCGCTTGGGCCTGAGTGACACTGGCTTTGACGTAGGTTCTAAGTGAAGATCAATGAAGGCCTCGGTGGGGCCCAATCTCTTGGTGGAAACTCATCCCGTTTCTGATAAAGGATGGCCCGGGAAGACCTAGAATACAGTGACACCGCGTCCCTCTCCCCCGTGGGTCCCCGAACCTGCAGAGGACCACATTTTAGGAACCTTGTATAAGGAGCACGTCTTAATGTTATTACGTCTTTCTCAAAAACAAGATTTTGGATTCCTACGTGACAGGGATCCTTCTAGGTCCGCCAGCAGCTATTTGACCAGGCTGTTATTTAAGAGAATGTAGATGATTCCCTAAACCTTCTAGCTCATAAAACGTGGATTGTTAAGATTGACTCCTTCAGGTAAAATTATTGGATTTAATATACCAACTGCTACAAGGCACTATTCATAGTCTCAAACGGCTTGCGGGAAAAGCTGTTCTAATTTACGTTCCTGCCAGCAGAGCAAGAGGTCGCCCGGGACGTACGCTGTGATGAACATCGAGGTTCATTTTAAAAGGAAAATGAGGAACTCTGCAAATTTAATAGTTTCCAAACGGCATCCGTTGTTTTGACTTGGCATTTAAAGAAGACTTTTTAGTGGGGGACAATTCTTTTTCATGTTTACAAGCCATGTGTGTGTCTCTCCTGTCAATTACTTGAGATGTTTGCTTATTTTTCCAGAGTGTTTAGCAGTTCTTAGGGCCCTGAACTTCAGAGTCACACAGAACTGGGTTTGAATCCAAACACAACACGACAATTTACTAGCTCCGTTTCTCCGGAGAAGTTAATTCATGCCTTTAATTTTCACTTTCTCCGTCTGTAGCAAATCGCCTAGAGTTTTTATGACATTTAAACCAGATAATATATGTACATTCAGTAGCACAGAAACCATTCAATAAATAGCAATCATTCTTGTTGATTTGTAAGAGCTCTTTATATATTAAGGACACAGGCTCTTTTATCATTGGCATATTTTATCAATATTTCTCAACTTCTTTTAAGCTACTTGAAATTGTTTTTTAAACCTAAAGAGTTTTAAAATTGAATGTAGTCAAATTGATCAGTCTTGTTCATATAATTTCTTCCATTGTTTTTATTCCTGGAAAGCGCTTCTGAATGTAGAGATGTAATATTCATCTACATTTTTTTTGGGTGGGGGGGACAGGGTCTTGCTCTGTCACCCAGGCTGGAGTGCAGTGGCGTGATCTTGGCTCACTGCAACCTCTGCCCCCCGGGTTCAAGCGATTGCCCTGCCTCAGCCTCCCATGTAGCTGGAATTACAGGCATGCACCACCATGCCCAGCTAATTTTTGTATTTTTAGTAAAGATGGGGTTTCACAGTGTTGGTCAGGCTTTGGAGACTCTGAGATGTGCTTTGGAGGCTCTGAGGTGTCCATTGGAGACTCTCAGATGTGCATCGGAGACTCTGAGATGGGCATTGGAGACTCTGAGATGTGCATTGGAGACTCTGAGATGGGCACTGGAGACTCTGACGTGTGCTTTGGAGATTCTGAGATGTGCATTGGAGACCCTGAGGTGTGCACTGCAGACCCTGAGGTGTGCATTGGAGAGTCTGACGTGGGCATTGGAGACTGAGATGGGCATTGGAGACTCTGACGTGTGCTTTGGAGATTCTGAGATGTGCATTGGAGACCCTGAGGTGTGCACTGCAGACCCTGAGGTGTGCATTGGACACTCTGACGTGGGCACTGGAGACTGAGATGGGTACGGGAGACTCTGAGGTGTCCATTGGAGACTCTCAGATGTGCATTGGAGACTCTGAGATGGGCATTGGAGATGCTGAGATGTGCTTTGGAGACTCTGAGATGGGCACTGGAGACTCTGAGATGTGCATTGGAGACTCTGAGATGGGCACTGGAGACTCTGAGATGTGCATTGGAGACTCTGAGATGGGCACTGGAGACTCTGACGTGTGCTTTGGAGACTCTGAGATGGGCATTGGAGACCCTGAGGTGTGCATTGGAGACTCTGACGTGGGCATTGGAGACTGAGATGGGCATTGGAGACTCTGAGATGTGCTTTGGAGATTCTGAGATGTGCATTGGAGACCCTGAGGTGTGCACTGCAGACCCTGAGGTGTGCATTGGACACTCTGACATGGGCACTGGAGAGTGAGATGGGTACGGGAGACTCTGAGGTGTGCATTGCAGACTCTGAAGTGTGCTTTAGAGACTGTGAGATGGGCACTGCAGAGGCTGAGGTGTGCTTTGGACACTCTGGTGTTCCAGTATGTTGTGATTGCTTTTCAGAGCGGCAGACAGGATGTCCAGCTGGAGCCGGCCAGCAGCAGGACGCTGACTGTGCGTGAGTGATGCAGCCGCGATTGGTGTTGACGGCCGGCGCGGAACACTCCATCTACATGCAGGTGCTAAGTGAGCCCTGGGGAGAAGGTGACCTGAATACTTGCCAACTGTTCTTTAGAAATTTCTTTAAATGGAAAATATGATTTAGGCAATGTTAAAAAAAAAAAACAGACAGAGTCCCAGGATATTAGCGCATGGCTCAGAAGACCGGACGCAGAAGGAGGAAAAGACATGCTCTTTGCCAAGCCCAATGCTAACTAGACCTTAAACCTGGGCGAATGCACCCATAACGTGGGTGTCTCCACGCCTTCCGTGCAAGCTGTGTGTATTTGACACATGAATGGTTTGTCTTTGGGATGATATTTTTCTGACAGTGCAGCCTGCAGATAACATCTAACGAGGGGAGAAGGATTATGTGAGCAATGGCGGCTGAGGTCTCTCTCTCTCTCTTTTTTTTTTTTGAGATGGAGTTTCACTCTTGTTGTCCAAGCTGGAGTTCACTGGCGCGATCTCAGCTCACAGCAACCTCTGCTTCCCGGGTTCAAGAGATTCTCTTGCCTCAGCCTCCCAAGTAGCTGGGATTACAAGCATGTGCCACCATGCCCAACTAATTTTGTATTTTGTATTTTTCTTTCTTATTTTTTTTTGAGACGGAGTCTCGCTCTGTCGCCCAGGCTGGAGTGCAGTGGCGCGATCTCGGCTCACTGCAACTTCTGCCTCCGGGGTTCACACCATTCTCCTGCCTCAGCCTCCCGAGTAGCTGGGACTACAGGTACCCGCCACTGCACCCAGCTAATTTTTTGTATTTTTAGAAGAGACAGGGTTTCACCGTGTTAGCCAGGATGGTCTCGATCTCCTGACCTCATGATCCACCCGCCTCGGCCTCTCAGAGTGCTGGGACTACAGGCGTGAGCCACCGCGCCCGACTTTTTTTTTTTTTTTTTTTTTTTTTTTTTTAGTAAAGACAGGGTTTCTCCATATTGGCCAGGCTGGTCTTGAACTCTTGACCTCAGGTGATGCACCTGCCTCGGCCTCCCAAAGTGCTGGGATTACAAGCGTGAGTCACCGCGCCTGGCCCGAGGTGTCTTATGAGCGGGCAGTGGCCTGTGGCTCGGCTCTGGCCCACCTGAAGGTGAAGAGAGGCGGCTTTACAGCCCTGGGATTAGTCCTGCCTTGTACAAATCTCCACCCCCGAAGGAAGGAAGAACAAGGGATTTATAGAGATGCCTTTGGGAGCTTCAGAAGAAAGAGGGTGTAATCTTGCTGTTTGATATAATTTTGGATGGAGGCACTGTCCTCCAAGCTCACAAACACACAGGACCAGAGAGAAGGACGGAGGAGATGGGGTTTCAGCGAGGGAGGTGGGAGAACAGGCCTGGCCTGTTGGGGGTAGAACGTAGAAGAAAAGGGCAATCTGAGAGATGAACAGGGGACGGTATTAAGTGCGTGCCCCAACACACATGCGCACATGTCCGGAAGGCAAGCACACACCCACCGTCATGAGCCCTCACGTGCAGGTGCATGCATGCATTCTTGCAAGCCCTACACATGCACACAAGCACATATGCATATATGTGTACAGAAGTCAAGCACACACTGATAGTCATGAGCGCTCACATACAACTGCATGCACGCATTCATTCAAGCCCCCACATGCACAGATGCACACAGGCATCTCTGCACGGAGGTGTACAGAAGGCAAGCACACATTCACAGTCATGAGCCCTCACGTGCAGGTGCATGCACGCATTCTTGCAAACCCCACACATGCACACAAGCCCATATGCATATACATGTACAGAAGGCAAGCACACACAGCCATGAGCCCTCATGTGCAGGTGCATGCACGCATTCTTGCAAGCCCCACACATGCACACAAGCGCATATGCATATACATGTACAGAAGGCAAGCAGACACAGTCATGAGCCCTCACGTGCAGGTGCATGCATGCATTCTTGCAAACCCCACACATGCACACAAGCCCATATGCATATATGTGTACAGAAGGCAAGCACACAGTGATAGTCATGAGCACTCACATACAACTGCATGCATGCATTCATTCAAGCCCCCACATGCACAGATGCACACAGGCATCTCTGCACGGAGGTGTACAGAAGGCAAGCACACATTCACAGTCATGAGCCCTCACGTGCAGGTGCATGCATGCATTCTTGCAAGCCTCACACATGCACACAAGCACATATGCATATACGTGTACAGAAGGCAAGCACACATTCACAGTCATGAGCACTCACGTGCAGGTGCATGCACGCATTCTTGCAAACCCCACACATGCACACAAGCACATATGCATATACATGTACAGAAGGCAAGCACACATTCATAGTCATGAGCCCTCACGTGCAGGTGCATGCACGCATTCTTGCAAACACCACACATGCACACAAGCACATATGCATATACGTGTACAGAAGGCAAGCACACATTCACAGCCATGAGCCCTCACGTGCAGGTGCATGCACGCATTCTTGCAAACCCCACACATGCACACAAGCACATATGCATATATGTGTACAGAAGGCAAGCACGCACAGCCATGAGCCCTCACATGCAAATGCACACATTCATGCGAGCTGCAGATACGTGCACATATGCACACACATGCACATACAAGCACAATGCAAAGCACACACTCCTAGTTTTGTGCATTCACTGTGTTTGTGTGTGTCTGTATGTGCTCACGCGCCCTGATCTGTGTGTGACCGTGTATGTGTGTGTCTGTGTGTTGTGCACACTGATCTGTGTTACTGTTTATGTGTGTGAGTCTGCAGACACACACATACACGGTCACACACGGATCAGGGCGTGTGAGCACACAGACACACACATACACAGTCACACACATGTGCACACACCCACAGGTAGAAACGTGCACCCACACACATCTATTATCATGGTAACAGTCACACACAGATCAGTGCATGTGAGTATAGATACAGACTCACACACATACACAATCACACACGGATCAGTGCACGTGAGCAGATACAGACTCACACACATACACAGTCACACACTGATCAGCGCACGTGAGCACACACAGATTCAGACACATACACAGTCACACACCGATCAGCGCACGTGAGCACACACAGATTCAGGCACATACACAATCACACACGGGTCAGTGCACATGAGCAGATACAGACTCACACACATACACAATCACACATGGATCAGGGTGCGTGAGCAGATACAGACTCACACATATACACAGTCACACACCGATCAGCACACGTGAGCACACACAGATTCAGACACATACACAATCACACACGGGTCAGTGCGCGTGAGCAGATACAGACTCACACACATACACAGACACACACGGATCAGTGCGCGTGAGCACACACAGACTCACACACATTAACAGTCGCACACAGATCACCTGAGGCCAGGAGTTGGAGACCAGTCTGGCCAACACGGCAAAACCTGCCTCTACAAAAAATACAAAAGTTAGCCGGGCGCGTTGGCGTGCACCTGTCATCTCAGCTACTCAGGAGGCTGAAACAGGAGAAACGCTTGAACCCGGGAGGCGGAGGTTGCAGTGAGCTGAGATCACACCACTGCACTCCAGCCTGGGCGACAAAGCGAGACTCCGTCTCAAAGAAAAAAAAAGAAAGAAAAAGAAAAAAGGGACGCGCTGGGCAAGGGGAAGTTGTTAGAAGCCCTGAGTCCCACACATGAGGGTCCTGACAACTTTTCTTCGTGATTCCGTATTTTAAAAGTAAATCTCGTTTCTGGGAACTTTTAATACCGTTTTGGTTACGCGTCGAATCCACCTGCTCCTTAACCAGAAATGGTAATCACGTGGAAATCACTGCCAAACTATGATGTCCAATTAAAATTCAGGTTATTTTGTGGGAGGCAAACGCACCCCACAGCCTCTCTCTTTTTAAACCGTCATCTTACAAATCCTCTGATAGAAAGTTCGGGCTGTTTTGAGGGAGAGCTTGTCATCAAGAGCCATCTGGCTTCCTCAGTCATGACAGATTAAAATAGGATACAGTATGAAAGGTTTGCCATTCAATTGCTAATGTCTCAAACCACCCCTCCAGGGGTGTAAGAAGTCACTGGGGGAAAGAGGTAATTAAAAGATCCCCTTGCAGAGACGGGCACTCACCAACGGCAAAAAACTCATTTTCCAGAAGAGAGCAGGCCCCGGCCGGCCGGCAGGACGTCGATGGCCTCGGAGCCACTCTGTCTCCTTTGGGGACGAAGGTGGGCTGGCTCTCGTAGCCCCTTAGCTTTGTCTGGCCAGCACCCTTGGCTTTGTCTGGCCAGCACCCTTCTCTCCGTCTGGCCAGCACCCTTCTCTCCTCCTGTCCACGGCCCTCAAGCGGCCAGGACTTGATAGCCGTGGAAATTGCACCTGATGAAATGGACGTAATGAGTGTCATGAAGAAACAGGATTGTTTCTCCCCAAAACAGGAGGTCGCAAGGATGTCTCAACTTTCAAAGCCTGCAAGGCCAAAAGGTGACATTCCCGGTCGTGGGTCATCCCCTCGCAAGGAGCCGACTCATGATTCCCACCTAGATAGTAAATACCACTCACGCCTGTCATCCCAGAGCTTTGGGAGGCCGAGGCGGGCGGATCACGAGGTCGGGAGATCGAGACCATCCTGGCTAACACGGTGAAACCCCGTCTCTACTAAAAATACAAAAATTAGCCGGGCGTGGTGGTGGGTGCCTGTAGTCCCAGCTACTCGGGAGGCCGAGGCAGGAGAATCGCTTGAACCTGGGAGGTGGACGTTGCAGTGAGCTGATATCACACCACTGCAATTCAGCCTGGGTGACAGGGCGAGACTCCGTCTCTGGGGTCTGCGTGTGCTGCCTGCGTAGGAAACACTTCCCCATTGTAAATGGGCACCTGTCACACCGTCCCGGTTACCGCTCCGTAACTGACACGAACGATGCTGGAGAGCTGGGAGCTGGGAGCTGGGAGCTGGGTGCCCAGCCTTGGAGACATACTCCAAACCACACCTCCCTTTTGAGCTTGGCTGGTATGTAAACGATTGGAAGGATAGTTAATCAAGCAATTCCTCCATCTCACCTAAGTGAACCCAGCGATATTTATTTTCTCTCTCTATAAAGGTGTTCAGTCCCCAACTGTTTTTTTTTTTCTTAGAATGCAGGTGGGATCTTGCTATGTGGCACAGGCTGGTCTCGAACTCCTGGGCTTAAGAGATCTTCTCACCTTGGCCTCCCAAGTAGCTGGAACTGCAGGGGCACGCCACCACACCTGGCTAATATATATATATTTTATATATTACATACATATTATATATGACACATATTATATATACTACACATATAATATATCATATATGTTATATTACATACATAATATACCATATACATTATATTACATATAATACACATTATACTACACATAATATGTAATATATTACATATATAAAATATAAAATATATAATGTACACATACATAACTTACATATCACATATATAACACATTATATATAACACATATAATATGCAATATAATATACATGTAATATCTAATATATATTATATGTAATATATGCAATATGTTATATACATGTAATATATGCAATATATATTTTCATATTATATTTTTATATATAAACCTATATTTATAATATATATAAACCTATATTTATATATAATATATAAATCTATATTTATATTAATATATAAACATATTTATATATTTTTATATTATATATAAACATATATTTTTATATATGTTTATATTATATATAAACATATATTTATATATATGTTTATATTATATGTAAACATATATTTATATATATGTTTATATTATATGTAAACATATATTTATATATATGTTTATATTATATGTAAACATATATTTATATATATGTTTATATTATATGTAAACATATATTTATATATATGTTTATATTATATGTAAACATATATTTATATATGTTTATATTATATGTAAACATATATTTATATATTTTTATATATAAACCTACAAATATATATTTATATATATATATATATTTTTTTTTTTTTTTTTCAGATGGAGACTCCCTCTGTCACCCAGGCTGGAGTGCAATGGTGTGGTCTTGATTCACTGCAACCTCCACCTCCCAGGTTAGAGATTTTATATATAAAAAATATATAGCTGGAACTGCAGGTTCGAGTGATTCTCTTGCTTCAGCCTCCCCAGTAGCTGGGATTACAGGCATGTGCCACCACGCCCAACTCATTTTCGTATTTTTAGTAGAGATGGGGTTTCACCATGTTGGCCAGGCTGGTCTCGAACTCCTGACCTCAGGGGATCCACCCGCCCTCAGCCTCCCAAAGTGCTGGGATTACAGGCGTGAGCCTCCGTGCCCGGCCCAAAGTGACTTTTTAAAACCATCTCTGCCAGCAGACAACCGTTTTAGAGAAATTCAGGGTTTTTTTAAATTTTTTTTGAGTGCGTTACATTCCTGAGCTGCTGTCTGGGGCTGTCAAAGCCATGTTGCTCACCTGACCAGGTAAGTCTTGGCTTGGACTGTTTCCCAGGACAAATAACAGGTGTTTTCTCCCATTCCCTGCCGTGAGACATGGGAGTGTCTTTGCTGGAATTATAGCAACTGTGAGCCTCTTCCTGGCCGTCCTGTCGCCTTGGAGTCTTAAGGGAAGGCGGACACGTTATCACAAAGCATGCGTTTGCCCCTGGGCCCCAGACGTGCTGGATTATGGGGATACAGGGAAAAGTCTGTCCACACCCCGGTCTTCTGGGATCCACAGGCCGGGGAGAAATCCTCCTTCTGTCTCCAAGAGTCTGAGAGAGACAGCATGTCATTATCTTAACAGCTGTAAATCCCAATTATTTCTGAGGCAGACAATCCACTCTAAAATATGCATGCTTATTTAAAAAAAGAGAAAGAAAAGAAAAACCCTCAAAGATTGCAGTCGTGTTGCTATAATTTAGATCCCTAAACCTCAGATCCTCCGGATGGGTCTTCGGCTTGATATTGTGAGACCGGCTCTTTCAATCTTGCAGGGACATTTCTGCAAAGGCTCCTCTTCCCGTTCTCTGCAACTGGGGGGAAACCGCCGCTGACCCACGGGGTGACACGCAGCTGAATCATTCCAGAGGGAACCGGGGGCCGGATTGATCTGCGTTGATTGCTAACGAAGGCTCTGGTAGGCAAAGCTCAGCGAAGTGGGCTCGGCGGACACGGGGTGGGCTCCGGGCCCCGGGGCCGGGCCTGCTGGTGGAGGCTGGCGATGTCTTTTTGATTTTGTCGTTCAGGAAGCCGTACCGTAGTCTCTGCGAGGCGTTGGGTGAAATTCACAGATTTCATCTTCCGTGAAGTGTGGCTCACTTTTTGATATATATATATATATTTTTTCCCCCGATTGCTTGATGTCACCCTGTGCTTTTTCCATAAGACAAATGCAAATGAGCCAGGCATTCTAACGAGGCGAGCCCTCGGAGGTGACCTCTTTCTGGGGAAGCTCCGGTCTGCAAAGCCACGATGAGAGAGGAAAACGTTTTTTTTTTTTTTGCAGAGAAAACTCGGGCCTGCTGTTTAATCAGGGCCTTTGCTGCGGCCGCTGCTCCTGCAGACACAGAGGCGTTAATGAGGCAAGACTAGTCCCCACGTCCCCACGTTGGAGGCCTGGGATGAGGATCCCTTGTCTGCCCCCCATGTCTGCATCCCAGGACGCAGGTGGATCCGAGTCTGCTGCATAGACGGCCATTAGGTCCTGGGACGGAGCTGCATTGGACCCTGCTGTGTAGACAGCCTTTAGGTCCCGGGATGTAGCTGCATCCGAGCCTGCTGTGTAGACGGCCATTAGGTCCTGGGACGGAGCTCATTGGACCCTGCTGTGTAGACAGCCTTTAGGTCCCGGGATGTAGCTGCATCCGAGCCTGCTGTGTAGACGGCCATTAGGTCCTGGGACGGAGCTGCATTGGACCCTGCTGTGTAGACAGCCTTTAGGTCCCGGGATGTAGCTGCATCCGAGCCTGCTGTGTAGACGGCCATTAGGTCCTGGGACGGAGCTCATTGGACCCTGCTGTGTAGACAGCCTTTAGGTCCCGGGATGTAGCTGCATCCGAGCCTGCTGTGTAGACGGCCATTAGGTCCTGGGACGGAGCTGCATTGGACCCTGCTGTGTAGACAGCCTTTAGGTCCCGGGATGTAGCTGCATCCGAGCCTGCTGTGTAGACGGCCATTAGGTCCTGGGACAGAGCTGCATTGGACCCTGCTGTGTAGACAGCCTTTAGGTCCCGGGATGCAGCTACATCTGAGCCTGCTGCGTAGACGGCCATTAAGTCCTGGGACGGAGCTGCATTGGACCCTGCTGTGTAGACAGCCTTTAGGTCCCGGGATGTAGCTGCATCCGAGCCTGCTGTGTAGACGGCCAAAATAAATAACAAAACCGTGTTGGCAGGCGGTGACCGACGGACGAACCACTGGGCTCTCATCCCGGCCGGCCCTTTGAGTTGTTTAAGTTCCTCTTGTACTTGAATTGTTTCCCCAGAACGAGGGGGATCAAAGTGTCATACAGTAACAGCCCAGACAGAGGATAGGTATGGCAGAAAAGAAAAAAACTAAAAAAAAAAAAAAAAAAAATCGCATGGGAAGTTTCCCCGCCTCCTCTTTGGCCATTCTGTGCCCGGAGATCAAAGTTCTCATTTCAGCTCTAATTAAGAAAAACTAACACAGAGCCAAGGCCTTCTGGCTCCGAAGAGGGCCTTTGGTGGATCGCGGCTGAAATCTTCCTGAGATTTAAATAATTAATATGACACCTTGAGCTCTGCACGGAGAAATTAAAAAAAAAAAAAAAACAAAAAAGGGAAAGGGAAAGGGGAGGAAGGGGGCCCCGTGTCGGAGCGGGGAACAATGGGATTGAGGATGGCAAAGCATTTGTACCCCTGGATGCGTGCAGCCCTCCTTTGTCATGCTAAAGGGGAACCTTTATTTTCCGTGGTCACCCCGGGTGCTCAGAGCCTCTAGGAGGATCCTTGTCGGAAAGCAAGTCTGCTGTGGGGAGTTGGAGGACGCTCATTTAATGGTTTTTAATCCCGTGAATGCCAGGCAGAATGGCCATCCCCAGCGCAAATCCGGTCCCCAAAGCCGTCCCCGGCTCGCCAGAGCCAGGCTCCCTCTGAGACGCTCCCGGGAAGCATCTCTTCTGCGAGCCGGCCTGTCTCTGTGCTGGGTTCCCGGAGCCATCTGAGCCAGCACAGGCGACTAGAAATTAAAATCAGGCCTGGCATTGTGCTGCGTCTCTGTGCTGGGTTCCCGGGGCCATCGTGAGCCAGCAGAGGCGACAAGCAATGAAAATCAGCTGCAAATCCTACGGCCGGAGCGTCTGGTGAGTGCAGGACGGGACCAGCCAGGCCTCGAACCCCCTTCCCTCTCGATGGCGTCCAGTCTGAAGATTCCTTCTCCTGCCCAGGACTGTTCAGATCCTCGGTGGAGTGTGGACACGGATTAGTCGTCCACTGCTGCAGACGAGATCACAGCCAAGCCTCGGTGTTCAGTTCCTTACAACTTCATGAAGCCAGGTCGCTCCCGCTCTGCCTCTGTACACAGGAAGAAAATTGATCCGTCTAATTTGATAGCTCTGCATAAAAGCTGGACGGAACCTTTGCAAAGGCAGTGATAAAAAAGATCCCGGAAAAAGCCGACAGTCTCCACGGCATGACGGCACGGCCGCAGCTGAATAAACTCGGGGTGGGCGGCCAACCCTGCTGCATAGACGGCCATCAGGTCCCAGGATGGAGCTGGATTCGAGCCTGCTGTGTAGACAGTCATTAGGTCCCAGTCCTAGGACCCAGCTGGATTCGAGCCTGCTGCATAGACAGCCATCAGGTCCCGGGACGGAGCTGGATTCGAGTCTGCTGTGTAGACAGCCATTAGGTCCCGGGAAGGAGCTGGATTCGAGCCTGCTGCATAGACGGCCATTAGGTCCTGGGATGGAGTTGGATTCGAGCCTGCTGTGTAGACAGCCATTAGGTCCTGGGAAGGAGCTGGATTCGAGTCTGCTGCATAGATGGCCATCAGGTCCCAGGATGGAGTTGGATCCGAGCCTGCTGTGTAGACACCCATTAGGTCCCGGGACGGAGCTGGATTCAAGTGTGCTGCATAGATGGCCATCAGGTCCCAGGATGGAGTGGGATTCGAGCCTGCTGTGTAGACAGCCATTAGGTCCCGGGACGGAGCTGGATTCGAGCCTGCTGTGTAGACAGCCATTAGGTCCTGGGATGGAGTTGGATTCGAGCCTGCTGTGTAGACAGCCATTAGGTCCTGGGAAGGAGCTGGATTCGAGTCTGCTGCATAGATGGCCATCAGGTCCCAGGATGGAGCTGGATTCGAGCCTGCTGTGTAGACAGTCCTTAGGTCCCAGTCCTAGGACCCAGCTGGATTCGAGCCTGCTGCATAGACAGCCATCAGGTCCCGGGACGGAGCTGGATTCGAGTCTGCTGCATAGATGGCCATTAGGTCCCGGGACGGAGCTGGATTCGAGCCTGCTGTGTAGACAGCCATTAGGTCCTGGGATGGAGTTGGATTCGAGCCTGCTGTGTAGACACCCATTAGGTCCCGGGACGGAGCTGGATTCAAGTGTGCTGCATAGATGGCCATCAGGTCCCAGGATGGAGTGGGATTCGAGCCTGCTGTGTAGACACCCATTAGGTCCCGGGATGGAGTGGGATTCGAGCCTGTTGTGTAGACAGCCATTAGGTCCTGGGATGGAGTTGGATTCGAGCCTGCTGTGTAGACAGCCATTAGGTCCCGGGACGAAGCTGGATTCGAGCCTGCTGTGTAGACAGCCATTAGGTCCTGGGACGGAGCTGGATTCGAGCCTGCTGTGTAGACAGCCATTAGGTCCTGGGATGGAGTTGGATTCGAGCCTGCTGTGTAGACAGCCATTAGGTCCTGGGAAGGAGCTGGATTCGAGTCTGCTGCATAGACGGCCATTAGGTCCTGGGATGGAGTTGGATTCGAGCCTGCTGTGTAGACAGCCATTAGGTCCTGGGAAGGAGCTGGATTCGAGTCTGCTGCATAGACGGCCATTAGGTCCTGGGATGGAGTTGGATTCGAGCCTGCTGTGTAGACAGCCATTAGGTCCTGGGAAGGAGCTGGATTCGAGTCTGCTGCATAGACGGCCATTAGGTCCTGGGATGGAGTTGGATTCGAGCCTGCTGTGTAGACAGCCATTAGGTCCTGGGAAGGAGCTGGATTCGAGTCTGCTGCATAGACGGCCATTAGGTCCTGGGATGGAGTTGGATTCGAGCCTGCTGTGTAGACAGCCATTAGGTCCTGGGAAGGAGCTGGATTCGAGTCTGCTGCATAGACGGCCATTAGGTCCTGGGATGGAGCTGGATTCGAGCCTGCTGTGTAGACAGCCATTAGGTCCCAGTCCCAACACACACAAACCACAGTAAACACATACACTATGCACAACACAGATGCCACACCACACACACACATAACACATAAAATACACACTACACACAAAACACATACTGCACACAACACACAGAATACACACTACACACAGCACACACAAACCACACTAAACACATATGCACAACACAGATGCCACAGAACACACACACACATAAAACACGCAAATACATACTATACACAACACAGCACAAACCACACACTGCACACACAAAATGCACACTACACACAAACCACACAAACCACACTAAACACACACACTCTGCACAGTACAAACACCACACTAAATACACATATACACAAAATACATATGGCACACAAAATACATAGAAAAACACAGACTGGCCTCACAAACCACACACACTATGCACAACACAGATGCCACACCACACACACACATATAACACACAAAATACACACTACACACAGCACACACAAACCACACTAAACACATATGCACAACACAGATGCCACACAACACGCACACACCCAACACACAAAATACACACTACACACAACACACACAGACCACAGTAAACACACACTATGCACAATGCAGATACCAGACAACAGACACTTACAACACACAAAATACACACTACACACAACACACACAAACCACAGTAAACACATACACTGTGCACAACACAGATGCCACACAACACACACACATACAACACACAAAATACACACAAACCACACTAAACACTTATCCTGTGCACAAAACAGATGCCACATAAAACACACACATGCAACACACAAAATACCTACTACATATACACAACACTAAACACAGACGTTATGCACAACACAGATGCCACAGAATACACACACAAAACACACAAATACTACACACAACACAAACCACACTAAACACACACTGCATGCACAAAATACACACTACACACAACACATGCAAACCACACTAAACACACACTATGCACAATACAGATACCAGACAACACACACTTACAACACAGAAAATACACACTACACACAACACACACAAACCACACTAAACACATACACTCTGCACAGGACGGACGTCACACTGAATACACACACATAACACATAATATACAATTACATGCGACAGACGCAGACGTCGCTAAACACACACACTCTGCACAGGACAGACACCACACTAAACACACACACACACACACAAGTGTGGTAGGTCACCCCCACATCATGAGCCCCAAGAGCCAGTTGATTTCTGCCTCAACAACGGTTGATTTGAAGGAACTTACGATGAATTAAGATGTGGACATCTGGCCGGGTGCGGTGGCTCACGCCTGTAATCCCAGCACTGTGGGAGGCCGAGACGCGTGGTGGTCATGAGGGTTGGATCCTCATGAATGGGATTCATCCCTTATAAAAGAGACCTCAGGCCGGACGAAGGGGCGCCCACCACCAAGCCCGGCTAATTTTTTGTATTTTGGGTACAGACGGGGTTTCACCGTGTTGGCCAGGATGGTCTCAATCTCTTGACCTCGTGATCCGCCCTCCTCGGCCTCCCAAATTGCTGGGATTACAGGTATGAGCTACCACACCCAGCTTCTCAATTTTTTAAAACTGAGATTAAGTTTGCATGGCATGCAAGCAATCATTTCAAAAGTGAACAGTTCAGGGACATGTGTGCATTTACAATGTTGGTGTACATTTACAATGAGAGGGATTGGGGGTGTGACTGTTTAATAGGGTTCCTTCTGGGGGAGCAAAATATTCTAGGAATAGAATTTTCCAGAAGGAAACCTATGAAACAGTCACACCCCCAATCCCTCTCTCTCAGCCCCTGGCAGTCACAAAGCTCCTTTCTGTCTCTACGAATTTGTCTGTTCTGCGTTTATTTTTTAATAGACTTGCTTATACATAGAAAAGAATTTCAAAGTTTGGCCACTGCTGTGCTTGCTGCTGGTGGCTATGGGGTCTTGATACTTCTTAGGATATCCCCCTAGGATAACATCAGGGTTCCTGAGGACATCTGACTTCTGTTCTTTTTTTTTTTTTTGAGACGGAGTCTCGCTCTTGTCACCCAGGCTGGAGTGCAATGGCGCGGTCTTGGCTCATTGCAACCTTTGCCTCCTGGGTTCAAGCGATTCTCCTGCTTGAGCCTCCCGAGTAGCTGGGATTGCAGGTGCCCTCCACCGTGCCCGGCTAATTTTTGTATTTTTAGTTGAGATGGGGTTTCACCATCTTGGCCAGGATGGTCTCGAACTCCTGACCTCAGGCGATCCACCCATCTTGGCCTCCCCAAAGTGCTGGGATTTCAGGCGTGAGCCACCATGCCCAGTCGAATTGTGTTCTTTTTGTTGAGACAGAGTCTCGCTCTGTCGCCCAGGCTGGAGTGCAGTGGCGCGATCTCGGCTCACTGCAACCTCCGCCTCCCAGGTTCAAGCGATTCTCCTGCCTCGGCCTCCCGAGTAGCTGGGATTACAGGTGACTGCCACCATGCCCAGCTAATTTTTGTATTTTTTCATAGAGACGGGGTTTCCCCATGTTGGCCAGGCTGGTCTCGAACTCCTGACCTCGTGATCCACCCGCCTCGGTCTCCTAAAGTGCTGGAATTACAGGCATGAGCCACTGTGCCCAGCCGACTTCTGTTCTTTTTGTTGAGATGCAGTCTCGCTCTTGTCACCCAGGCTGGAGTGCAGTGGTGCGATCTCAGCTCACTGCAAGCTCTGCCTCCCGGGTTCAAGTGATTCTCCTGCCTCAGCTTCCCAAGTAGCTGGGATTACAGGCGCCTGCCACCACGCCTGGCTAATTTTTTGTGTTTTTAGTAGAGATGGGGTTTCACCAGGTTGGCCAGGCTTGTCTCGAACTCCTGACCTCAGGTGATTCACCTGCCTCAGCCTCCCAAAGTGCTGGGATTACAGGAGTGAGCCACCACTCCGAGACTGATTTATTTTCTTTAAACAAAGCGCAGGGGCCACTGTGAGATTATGTCACCTCTCTGTGGTGTTTTTCCCCTTTTTATCCAATATACTGCATTTTGACACACATTTCTAACGTACAGAAAGACATGTTCATGCTTCTTGCACTTTTTTTTCAGAAGTTACCCTAAATCTATGTGTCTTGGCCTCTTAAAAACAAAACAAAACAAAAAAACAAACCTACACTTCCATAGTTGAAAAACTGGACTGGTTTTGGGTGCTACCACACACGTCTCACAACAAACACAGTTGAGTATCAAGTGACTGTTTCAATAGCTAATAAATGGTGGTGAGAAAAGCCTGTTTGTAACCACTTCAGCATTTGAAATTAAACTCATCATTTAAGGATTTCTAAAGGTAATCATTTGGTCAACAACAGCAAAAACTATTCCTTTTCTTCCCTGCCTCCCTCTTTTCCTCCGTCCTTCCTGTCCTTCCCTCCTTCCCTTCTTCCTTCCTTTCTTCCCTCCCTCCCTTCCTTCTGCTCTCCCTCCCTTCCCTCCTTCCTTCTTTCCTTCCTTTTCCTTCCTTCCTTCCCTCCTTCCTTCCTTTCTTCCCTCCCTCCCTTCCTTCTGCTCTCCCTCCCTTCCTTCTGCTCTCCCTCCCTTCCTTCTGCTCTCCCTCCCTCCCTTCTGCTCTCCCTCCCTTCCCTCCTTCCTTCTTTCCTTCCTTTTCCTTCCTTCCCTCCTTCCTTCCCAGCTCTCTCTTTCTCTTTCTTTCTCTTTTCTTTTTCTTTCTTTCTTCCTTTTTCTCCTTCCTTCCTTTTCCTTCCTTCCTTCCCTCCTTCCTTCCTTCCTCCCCTCCCTCCTTCCTTCCTTCATTTCTTTCTTTTCTTCTTTCTCTCTCTCTTTCTTTTTCTTTCCCACGGGGAGAGGGGCGCCGTGAATGTAGCCCATATAGACCTAGAAGAGAGATGATCAGCCATCATCTCTCTCTCTTTCTCTATCTATTAATCTATCTATATATCTTACCTATCTATGTATCTATTATATCTATGTATCTATCTATATCTATTTATGTATTCTATGTATCTATTTTATCTATTTATCTATATCTATTCTATGTATCTATTATATCTATGTATCTATATCTATCTATGTATCTATTTTATCTATGTATCTATCTATATCTATTTATGTATTCTATGTATCTATTTTATCTATGTATCTATATCTATTCTATGTATTATATCTATGTATCTATATTTATGTATTCTATGTATCTATTTTATCTATGTATCTATCTATATCTATTTATGTATCTATTATATCTATGTATCTATATCTATTCTATGTATCTATTATATTTATGTATCTATGTATGTATGTATCATCTATCTTATCATGTATTTATTATATCTATTATCTATCTTATCTATCATCTATCGTATCTATTATCTGTCTATCATCTATGTATCTATTATATCTATTTATATCTATCATCTATGTATCTATTATATCTATCATCTATCTTATCTATCATCTATTATATCTATCATCTCTCTATCATCTATGTATCTATGTATTATATCTATCATCTATCTATCCATCTATGTATGTATGTATGTATCTGTCTATTATCTATCTATCCATCTATCTATCATCCAACTGGATTATCAATATCCGTGCTCCCACACATATTTCACTCTCTCTCTCTCTCAACCTTGCCAAAAGCAGGCAGAACGCAGCAGGAAGTCACTCCCTCCCGATCCTTTGCCCTGAGGGGCAGACACCCACCCGTAGGAAGCTGCATTCCTGGGGTCTGTGGTCATGTCACCGTCAGCAACGTGGTACGCGGGCTGGACAAGAGAGGCAATTTACGGCTCTTTTGTGCTGAATATCGGAAAAGCCGATCATTCAATTATCTCAGCGTTACCTTTCACTGGCATTATTTCATTCCTTGAAATGGCTTTTCATTCCAATTATAGGTTTTCATGGACAAATTGTTGGATAATGTAATAATATTTGCCTCTTGCCGTCCTCTGAGGGCGATGATGAATGTTTAATAAGACACCAAAGTTGCAAAACCATTATGCACTTCTCAAAAGAGAGATGCCATATAAATGAATAATAAGAATAAATTATGCAACTGTATTGGGTAGAAAAAAAATCAATTGCTGTGTTCTTCTAGTGGCCAGCGATCTACTTTATATGCTGGATTTTAGAGTTAATTAATTAAGTTACGTCCTGTATTAAAAAAACAAACGTGTCAGCTTTTTTACAGTTTTTTGCTTTTCCTGCCCTAATAGCGTGACGGTTCTATGGGGCGGGGTCCCCTACATCCTGATTGAAATGAACCATTTCCCGGTGAAGCTCCGAGTTTCCACTGGAGGGAAAATGGTGACTGTCTCAAGAATTAGCCTGGGAAACCCTGAAGAGCTTCAGAATATGCCACAAAAAAAAAAAAAAAAAAATATATATATATATATATATAGTAGGGGCCGGATGGGGTGGCTCATGGCTGTAATCCTAGCACTTTGGGAGGCCGAGGCTGGTGGATCAGGAGGTCAGGAGTTCAAGACCAGCCTGGCCAAGATGGTGAAACCCTGTCTCTACTAAAAATACCAAAAAATTAACCAGGCGTGGTGGCAGGCATCTGTAATCCCAGCTACTCGGGAGGCTGAGGGAGAGGATTGCTTGAACCTGGGAGGTGGAGGTTGCAGTGAGCCGAGATCGCGCCATTGCACTCCAGCCTGGGTGACAGAGCGAGACTCTGTCTCAAAAAAAGAAAAAAAAAAAAAAAAGCAACAGCTACGGAGGCTAAAAGGTCCCCTCCTTCTGTGTTTAACTGGGAATGTCAGCAACCTTTACACATGATTTGTTTTCTGTGAGGTTGATCAGGAAATGGAAGCCACCTCATCCATGGAACTTACTGCAAAACTCTAATACTCAACATAGGAAGACCTTGGAGCCGATGGTCTGTTGGGAACTAGGTCATTACTCCCCTTGTTTCCTCTAACCTTATCCAATTTTCCCGGTTATTCCAAGCTCAGAGAAGGAGGGACCTTCGGAAATGATGCTACAACTTAGTGACTTCCCTCTAGTCATAGAAAACTGTTGTTTTTGTTTTTTGGGTTTTTTTGCAAGACACGGTCTCACTCCGCTGCCCAGGCTGGAGCACAGTGGTGCAATCATGGCTCATTGGAACCTCGAACTCCTGGGCTCAAGTGATCCTCCCACCTCAGCCTCCAGAGTAGCTGGGACTACAGGTGCGCACCACCATGCCTCGCAATTTTTTTGTTTTAATATTTTTTTTTTTTTTAGAGACAGTCTTGCCTTGTCACTGAAGCTGGTTTTGAACTCCTGGGCTCAAGTGATCTGCCTGCCTCAGCCTCCCAAAGTGTTGGGATTACAGGCATGAACCACCACTCGGGCTATAAAACCAATTTTGAAAAGAGGAGTTGTGTGAACAACCAGCGGTTGAATTACCTGCCAAAGACAACCTTTTGCTTCTCTTTACCTAGGGGTGGCCCTGGGGTCCAATCTCAGCCAATGGAACGGAAGGTAAATATACAAGAGGAGGTGTGGCTAGCACGGCCCCTCCACCTCTACTCCGCTCCTGTCTCTGAGTGTGGCTGTGATGCCCGGATCAGCAGCAGCCTCCTTGCAACCTTGAGGCCACGTGGTGGTGAACAGAAAGGACCTCAGTTACTTGTGGTGTAACTTGAGGCTGCCGTCTGCAGACTTGAATATGAGCACGGTACTTCCTTTCCCTGCAAGACCTGTGAGTCAGGTGCCTTGTGTTTTATTTTTTACAAGAGTTGTGTTTCTTTCCAAAGATGATTTTGGATTAGAGAGAAAGAGAGAGAGAGAGAGAGAGAGACAGTAGCGTGTCTCGGTCAGATTTTTACAAAATATCACTACTGAAGATATCAACGTAGAGATGAGCAAGCGTCCAAGTCCTGTTCATATATTTTGGCCAACTTTCTTTTTTTCAGTTTTTGTTTGTGTGTTTGTTTTATTATACTTTAAGTTCTGGGGTACGTGTGCAGAACGTGCAGGTTTGTTACATAGGTATACACGTGCCATGGTGGTTTGCTGCACCCATCGACCCGTCATCTACATTAGGTATTTGTCCTAATGCTCTCCCTCCCCTATCCCCCCACCCCCCAACAGGCCCTGGTGTGTGATGTTCCCCTCCCTGTGTCCATGTGTTCTCATTGTTCGACTCCCACTTATGAGTGAGAACATGCGGTGTTTGGTTTTCTGTTTCTGTGTTAGTTTGCTGAGAATGATGGTTTCCAGCTTCATCCATGTCCCCATGAAGGACATGAACTCATCCTTTTTCATGGCTGCATAGTATTCCATGGTGTCTATGTGCCACATTTTCTTTCTCCAGTCTATTATTGATGGACATTTGGGTTGGTTCCAAATCTTTGCTGTTGTGAATAGTGCCGCAATAAACATACGTGTGCATGTGTCTTTATAGTAGAATGATTTATAATCCTTTGGGTATATACCCAGTGATGGGATGGCTGGGTGAAATGGTATTTCTGGTTCTAGATCCTTGAGGAATTGCCACACTCTCTTCCACAATGGTTGAACTAGTTTGTACTCAACAGTGTAAAAGCGTTCCTGTATCTCCAGAGCCTCGCCAGCATCTGTTGTTTCCTGACTTTTTAATGATTGCCCTTCTAACTGGCGTGAGATGGTATCTCACTGTGGTTTTGATTTGCATTTCTCTGATGACCAGTGATGATGAGCTTTTTTTTCACATGTTTGGCCAACTTTTTGATATGTTTAGATAGTAGGACCAAGGTATCTTCTTTTTATTATTATTATTTGAGATGGAGTCTCACTCTGTTGCCCAGGCTGGAGTTTAATGGCACAATCTCAGCTCACTGCAACCTCCGCCTCCTGGGTTGAAGCAATTCTCCTGCCTCAGCCCACCGAGTAGCTGGGATTACAGGCATGGGCCACCACACCCGGCTAATTTTGTATTTTTAGTAGAGATAGTGTTTTACCATGACCCTTTTCTTTCCATCAACAGCATTCTTCCTTCTCAAAGTGGATTCTTTTCTAATTCTATAATTAACACATTTTATTTATGCAAAAAAAAAGAATAAAAAGGAAAGAGACACTGGACATAATCAGACAGAATAACCTCAGTCGCCTCTTTCAAAGATAAACAGTGTCCCATGTATGTGCTTGCTCTTTTTTTTTTGGAGATGGAATCTCGCTCTGTCACCCAGGCTGGAGTGCAGTGGCGTGACGAGGCTCACTGCAAGCTCCACCTCCCGGGTTCACGCCTTTCTCCTGCCTCAGCCTCCCGAGTAGCTGGGACTACAGGCGCCCGCCACCACGCCCGGCTAAGTTTTTTGGTTTTTTTAGTAGAGACGGGGTTTCACCGTGTTAGCCAGTATAGTCTCCATCTCCTGACCTCGTGATCCGCCCGCCTTGGCCTCCCAAAGTGCTGGGATGACAGACGTGAGCCACTGCGCCCGGCAAAGGGGTATAAATCTTTTTCAAGTCTAAATAATCTGCTTGCCTGTCTCATAACCCAGGAACGTTTCCCCAAGGACCTGGGAGCCACCTCTTTTGAAATGAGATCATGAAGGAGGAAAACGCCCCTAGCTCCAGTGTCTGGGGACGAGAAGGGTGTAAGTTGTCACCTGACTCGAGATTGCAAAAGCCAGCTAAGGCAATGGGCTGTACACACTTACCTCTAGCGAAGGGTGAGATTGCTTCGTGCCATTGCAACCTCTTTAGTGAATTGCTTGTGATAGCCTTGGCATTCTGGTTTGATGTTGGTTGCATAATAAAATCATTCTCTTTTCTCTTTTACCTCCGTGGCGAGGTCCCCGGGGTTGGCAGATTTTGCTTTTAATGATATTTCTTCAACGCCGTCTCCACCAAGACCTTCAAATGCTTCCAGAGGCAGAGGGCCCTTGAGGTTTCTCGGAGGCTTGAACGGGAATTCTCTACAAAGACCTTGCAAAGCCCTACCCAAGGCAGGGAAGATGAAATATCTGTTAATATGATTGTCATGACAATGTTTTCAGAGATTCCTTCCTTTTGGCAGGATATTTACAGTATCTCAGTGTTCAGATTCCAATGAACGCTGTTTCTATCTGTGTCTTAATAAGCCCAGTTGCGCAGAAGGACGTGGCACCCAGAGAGTGCTTGGTAAACGTTGGGTTTTTTGACCGTCCTTGGCATTTGATCTTTGACAGGCAAGCGGGTGTGCAGATAGGTGGTGTCCACGGGGCGGCCAGCTCAGCAGTCATGCTTGTCCAGTGCTCAGCTGTGGCCTGAATGTCTGTGTTACCCAAATTCCTGTGTTGAAATTGTCTCCCCATCCTTAGTTCAACCATTGTGGAAGACAGTGTGGTGATTCCTCAAGGATCTAGAACCAGAAATATCATTTGACCCAGCAATTTCATTACTGGGTATATACCCAAAGGATTATAAATCATTCTACTATGAAGACACATGCGCACGTATGTTTATTGCTGCACTGTTCACAATAGCAAAGACTTGGAACCAACCCAAATGCGCATCAATGACAGACTGGATAAAGAAAATGTGGCACATAGACACCATGGAATACTACGCAGCCATCAAAAAGGATGAGTTCATGTCCTTTGCAGGGACATGGATGAAGCTGGAAACCATCATTCTCAGCAAAGTCACACAGGAACAGAAAACCAAACACCACATGTTCTCATTCATAAGTGGCAGTTGAATGATGAGAACACACGGACACAGGGAGGGGAACATCACACAGCAGGGCCTGTCAGGGGGTTGGGGGAAGGGGAGGGAGAGCATTAGGAGAAACACCTAATGTAGATGACGGGTTGAGGGGTGCAGCAAACCACCATGGCAGGTGTATACCCATGTAACCAACCTGGACGCTCTGCACATGTATCCCAGAACTTAAAGTATAATGGAAAAAAAAAAAGGAAAGAAATCCTCTCTCCAAAGTTGATGATATTGGGAGGTGGGGTCTTCGGGAGGTGAGGAGGTAATAGGGTTGGAGCCTCCTGGCTGGGATGACTGCCCTTATAAAAGTGTCGCCGGGGAGGCCCCTTCCACCACGTGAGGGCACAGAGAGAAGGTGCTGTCTATGAACCAGGAGGCCTTTCCATAGACACACAACCCACCACACCTGGATCTTTGTCTTCCAGCCTCCAGAGCTGTGAGCCGTAAATGTCTGCTGTTTGTAAGTCAGCCCCTGTGTTCTGTTCTGTGATAGCGGCAGCCTCAGCCGGCAGGGGTAAGAGAGATAAGAGACCAGCTGTGGCCCCTCTCCCTGCAGCCCCTTTCCCTGTGGGGAATGAGAGCTGCTTCCCTCTCCCTGCAGCCCCTTTCCCTGTGGGACTGAGAGCTTCTTCCCTCTCCCTGCAGCCCCTTTCCCTGTGGCACTGAGAGCTCCTTCCCTCTCCCTGCAGCCCCTTTCCCTGTGGGAGCCAGAGCTCCTTCCCTCTCCCTGCAGCCCCTTTCCCTGTGGGACTGAGAGCTCCTTCCCTCTCCCTGCAGCCCCTTTCCCTGTGGGACTGAGAGCTCCTTCCCTCTCCCTGCAGCCCCTTTCCCTGTGGGAGGGAGAGCTCCTTCCCTCTCCCTGCAGCCCCTTTCCCTGTGGGACTGAGAGCTCCTTCCCTCTCCCTGCAGCCCCTTTCCCTGTGGCACTGAGAGCTCCTTCCCTCTCCCTGCAGCCCCTTTCCCTGTGGGACTGAGAGCTCCTTCCCTCTCCCTGCAGCCCCTTTCCCTGTGGGATCAGGTGCTGCTTCCCTCTCCCTGCAGCCCCTTTCCCTGTGGGAGCGAGAGCTCCTTCCCTCTCCCTGCAGCCCCTTTCCCTGTGGGACTGAGAGCTCCTTCCCTCTCCCTGCAGCCCCTTTCCCTGTGGGAGCGAGAGCTCCTTCCCTCTCCCTGCAGCCCCTTTCCCTGTGGGACTGAGAGCCCCTTCCCTCTCCCTGCAGCCCCTTTCCCTGTGGCACTGAGAGCTCCTTCCCTCTTCCTGCAGCCCCTTTCCCTGTGGGAGCGAGAGCTCCTTCCCTCTCCCTGCAGCCCCTTTCCCTGTGGGACTGAGATCTCCTTCCCTCTCCCTGCAGCCCCTTTCCCTGTGGGAGCGAGAGCCCCTTCCCTCTCCCTGCAGCCCCTTTCCCTGTGGGACTGAGAGCCCCTTCCCTCTCCCTGCAGCCCCTTTCCCTGTGGGAGCCAGAGCTCCTTCCCTCTCCCTGCAGCCCCTTTCCCTGTGGGAGCCAGAGCTCCTTCCCTCTCCCTGCAGCCCCTTTCCCTGTGGGACCAGAGCTCCTTCCCTCTCCCTGCAGCCCCTTTCCCTGTGGGACTGAGAGCTCCTTCCCTCTCCCTGCAGCCCCTTTCCCTGTGGGACTCAGAGCTCCTTCCCTCTCCCTGCAGCCCCTTTCCCTGTGGGAGCCAGAGCTCCTTCCCTCTCCCTGCAGCCCCTTTCCCTGTGGCACTGAGATCTCCTTCCCTCTCCCTGCAGCCCCTTTCCCTGTGGGATCAGGTGCTGCTTCCCTCTCCCTGCAGCCGCTTTCCCTGTGGGAGCCAGAGCCCCTTCCCTCTCCCTGCAGCCCCTTTCCCTGTGGGAGCGAGAGCTCCTTCCCTCTCCCTGCAGCCCCTTTCCCTGTGGGACTGAGAGCCCCTTCCCTCTCCCTGCAGCCCCTTTCCCTGTGGGACTGAGAGCTCCTTCCCTCTCCCTGCAGCCCCTTTCCCTGTGGGAGCGAGAGCTCCTTCCCTCTCCCTGCAGCCCCTTTCCCTGTGGGACTGAGAGCCCCTTCCCTCTCCCTGCAGCCCCTTTCCCTGTGGCACTGAGAGCTCCTTCCCTCTCCCTGCAGCCCCTTTCCCTGTGGGATCAGGTGCTGCTTCCCTCTCCCTGCAGCCCCTTTCCCTGTGGGAGCCAGAGCTCCTTCCCTCTCCCTGCAGCCCCTTTCCCTGTGGGACTGAGAGCTCCTTCCCTCTCCCTGCAGCCCCTTTCCCTGTGGGACTGAGAGCCCCTTCCCTCTCCCTGCAGCCGCTTTCCCTGTGGGAGCGAGAGCCCCTTCCCTCTCCCTGCAGCCCCTTTCCCTGTGGGACTGAGAGCCCCTTCCCTCTCCCTGCAGCCCCTTTCCCTGTGGGACTGAGAGCTCCTTCCCTCTCCCTGCAGCCCCTTTCCCTGTGGGACTGAGAGCCCCTTCCCTCTCCCTGCAGCCCCTTTCCCTGTGGGACTGAGAGCTCCTTCCCTCTCCCTGCAGCCCCTTTCCCTGTGGGAGTGAGAGCTCCTTCCCTCTCCCTGCAGCCCCTTTCCCTGTGGGACTGAGAGCTCCTTCCCTCTCCCTGCAGCCCCTTTCCCTGTGGGATCAGGTGCTGCTTCCCTCTCCCTGCAGCCCCTTTCCCTGTGGGACTGAGAGCTCCTTCCCTCTCCCTGCAGCCGCTTTCCCTGTGGGAGCGAGAGCTCCTTCCCTCTCCCTGCAGCCCCTTTCCCTGTGGGAGCCAGAGCTCCTTCCCTCTCCCTGCAGCCCCTTTCCCTGTGGGACTGAGAGCTCCTTCCCTCTCCCTGCAGCCCCTTTCCCTGTGGGACTGAGAGCCCCTTCCCTCTCCCTGCAGCCCCTTTCCCTGTGGGAGCCAGAGCTCCTTCCCTCTCCCTGCAGCCCCTTTCCCTGTGGGAGCCAGAGCTCCTTCCCTCTCCCTGCAGCCCCTTTCCCTGTGGGAGCCAGAGCTCCTTCCCTCTCCCTGCAGCCCCTTTCCCTGTGGGAGCGAGAGCTCCTTCCCTCTCCCTGGAGCCCCTTTCCCTGTGGGACTGAGAGCTCCTTCCCTCTCCCTGCAGCCCCTTTCCCTGTGGGACTGAGAGCTCCTTCCCTCTCCCTGCAGCCCCTTTCCCTGTGGGACTGAGAGCTCCTTCCCTCTCCCTGCAGCCCCTTTCCCTGTGGGACTGAGAGCCCCTTCCCTCTCCCTGCAGCCCCTTTCCCTGTGGGAGCCAGAGCTCCTTCCCTCTCCCTGCAGCCCCTTTCCCTGTGGGACTGAGAGCCCCTTCCCTCTCCCTGCAGCCCCTTTCCCTGTGGGACTGAGAGCTCCTTCCCTCTCCCTGCAGCCCCTTTCCCTGTGGGAGCGAGAGCTCCTTCCCTCTCCCTGGAGCCCCTTTCCCTGTGGGACTGAGAGCTCCTTCCCTCTCCCTGCAGCCCCTTTCCCTGTGGGAGCCAGAGCTCCTTCCCTCTCCCTGCAGCCCCTTTCCCTGTGGGAGCGAGAGCTCCTTCCCTCTCCCTGCAGCCCCTTTCCCTGTGGGAGCGAGAGCTCCTTCCCTCTCCCTGCAGCCCCTTTCCCTGTGGCACTGAGAGCTCCTTCCCTCTCCCTGCAGCCCCTTTCCCTGTGGGACTGAGAGCTCCTTCCCTCTCCCTGCAGCCCCTTTCCCTGTGGGAGCCAGAGCTCCTTCCCTCTCCCTGCAGCCCCTTTCCCTGTGGGACTCAGAGCTCCTTCCCTCTCCCTGCAGCTCCTTTCCCTGTGGGAGCGAGAGCTCCTTCCCTCTCCCTGCAGCCCCTTTCCCTGTGGCACTGAGAGCTCCTTCCCTCTCCCTGCAGCCCCTTTCCCTGTGGGAGCCAGAGCTCCTTCCCTCTCCCTGCAGCCCCTTTCCCTGTGGGACTGAGAGCTCCTTCCCTCTCCCTGCAGCCCCTTTCCCTGTGGGGAATGAGAGCTGCTTCCCTCTCCCTGCAGCCCCTTTCCCTGTGGGACTGAGAGCTCCTTCCCTCTCCCTGCAGCCCCTTTCCCTGTGGGACTGAGAGCTCCTTCCCTCTCCCTGCAGCCCCTTTCCCTGTGGGACTGAGAGCTCCTTCCCTCTCCCTGCAGCTCCTTTCCCTGTGGGAGCGAGAGCTCCTTCCCTCTCCCTGCAGCCCCTTTCCCTGTGGGACTGAGAGCTCCTTCCCTCTCCCTGCAGCCCCTTTCCCTGTGGGAGCCAGAGCTCCTTCCCTCTCCCTGCAGCCCCTTTCCCTGTGGGAGCGAGAGCCCCTTCCCTCTCCCTGCAGCCCCTTTCCCTGTGGGACTCAGAGCTCCTTCCCTCTCCCTGCAGCCCCTTTCCCTGTGGGAGCGAGAGCTCCTTCCTCCACTGAAGAGATGAAGGGTCTCCACTCCCGCTTTTAGCAGGGGCAGAGGTTGCAGGTTCTGTGGGGGCTGCAGACTGGACTGTGCCTCTCTCTCTCTGTGTTTTTCTCTTCTCTGCATTTTCCCTCGCTTCTCTCTCCTTCTCTTCTCTCTCTTTTTTTGCTCTTTTTTTCTCTCCCCCTCTCTCTCCTCTTCCTCTCTCTCTCTCTCACGTCTCTGTGTTTCTCCCCCTCTTTCTCTCTGTCTCTCTTCTCTCTCTGTTTCATTCCTTTGTTCTCTCTCTGCCTCTCTCTCTCCTCTTCCTCTCCCTGTCTCTCTCCCCTTCTCTGTCTGTATTTCTGCCCCTCTCTTTCTCTCTTCTCTCTGTTTTTTTTCTCTTTTTCTCTCCCCTTCTCTCTTCTCTTCCTCTCCGTCTCCCTCTGTCCCTCCCTTCTGTTTTTTCCTCTCCCTCTCTCTTCTCTCTCTCTCCCCTCTCCTCTTTCCTTTCTCTGTTTCATTCCTCTCTTTTCTCTCTCTTCTCTCCCTCTCCCTGCTCCCCCCTCCTCTCACTGCATCCCAATCCGTTCCTGGCCTTCCTCTCGCCCTCCTTCGCCGCCTCCTCTCCTGGAGGGTCCTACATTCTACTCCTGGCTCTTTTCTTCTCACTCTAGATTCTCCCAGGGACTTCATCCACACCTATAATCTCATCCACCATCTCAATTCCTACGTCTGTGTTTTCACCCGGGAGCAGGGCTCAGCCAATCTTTTATTATTATTATTTTAAATAAAGGGCTAGATTGTAAGAAAAAATACTGTGCATGTGGGTGCTGGATCTTTGCTGTCCTCATGGCCCCTGGTCCGTGAGGTTGCCCCTAAAAGATATTTATACACGATCACCTCCCGGGATAAGATGCCTGTGAACCCCAAATATCTGAGACAGATCTCCAGCAAGTCAGGAAGTTTCTTTTGCCAAGGTTAAGAAGACAGCGTCCGTCACACCGTCTTAGGAGGCTCTGACGACGTGTCCCAAGCTGGTCGGGGCACAGCTTGCTTTGTACATTTTACGTAGAAATGAGACGCTCATCAGTATATTCAAGCTGTGTGTTGGTTTGGTTTGGAAAAGCAGGACAACATGAGGCGGGAAGAGGGTTTCCAGATCACAGGTAGGCAAGAGACAAACACTTGTGTTCTGTTGAGTTTCTTTTTTTTTTTTTTTTTTTTTTTTTGAGATGAGTCTCACTCTGTCACCTGAAAATGAGAATCTTTTTATTTTTATTTTTATTTTTTTTTGAGATGGAGTCTCGCTCTGTTGCCCAGGCTGGAGTGCAGTGGCACAATCTTGGCTCACTGCAACCTCCGCCTCCCGTGTTCAAGCGATTCTCCTGCCTCAGCCTCCTGAGTAGCTGGGACTACAGACGCCCGCCACCACACCTGGCTATTCTTGGTATTTTTAGTAGAGATCGGGTTTCACCATCTTGGTCAGGCTGGTCTTGAACTCCTGACCTCATGATCCGCCCGCCTCGGCCTCCCAAAGTGCTGGGATGACAGGCGTGAGTCACTGCGCCCGGCTCGCTCTGTCACCCAGGCTGGAGTGCAGTGGTGGGATCTCGGCTCACTGCAACCTCCACCTCCCAGGTTCAAGTGATCCTACTGCCTCAGCCTCCCGAGTAGCTGGGAGTACAGGTGCGTGCCACCACGCCTGGCTAGTTTTTGTATTTTTAGTAGAGAGGGGGTTTCACCATCTTGGTCAGGCTGGTCTTGAACTCCTGACCTTGTGATCCGCCCGCCTCAGCCTCCCAAAGTGCTGGGATGACAGGCGTGAGCCACCGCGCCCCGCCCTGTTGAGTTTCTAATTAGCCTTTCCAAAGGAGACCATGAGATACGCATTTATCTCAGTGAGTAGAAGGAATTTCCTTGTGGATACATTGTGAGGGAAGCCTGTGGCTCTTTTCTCCTGGTAGCTATCTTTTGTTTTAGGAGTAAAATAGGAGGCAGGGTTGCCTGAGACAGTTCCCAGCTTGAATTTTTCCCTTTAAGTCGTGTCCTGTATCAGCCAATGCTGGATTTCAGGTAGGCGGCTGGATTGAAAGATGGATAAATGAATAAGTGGGTGAGTGATTGACATCGGGGACCAGTTGGGGTGGGACGTAAAGGGGCTTAACCCCCCCCTCCTCCACCTCAGCCTGTATAATATTATTTTCTTCTTCTAAGGTAACGTGAGTTTCTCTCTTTGGGGTTTATCTCTGTCAAAGTTTTGATGTGTATGTACGCTTTCTCCATCTTGCTGTCTTTGTTCACCTTTAACAATGTATTTTGTTCGATGTAAGGTGCTTTGGTGTTTCGTTTTGTTTTTTTAAGTTTGATTCTCCCTTTTCCATTATTCTGTCTCCGTGGCAGAGTCCCAGGACCTCCCCAGGGACGGGCGAGTCACAATATCTGTGGCTGACGGGCCCATCTGTCTTCCTCTCCTGCGTTTTTCAACGATGGTCCATTATGCAAACGATCCTGGCCAGAGACAAGGAATAATATCAGATAAGGGAGAATTACAATGCCATAAATAGAAGAAGGCTTTTTTTTTTTTTTTTTGGAATATAAACTTGATCTTTTTTTAAAAATTTTATTATTATTATCTTTTAAGTTTTAGGGTACATGTGCACAACGTGCAGGTTTCTTACATATGTATACATGTGCCATGTGTTTTTTGTAACATGGTAATACTCTCTTAGAGACAGGACCACACTCCCTTTATTTGTTTTTCCCTGGTATGTTATTAGTTTTGTTTCTTTTTTTTTTTAAATTTTACTTTAAGTTCTGGGGTACATGTGCAGAACATGCAGGTTTCTTACACAGGTATACACGTGCCACGGTGGTTGGCTGCACCCATCAACCCGTCATCTACATTAGTAGCTGAGATTACAGGTGCCCGCCACCATGCCAGGCTAATTGTTGTATTTTCAGTGGAGACAGGGTTTCACTATGTTGGCCAGGCTGCTCTTGAACTCACGCCTGTTATCCCAGCACTTTGGGAGGCTGAGGCGGGTGGATCACGAGGTCAGGAGATCGAGACCATCCTGGCTCACACGGTGAAACCCTGTCTCTACTAAAAATACAAAAATTAGCCAGGCGTGGTGGCAGGCACCTGTAGTCCCAGCTACTTGGGAGGCTGAGGCAGGAGAATGGCGTGAACCCGGGAGGTGGAGCTTGCAGTGAGCCGAGATCGCGCCACTGCCCTCCAGCCTGGGCGACAGAGTGAGACTCCATCTCAAAAAAAAAAAAAAAAAAAAAAGATTCTTATTTGCGGGTGACAGAGGGATTCAGAAGGGTCACCTGGCCACTTTTGAACAACAATCCTGAGAAATCTACCCAGTCTGGATGGCTGGCAGCTCAGGAGGGTGAAACTCCAATGGTGTTGGAAAAGCTGAAGAATTTTGTTTTTTTAGGCACAAAGACTGAACTATCTCATGCATTCTTGTAACACCATGGAAGATGACTTTCCAGCCATGTTCTGTTATTAGAAAATAAATTAGAAAAATTCTTGGTGAGTGTTTCTGCATATTCCAGGCTACACCTCCCTACACCCCCCCCCCCCTTTTTTTTTTAAAGCCAGCCTGACTCTGACCTTTGGTAACCTCACATTCTTTGCTCAAAAACATGTGATATGAACACAGATGGCTTTCATGCCAACCTAAGTGGTATCATATGCCTCCCCGAAGCCCCCGGCTCCGGCCAGCCAATTTGCACTTTTTTGCCGCTGAGGAATTGGTACGACCTGCAAACAATTCTGCCTCATCGAAAACAGGACACCTTTTAAACTCTGTGCAAAGTCCTCATATTGGCTTGATGAATAGCTTGGACACGCACCCACACACAGGATGTTTTGACTTGTGGGTTTAGCCTTGGGATCTGCAGGTTTTGATTTCACCTCAGCTGACATGAACCAGAGACGGTGGGCTGAGAAAGGAATCGCTCTTCTGAAAATGAGGCATTTCCAGAGCTCAAAGGGAAGGGAAAAGGAAGTCAGTGTCTTCCCTGGCCCTTTCCTCAGGCCTCCTCCGATATTATGGGACATTTGCGGACCTGGATTTTTCTGGGCAGAATTTATCTCAGTGTGGCTGTGATTGACAATGAGAGTCCAAACACAAATAAGTAGAAATATCTTAAACTTAAAGAATTTAAACAAATTGACAAGCAAAAAAGAAAACAACCCATCAAAAAGTGGGCAAAGGATATGAACAGACACTTCTCAAAAGAAGACATTTATGCAGCCAACAAACTTATAAAAAAAAAAGCTCACCATCACGGGCCGTCATAGACATGCAAATCAAAACCACAATGAGACACCACCTCACGCCACTTAAAATACGATCAGTAAAAAGTCGGGAAACAGCAGATGCTGGAGAGGATGTGGAGAAATAGGAACGCTTTTACACCGTTGGTGGGAGTGTAAATTAGTTCAACCATTGTGGAAGACAGTGTGGTGATTCCTCAAGGATCTAGAACTAGAAATACCATTTGACCCAGCAATCACATTACTGGGTATATACCCAAGGATTAGAAATCATGCTGCTATAAAAACACATGCACACGTATGTTTATTGCGGCACTATTCACAATAGCAAAGACTTGGAACCAACCCAAATGTCCATCAACGATAGACTGGATGAAGAAAATGTGGCACATACACACCATGGAATACTATGCAGCCATCAAAAAGGATGAGTTCATTTCCTTTGCAGGGACATGGATGAAGCTGGAAACCATCATTGTCAGCAAACTGTCGCAAGGACGGAAAACCAAACACTGCATGTTCTCACTCATCAGTGGGAGTTGAACAATGAGAACACATGGACACAGGGAGGGGAACATCACACACCAGGGCCTGTTGGGGGGTGGGGGGATAGGGGAGGGAGAGCATTAGGACAAATACCTAATGTAGATGACAGGTTGATGGGTGCAGCAAACCACCATGGCACGTGTATACCCATGTAACAAACCTGCCCGTTCTCCACATGTACCCAGAATGTAAAGTATAATTTAAAAAATAAATAAAAATAAATTTACCAAGGGTCCTTTCTTCTCCAACTGGCAGAGCACCTTCCCTTTCTATTGCATTTTTTCCCTCATCTTTCTGCAAGAATTCTCTCTTCCAGGAACAAGCCCTCTTTGGCAGTGGAGCTCTGGGGCCATTCTTATCCAGAACAGACATGCCTGGGCAACTAGACATAGAGAAATTATGAGTTTTTTATTTTATTTCATGGACTATTTATTTATTTTTTAGAGACAAAGTCTTGCTCTGTTTCTCAGGCTGGAGTGCAGTGGTACAATCAAAGCTCATGGCAGCCTTAACCCCCTGGGCTCAAGGGAATCCTCCTGCCTCAGCCTCCCAAGTAGCTGGGACCACAGGCACCCACCACCACGCCCGGCTAATTTTTTTGTATTTTTAGTAGAGACAGGGTTTCACTGTGTTAGCCAGGATGGTCTCGATCTCCTGACCTCATGATCCGCCCGCCTCGGCCTCCTAAAGTGCTGGGATGACAGGCATCAGCCATCACACCCAGCTCAATTTTTTATTTTGAATGAGAGAGCAAAGTAGGATTGTGAGTGAGGTTCTATTTTGCCGTAAGAGGAAAAGAAAACATACCTCCAGGGATAACCACCCTCATTCCATAGGAGAAAGTCATTTTAGGTCGAGCTTGATGGCTCATGCCTGTAATCCCAGCACTTTGGGAGGCCGAGATGAGTGTTCAGGGGTTGGAGACCAGTCTGGGCAACATGGTGAAACCCCATCTCTACTAAAACACAAAACATCAGCCAGGTGTGGTGGTGCACGCCTGTAATCCCAGCTACTCAGGAGGCTGAGGCCTGTGAATTGCTTGAGCCCAGGAGGTGGAGGTTGCAGTGAGCAGAGATCGCACCACTGCACAGCCTGCTTGGCTGTTTTATTCTCTGCAGCTCCTCTGGTCCTGGTGGGTTCATTTCTTTGCTCCCATCTCAGTGAGATCTGGGGAAGGAGCAGGTTGAACACCTGGATCCAAACAGCCAGGCTTAGGAAAAGTCTGTCTTTCTTTCTTTTCTTTTCCTTCTTTCCTTTCTTTCTTTCTCTCTCTCTGTCTCTCTCTCTCTTTCTTTCTTTCTCTTTCTTTCTTTCTTCCTTCCTTCCTTCCTTCCTTCCTTTCTGTTTTCTTTCTCTTTTTTTGGCACAAACACATTTATTTATTTACTTTTAATAATAAATAAACACATTTATTTATTATTTACTTATTTTTGTAAATAAGTAAATAATTATTTTTGAGATGAATCTCGCTCTGTCCCCAGGCTGGAGTGCAGTGGCACGATCTCAGCTCACGGCAACCTCTGTGTCCCGGGTTCAAGTGATTCTCCTGCCTCAGCCTCCCGAGTAGCTGGGATTACAGGCATGCACCACCACGCCTGGCTAACTTTTGTGTTTTTAGTAGAGACGGGGTTTCACCATCTTGGTCAGGCTGGTCTCGAACTCCTGATCTCGTGATTCTCCCGCCTTGGCCTCCCAAAGTGCTGGGATTACAGGCGTGAGCCACCGTGCCTGGCCACACATTTATTTATTAACCAAAGGGATGATCCTAATTAATCCAACACTTTGAAATAGCTGCATGGAAAATGGTTGTGATAAAGATAATTCAACACAGTAATGAAAAAAAAAAGAAGCACTATGCAGATTTGCTTCATTGGACTGAGCATGTTTATTCTCGTAGTTAATGCCTGTCCAAAGTGATGATGGGATTTTTATTTATTTTATTTTATTTCATTTATTTATTTTTTTGAGACAGAGTCTCACTCTGTTGCCCAGGCTGGAGTGCAATGGCAGGACCTCGGCTCACTGCAACCTCCACCTCCCAGGTTCAAGCGATTCTCCTGCCTCAGCCTCCCGAGTAGCTGGGACTACAGGCGCGCACCACCACGCCCGGCTAATTTTTGTATTTTTAGCAGAGACGGGGTTTCACCATGTTGGTCAGGCTGGTCTCAAACTCCTGATCTCATGATTTGCCCACCTCAGCCTCCCAAAGTGCTGACATTACAGACCTGAGCCACCTCGCCTGGTCGAGAGCTGTCTTTTTTTTGAGATGGAGTCTTGCTCTTGTCGCCCAGGCTGTAGTGCAATAGCACGATCTCGGCTTACTGCAACCTCCACCTCCCAGGTTCAAGCGATTCTCCTGCCTCAGCCTCCCGAGTAGCTGGGACTACAGGCACGCACCAACACGCCCGGCTCATTTTTGTATTTTTAGCAGAGACGGGGTTTCACCATGTTGGTCACGCTGCTCTCAAGCTCCTGATCTCATGATTTGCCCACCTCAGCCTCCCAAAGTGCTGGGATGACAGGCCTGAGCCACCGCACCTGGCCATGATGCTGGGATTTTGATTCTACTTGTTCATAGATGTGAGTAGAGGTGACTTTGCTCATCACACAGTCCGACACTAATTTCCCATCTTTTGGTTTTCTTGTTAGTCTGAGTTTTTCTGCCCTCACTTGTGGTTTCTTCAAACTTCTCTCCCAGGGTACAGGAACACTGTCTTCTCAAAGTGCCCTCAGTTTTTCTGGTGAGACTTTTGCCATCACAAGTCACGATACAATCTGGTTCGGCCATTGAGTCCGTTTTTCCCAAAGGGATTCAGACTCCTAGTTCCTTCACGTATTCATCAAAGCGTTTGCTGTCCACCAGGTGCCATCTTCCTTCCAGCTGTTGGATGGGGGCCAATTCCTTAGAAGGGCGGGTGTTGGCCCTGACCTGAAGGGAGGGTGCAGCCTGGGGCAGGGGAAGGGGTCCATGCTGGGTGCATCCATTGCAGAGATAATATGGGGTGATCATGATTCTTTCCATGAGGGTCACGATGAAGATCATCTTTGTTTTTGTTTTTTTTTTTTCTTTTTTTTTTTTGAGACAGAGTTTTGCTCTTGTCGCCCAGGCTGGAGTGCAATGGCACAATCTCAGCTCACTGCAACCTCCGCCTCCTGGGTTCAAGCGATTCTCCTGCTTCAGCCTCCCGAGTAGCTGGGATTGCAGGCGTGCACCACCATGCCCGGCTAATTTTGTATTTTTTTTTTAGTAGAGACGGGGTTTCTCCATGTTGGTCAGGCTGAGGTCGAACTCCTGACCTCAGGTGATCCACCCGCCTCGGCCTCCCAAAGTGCTGGGATGACAGGCGTGAGCCACCGTGCCCGGCCGATCATCTTTGTTTTATGGATTTCTGCATTTTCCAGTTTGCGTCCATGATCGTACCTCCATTTAGAATTGGAACGTGTCTGTGGAAACCAATCCACAAACACAGACAAAAATGAGGAAGAACTTACGGGATTTGGTAAAGTTTTAACGTACGGGTGCCGTATCACCAGAATGCCACTCTTACATGTGTACCCAAAAGAATTTTTAAAAGGGACTCAAGGCCGGGCGCGGTGGCTCACGCCTGTCATCCCAGCACTTTGGGAGGCGGAGACGGGGGGATCACGAGGTCAGGAGATCGAGACCAGCCTGACCAACACAGTGAAACCTCGTCTCTACTAAAAATACAAAAAATTAGCCGGGCGTGGTGGTGGGCGCCTGTAGTCCCAGCTACTCGGGAGGCTGAGGCAGGAGAATGGTGTGAACCCGGGAGGCAGAGGTTGCAGTGAGCTGAGAGTGTGCCACTGCACTCCAGCCTGGGTGACAGAGCAAGACTCCATCTCGAAAAAAAAAAAAAAAAGGAGACTCAAACAAGGACTGTAGACAGTGTTCGCAGCAGCAAGTTTGACGGTAGCCAAAAGATGGAAAAAAAACCAAGGGTCTGTTGATGGATAAATGCAATGTGGTCCATCCATGCAGTGGAATATTATACACCCATGAAAAGGAAGGAAGCTAACTCTGAGACAGGCTGCAGTGTGGATGGACCTCAAGGACATCACGGTCAGTGAGAGAAGCCAGACACAAAAGGCCACGTCGTGTAGGATTCCATTATATAAACGCAATGTGGTCCATCCACGCAGTGGAATATTATACACCCATGAAAAGGAAGGAAGCTAGCTCTGACACAGGCTGCAGTGTGGATGGACGTCAAGGACATCAAGCTCAGTGAGAGAAGCCAGACACAAAAGGCCACGTCATGTAGGATTCCATTATATAAATGCAATATGGTCCATCCATGCAGTGGAATATTATACACCCATGAAAAGGAAGGAAGCTAACTCTGAGACAGGCTACAGTGTGGATGGACCTCAAGGACATCACGCTCAGTGAGAGAAGCCAGACACAAAAGGCCACGTCGTGTAGGATTCCATTATATAAATGCAATGTGGTCCATCCATGCAGTGGAATATTATACACCCATGAAAAGGAAGGAAGCTAGCTCTGACACAGGCTGCAGTGTGGATGGACGTCAAGGACATCACGCTCAGTGAGAGAAGCCAGACACAAAAGGCCACATCGTGTAGGATTCCATTATATAAATGCAATATGGTCCATCCATGCAGTGGAATATTATACACTCATGAAAAGGAAGGAAGCTAACTCTGAGACAGGCTACAGTGTGGATGGACCTCAAGGACATCACGCTCAGTGAGAGAAGCCAGACACAAAAGGCCACGTCGTGTAGGATTCCATTATATAAATGCAATGTGGTCCATCCATGCAGTGGAATATTATACACCCATGAAAAGGAAGGAAGCTAACTCTGAGACAGGCTACAGTGTGGATGGACGTCAAGGACATCACGCTCAGTGAGAGAAGCCAGACACAAAAGGCCACGTCGTGTAGGATTCCATTATATAAACGCAATGTGGTCCATCCACGCAGTGGAATATTATACACCCATGAAAAGGAAGGAAGTTAGCTCTGAGACAGGCTGCAGTGTGGATGGACGTCAAGGACATCACGCTCAGTGAGAGAAGCCAGACACAAAAGGCCACGTCGTGTAGGATTCCATTATATAAATGCAATGTGGTCCAT
This sequence comes from Pan paniscus, assembly GCF_029289425.2. Classification (NCBI taxonomy): domain Eukaryota; kingdom Metazoa; phylum Chordata; class Mammalia; order Primates; family Hominidae; genus Pan; species Pan paniscus. Next base: position 46,624,898 of record NC_073273.2, on the reverse strand, counting down.
CCATGCAGTGGAATATTATACACCCATGAAAAGGAAGGAAGCTAACTCTGAGACAGGCTACAGTGTGGATGGACCTCAAGGACATCACGGTCAGTGAGAGAAGCCAGACACAAAAGGCCACGTCGTGTAGGATTCCATTATATAAATGCAATGTGGTCCATCCATGCAGTGGAATATTATACACCCATGAAAAGGAAGGAAGCTAGCTCTGAGACAGGCTACAGTGTGGATGGACCTCAAGGACATCACGCTCAGTGAGAGAAGCCAGACACAAAAGGCCACGTCGTGTAGGATTCCATTATATAAACGCAATGTGGTCCATCCACGCAGTGGAATATTATACACCCATGAAAAGGAAGGAAGTTAGCTCTGAGACAGGCTGCAGTGTGGATGGACCTCAAGGACATCACGCTCAGTGAGAGAAGCCAGACACAAAAGGCCATATCGTGCAGGATTCCATTTATATAAAATGTCCAGAACAGGCAAACCCACAGAGACAGAAAGTGGATTTGTGGTTGCCAGGGGCCGGGGAGGGGCTGGGGACTCACTGCTGCCTGCATACAGGGTCTCTTTTTGGAGTGATAAAAATGTTCTGGAACTAAATAGAGGCGGTGATTGCAGAGCATTAAAAATCATTCAAATGGGGTTATTATTACTTTTTTTTTTGAGACGGAGCTTCACTCTTGTTGCCCAGGCTGGAGTGCAGGGGAGCGCTCTGAGCTCACTGCAACCTCCACCTCCCGAGTTGAAGTGATTTTCCTGCCTCAGCCTCCCTAGTAGCTGGGATTACAGGCATGTGCCACCACACCCAGCTAATTTTTGTATTTTTAGTAGAGACAGGGTTTCACCATGTTGGCCAGGCTGGTCTCGAACTGCTGACCTCAGGGGATCCGCCTGCCTCAGCCTCCCAAAGTGCTGGGATTACAGGCATGAGCCACCACTCCTGGCCTCAGATGGGGAATTGTATGCTATGTGAATTATATCTAAATAAAAAACTTAAAGAAAGAAAAGGAACGAAGGAAGGAATGGAGGGACAGAGGAAGGAAGGAAGGAAGGAAGAGACAAAAATAAACCAAAATAGGGAATGTCCACCTTGGAGGTTGATGTTCACGTCCACAGGTCGTGCCTCTCCAGACACTTACTCAACTCTGAAGCCTTCACCGGGAAGACAGCAGGGGTGGGGGGACGGCAGAGTCTTTGATCAGAAGAGGGCTCAACAGGCAAGGAGACCTGTTCCTTGCAAGAAACTGGGACTGCAGTACGGGGCCGTGGGATCGGCCTCGTGTGTGGCCCGCACCCTTTTCCCCGTCAGGGAAGGACTGTTTGTTTGTTTTCTGCATCATCCATCACGCGGCATTGTCAGCCCTGACAGCTCAGGACGGCCTTTTTCAACATCTCTTTATGTGACAGCGTTCATGCATCATAAGACAGCAAACAGAATTAGATCAAAGTCTACGAGGCCCTGTCGGCTCGGTGGGGAAGGCGAGCCAGCTTGTATCTTCATAAGAGAGGTGACAGTTGGTTTGAACTGGCGTTGGGCCGCGGAGGGCTGGGGAGTGCAGAGAGGACTGGGGACGAGGGCTGGGGTTCTTGGCTTTCCAGGAGGAACAGCCCTGCTCCCTTCTGTCCACGTGTCTCCTTCCTGGGTCTCTTTCCCCAGTAGGTGTGGTTGCTTGTGTCCTGCACGCCACAGTGCAGCCCAGGGCTTCGGAGCACGCGTTGATAGTCCTGACTTTTGTCTGACATCTATGCAGAAAACGGAGAGCATCCCCTCAGACAATGGGATACTGTCCCTCTGGTGCTGACCACGCTCTGCGACTTTTCGTGATGGATGACAGGTGTGTCTGCAGCTTGACCTTGCACTGGGGGCAGCCGCAGAGAGGTGGAGGAAGGAGAGTGATGGGAGAGAACACGAAGGTGTGCTGAGTGGCGGAGAGAGATTCCAAAATTTCACTGGAGCAACTTTAGCCCAGCTGGCTGCTGGAGAAACGGTTCTCCTGGATATTGTGGAGACTATATGGAGAATGAATTCCTTCCTTCCTGCCTCCCTCCCTTCCTTCCTTCCCTTATGTCCCTTCCTTCCCTCCCTTCCCTTTCCTTCTTTCCTTCCTTCTCTTCCTTCCCTTCCTTCCCTTCCCTTTCCTTCCCCTTCCCTTCCCTTCCCTCCCTTCCGTTTCCTTCTTTCCTTCCTTCTCTTCCTTCCCTTCCTTCCCTTCCCTTTCCTTCCCCTTCCCTTCCCTTCCCTCCCTTCCCTTTCCTTCTTTCCTTCCTTCTCTTCCTTCCCTTCCTTCCCTTCCCTTCCCTCCCTTCCGTTTCCTTCTTTCCTTCCTTCTCTTCCTTCCCTTCCTTCCCTTTCCTTTCCTTCCCCTTCCCTTCCCTCCCTTCCGTTTCCTTCTTTCCTTCCTTCTCTTCCTTCCCTTCCTTCCCTTCCCTTCCCTTCCCTCCCTTCCCTTTCCTTCTTTCCTTCCTTCTCTTCCTTCCCTTCCTTCCCTTCCCTTCCCTTCCCTTCCCTCCCTTCCCTTTCCTTCTTTCCTTCCTTCTCTTCCTTCCCTTCCTTCCCTTTCCTTTCCTTCCCCTTCCCTTCCCTTCCCTCCCTTCCCTTTCCTTCTTTCCTTCCTTCTCTTCCTTCCCTTCCTTCCCTTCCCTTTCCTTCCCCTTCCCTCCCTTCTGTTTCCTTCTTTCCTTCCTTCTCTTCCTTCCCTTCCTTCCCCTTCCCTTCCCTTCCCTCCCTTCCCTTTCCTTCCCCTTCCCTTCCCTTCCCTCCCTTCCGTTTCCTTCTTTCCTTCCTTCTCTTCCTTCCCTTCCTTCCCTTCCCTTTCCTTCCCCTTCCCTTTCCTTCCCTTCCTTCCCTTCCCTTTCCTTCCCCTTCCCTTCCCTCCCTTCCGTTTCCTTCTTTCCTTCCTTCTCTTCCTTCCCTTCCTTCCTTCCCTTCCCTCCCTTCCCTTTCCTTCTTTCCTTCCTTCTCTTCCTTCCCTTCCCTTTCCTTCCCCTTCCCTTCCCTTCCCTTCCCTCCCTTCCCTTTCCTTCTTTCCTTCCTTCTCTTCCTTCCCTTCCTTCCCTTCTCTTTCCTTCCCCTTCCCTTCCCTCCCTTCCCTTTCCTTCTTTCCTTCCTTCTCTTCCTTCCCTTCCTTCCTTCCCTTCCCTCCCTTCCCTTTCCTTCCCTTCCCTCCCTTCCCTTTCCTTCTTTCCTTCCTTCTCTTCCTTCCCTTCCTTCCTTCCCTTCCCTCCCTTCCCTTTCCTTCCCCTTCCTTCCTTCGTTCCTTCATTTCTTCCTTCCTTCCTTCATTTCTTCCTTCCTTCCTTCCTTCCCTCCCTCTTTCCCTGCCTCCTTCTTTCCCTCCCTCCCTTCCTTCCTTCCTTCCCTCTGTCTCTCTCCTTTCTTCTCTCTCTCTGTTTTTTTTTTTTTTTTTGGAGACAGGGTCTCACTCTGTCACCCAGACTGGAGTGCAGTGGTACAATCACAGCTCACTGCAAGCTCTGCTTCCCGGGTTCACGCCATTCTCCTGCCTCAGCCTCCCGAGTAGCTGGGACTACAGGCGCCCACCACCACGCCCGGCTAATTTTTTGGTATTTTTAGTAGAGACGGGGTTTCACCGTGTTAGGCAGGATGGTCTCGATCTCCTGACCTCGTGATCCGCCCGCCTCGCCCTCCCAAGGTGCTGGGATTACAGGTGTTCCTAAATATTTGTAAGTGCCGGGTGTTTAATGAAAGCGTAATGGGTAGAGAAGCCATCTCATGTGTATATTGTCACACGTGTCCGTGTGAAGAGACCACGAAACAGACTTCGTGTGAGCAATAAAACTTTTTAATCACCTGGGTGCAGGCGGGCTGAGTCCGAAAAGAGAGTCACTGCAGGGAGATACGGGCGGGGCCATTTTATAGGATTTGGGTACGTACTGGAAAATTACAGTCAAAGGGGGTTGTTCTCTGGCTGGCAGGGGCAGGTGACACAAGGTGCTCATTGAGCCAGGATGAGCCAGGAGAGGGAATTTCACAAGGTGAAGTCATCGCTTAAGGCAGGAACAAGCCATTTTCACTTCTTTCGTGATTCTTCGGTTACTTCAGGCCATCTGGATGTATATGTGCAGGTCACAGGGATAGGATGGCTTCGCTTGGGCTCAGAGGCCTGACATATATATGTGTGAATGTACATGTGTGTGTGCAGGCATGCGTCTATATGTGTCTGTAGGTGTACGTGTGTGTGTATATATGTGTGTGAATTTGCCTGTATGTGTATAGGCCTATGCATGTATATATGTGTGCACATGTATGTATTTGTGTGTGCACGTGTATACGTATGTATGTGTATGTGTGTGCATGTATGTGTATATGTGCATGTATGTGTATGTGTGTGCACATGTATATATTTCTGTATGTGTGTGTATGTCTGTATGTGTGCATATGTTTGTGTATGTGTGTATTTGCGTGTATGGGTATATACGTGTATATATGTGTGTGTCTATGAGTGTATGTGTGTATATTTGTGTGTATGTGTATATATGTGTGTATGTGTGTATGTGTCTATGTGTGTGCGTGTATGTGTATGTATATATGTGTCTGCACGTGTGTATATATGTATGTATGCATGTGTGCATATGTGTGTATGTGTAGGTGTGTGCATGTGTGTAAATATGTGTGTGTGCACGTGTGTATATGTGTGTGTGCATGTGTATAGTGTGTGTGTATACCGAGATAACTTTCAGCAGTCCTTATGCATGTTATGTGTGCATATCTGTGTGTATGTATATATGTGTGTGTGCACGTGTGTAAATATGTGTGTGCGCATGTGTGTATATATGTGTGTGTGCATGTGTGTATAGTGTGTGTGCACGTGTTTGTATATATGTGTGTGTGCATGTGTGTATAGTGTGTGTGTGTATACCGAGATAACTTTCAGCAGTCCTTATGCATATGTTATGTGTGCATATCAGTGTGTATGTATATACCTGTGTGCATGTGTGTATATATATGTGTGTGTGTACACTGAGATAACTTTCAGCAGTCCTTATGCATATGTCATGTGTGCATATGTGTGTATGTGTATGTGTGCGCATATCTGTGTGTATGTATATGTGTGTGTGCATGTGTGTATAGTGTGTGTGTGCACGCGTGTATACTGAGATAACTTTCAGCAGTCCTTTGCCTTCTAGTGGCATTCTCACGTTTAACTTTATTCCCCCCTTTTTTAAGCTGTCTGACTCCTCTTACTTTTGCCCGCGCCTTCGGTTTTGCTGGCGTGAGCCTCCCCCGGGTGTGAGTATTGCCTCTCCGTCAGGACCTGGCTGAGGCTCTCCCATGGATCTTGTAGCAGCAAAGTGTCGTCACCGTGAGAGGCAGGACTATTAAAGCCCTCCAAGATGACCATCCTCCAGTGGCCACTTTTTGATTTCTTTAAGAGGCATTTTGATTCCACAGCCTCTCGTGATGCTGCATTCCTTTTCCACTGGCATTTACAGCTGGAATCACGGGCAGTTTCCTTCCCGGGGTGAGAAGGCGGCCGTGAGTGTGGCTCTGCAGGGAGCCCTGGAGACTGGGTTTCTGCCCCCAGGCCTCTGCCCAGGTGTGTAACACAGCGAGGGGCACCCAGGCTGTTTGCATACCAATTGGGGTGTGATTTGCATGTGGGCAGCGGGCCTGGAAATCCCTGAGCACCAGCTGAGGGGAAATTTAATAACAGTCCTGAGGGCTTGAGGACCAGCAACTCAATGGGACCAGCTGCTCTCAGCTCTTCTGAGGGCAAAAAATGAAAATTAAATTAAATTTAGAACAGAGTCATGACATAAATGACAGTGAGGAAGATGGGGGTTGTGTACCAGGCAAGGGTTCTTGGACGAGACACCGGGCTAGGGCTGGCGCAGGTGAGACCCCCTCTGGCCCCCCACCCCACTGTCCCCTCCCAGGACTTTTGTACAAGTGCCTGGTGGACCTGGGACTAGCAGGAATGTGTCCCCAGCATGCTTTTGGTGTCAGTGTTTGCCCTTAACTTGTCTGAGTATCAGAATTATCTCTGATTCTTTTAACTTTAAATTGGTATTCTTATTATTTGAGACGGAGTTTCACTCTTGTCACTCAGGCTGGAGTGCAATGGCACAATGTTGACTCACTGCAACCTCTGCCTCCCGGGTTCAAGCGATTCTGCTGCCTCAGCCTCCAGAGACTTTTAACTTTAAATTGGTATTATTATTATTATTATTATTATTATTATTTGAGACGGAGTTTCACCCTTGTCACTCAGGCTGGAGTGCAATGGCACAATGTTGACTCCCTGCAACCTCTGCCTCCCGGGTTCAAGAGATTCTCCTGCCTCAGCCTCCAGAAACTTTTAACTTTAAATTGATTATTATTATTATTATTATTATTATTATTTGAGATGGAGTTTCACTCTTGTCGCCCAGGCTGGAGTGCAATGGCACAATGTTGACTCACTGCAACCTCTGCCTCCCGGGTTCAAGCGATTCTGCTGCCTCAGCCTCCAGAGACTTTTAACTTTCAATTGGTATTATTATTATTATTATTATTATTATTATTTGAGATGGAGTTTCACCCTTGTCGCCCAGGCTGGAGTGCAATGGCACAATGTTGACTCACTGCAACCTCTGCCTCCCGGGTTCAAGCGATTCTGCTGCCTCAGTCTCCAGAGACTTTTAACTTTCAATTGGTATTATTATTATCATTATTATTATTATTTGAGACGGAGTTTCACCCTTGTCACTCAGGCTGGAGTGCAATGGCACAATGTTGACTCACTGCAACCTCTGCCTCCTGGGTTCAAGCGATTCTGCTGCCTCAGCCTCCAGAGACTTTTAACTTTAAATTGGTATTATTATTATTATTATTATTATTATTATTTGAGACGGAGTTTCACTCTTGTCGCCCAGGCTGGAGTGCAATGGCACAATGTTGGCTCCCTGCAACCTCTGCCTCCCGGGTTCAAGAGATTCTCCTGCTTCAGCCTCCAGAGCCTTTTAACTTTCAATTGGTATTATTATTATTATTATTTGAGACAGAGTTTCACTCTTGTCGCCCAGGCTGGAGTGTAACGGTGCGATCTCGGCTCACTGCAACCTCCACCTCCCAGGTCCAAGCGATTCTCCTGCCTCAGCTTCCCGAGTAGCTGAGATTACAGACGCCCGCCACCATGCCTGGCTAATTTTTATTATTTAGTATTTTTATTTTTTACTATTCTTAGTATTTTTATTATTCAGTATTTTTAGTAGAGCCGGGGTTTCACCACATTGGCAAGGCTGGTCTCAAACTCCTGACCTCCGGTGATCCACCCACCTCGGCCTCCCAAAATGCTGGGATTACAGGCGTGAGCCGCCATGCCTGGCCGAAATTGGTATTATTTTTAAAAACCACCCGGCCATATATAAAAGCCAAAAGAACGCTAACAAGAACTCCCATAAACCCACCACCTGGCATCAATAATCAGCATTTTGCCAGTTTATTCTCTGTTTTTTTATTGTCATCTTAAGACAGGTTTCCACCATGTGTTGCCCAGGCTGGTCTCGAACTCCTGGGCTCAAGGGATCCTCCTGCCTCAGCCTCCCAACATGCTGGGATTACAGACATGAGCCACTGTGCCTGGCTAGCATTGTGCCTTTTTTTTTTTTGAGGTGGAGTCTTGCTTTGTTGCCCAGACTGGAGTTCAGTGGCACGATCCCGACTCACTGCAACCTCCACCTCCAGGGTTCAACTGATTCTCCTGCCTCCACCTCCCAGGTTCAAGTGATTCTCCTGCCTCAGCCTCCCTACTAGCTGGGATTACAGGCACCTAGCACCATGCCTGGCTAATTTTTGTATTTTTAGTAGAGACGGGGTTTCACCATGTTGGCCAGGCTGGTCTCGAACTCCTGACCTCAGTTGATCCTCCTGCCTCGGCCTCCCAATGTGCTGGGATTACAGATGTGAGCCACCGTCCCTGGCCAGCATTGTGCCATTTATATATATATATGTTGTGTGTGTATCCACCTATATACCCATATAAATAAATGAGCTGAATATATAAACAACTAATTTATTTACCCATTGAAATGGTATTAAATATACCTATCTATATACATGAATAAGATACATATATTAAACAAATATTTTTTTAAAAAACATATTTCTTTTCTTTCTCTTTCTTTCTTTCTTCTCTTTCTCTCTCCTTTCTTTCTTTCTTTCTTTCTTTCTTTCTTTCTTTCTTTCTTTCTTTCTTTCTTTCTTTCTTTCTTTCTTTCTTTCTTTTATGGAGTCTCACTCTTGTCACCCAGGCTGGAGTGCAATGGTGTGATCTCAGCTCACTGCAACCTCCACCTCCCGGGTTCAAGCGATTCTCCTGCCTCAGCCTCCTGAGTACCTGGGATTACAGGTGCACACCATCACGCCTAGCTAATTTTTGTATTTTTAGTAGAGGTGGGGTTTCATCATGTTGGCCAGGCTGGTCTCAAACTCCCGACCTCGTGATCTGCCCGCTTCAGCCTCTGAAAGTGCTGGGATCACAGGCATGAGCCACCGCAGCTGGCTCCAACATGGGCTACAACCTAGTGGAATATTACACGGCCATGGAAAGGAAAGAGGCTCTTGCACGGGCTACGACCTAGTGGAATATTACACAGCCATGAAAAGGAAAGAGGCTCTTGCATGGGCTGCGACCTAGTGGAATATTACACAGCCATGAAAAGGAAACAGGCCCCACCACAGGCTACAAGCTAGTGGAATATTACATAGCCATGAAAAGGAAAGAGGCTCTGGAACGGGCTATAACCTAGTGGAATACTACACAGCCATGAAAAGGAATGAGGTTCCAGCACAGGCTACAACCTAGTGGAATACTACACAGCCATGAAAAGGAATGAGGCTCTGACATGGGCTACAACCTAGTGGAATATTACACAGCCATGAAAAGGAAAGAGGCTCTGGCATGGGCTACGATCCAGTGGAATATTACACAGCCATGAAAAGGAAAGAGGCTCTGGCGTGGGCTACAATGTAGTGGAATATTACACAGGCTACAACCTGGTGGAATACTACACAGCCAGGAAAAGGAAAGAGGCTCCAACACAGGCTACACTGAGCATGATGTTGAGGACACAAGGGAGAGAACCCAGATACTAAAGGACACAGCCTAGGATTCCTTTGATTTTAAATATCTGGAACAGGTGAATCCACAGGGACAAGAGGTGGATTGAAGGTCACCAGGGGTTGGGGAGGGGGATGGGGAATGACAGCTTCATGGGTACAGGGTTTCCTTTGGTAGTGATGAGAACATCCTGAATCTTGACAGAGTTGCTGGTTGCACTACATGGAGTGTATGTTGTCTCCACCTTAACCTCATAAAGCAACATTTTTTTAAAAGAGGGGCAGATGGCATCCTGAGGACATTTGCAGATGATGGTAGAGTCTTAGCTGTTCCTAACACCAATAAAAAACTGATGGAGGCCAGGCGTGGAGGCTCACGCCTGTCATCCCAGTACTTTGGGAGACCGAGGCGGGCGGATCACGAGGTCAAGAGATCGAGACCATCCTGGCCAACATGGTGAAACCTCGTCTCTACTACAAATACAAAAATTAGTGGGGCATGGTGGCTCACGCCTGTAATCCCAGCTACTTGGGAGGCTGAGGCAGGAGAATCGCTTGAACCTGGGAGGCAGAGGTTGCAGTGAGCTGAGATCACGCCACTGCACTCCAGCCTGGGCGACAGAGTGGACTCTGTCTCAAAAAAAAAAAAAAAAAAAGAAAAAGAAAAGAAAAAAAAAAGATTATTTCATTCTTTAAAAGAGGATCAGACAAGTTTTGCAAACCTATGGGTTTTAAGAATAACTTGTGGGCCGGGTGTGGTGGCTCATGCCTGTAATCCCAGCACTTTGGGAGGCCGAGGCGGGTGGATCACAAGGTCAAGAGATCGAGACCATCCTGGCCAACACGGTGAAACCCCGTCTCTACTAAAAATACAAAAAATTAGCCGGGTGTGGTGGCGGGCGCCTTAGTCCCAGCTACTCAGGAGGCTGAGGCAGGAGAATCACTTGAACCCGGGAGGAGGAGCTTGCAGTGAGCCGAGATCGCGCCACTGCACTCCAGCCTGGCGACAGAGCAAGACTCCGTCTCAAAAAAAAAAAAAAAAAAAGAATAGCTTGTAAGTCATGTTTGGGATAAAATCATGTGAACACCAGCGTGGAGTGGAGAAAGATCTGGACGTCACAGTTTTTCATTGTAAGTGTGAGGGTCCCCAAGAGGCCCAGGAACCCCCTGAGGGCTTTGGGGGTAAGTGGCAGTTTGCAGTTTTTATGAATGTGGAGGGAGGTGGGTGAGTAGCCAGTCCTGATCGTCCTCATTTATGCTTCAGCGTCATAGAAATATCCCAAGCTAAGGCCGGGCGCGGTGGCTCACGCCTGTCATCCCAGCACTTTGGGAGGCCGAGGCGGGCGGATCACGAGGTCAGGAGTTCAAGACCAGCCTGGCCAACATGGCAAAATCCTGTCTCTACTAAAAATACAAAAATTAGCTGGGCGTGGTCGCGGGCACCTGTAATGCCAGCTACTAGGGAGGCTGACGCAGGAGAGTTGCTTGAATATGGGAGGGCAGAGGTTGCAGTGAGCCGAGATCACGCTACTGCACTCCAGGCTGGGCGACAGAGAGAGACTCCATCTTAGAAAGAAGGAAAGAAAGAAAGAAAGAAAGAAAGAAAGAAAGAAAGAAAGAAAGAAAGAAAGAAAGAAAGAAAGAAAGAAAGAAAGAAAGAAAGAAAGAAAGAAAAGAAAGAAAGAAAGAAAGGAAAGAAAGAAAGAAAGGAAAGAAAGAAAGAAAGAAAGAAAGAAAGGAAAGAAAGAAAGAAAGAAAGAAAGAAAGAAAGAAAGAAAGAAAGAAAGAAAAGAAAGAAAGAAAGAAAGAAAGATCCCAAGCTGGCAAGCGGCAAGAGACTCCCAGACTGTGCCAGGATAAGAGAGAAAGAGTCTTTGTTTTGTGTTTTATTTTTGGAGACAAAGTGGAGTGCACTGGTGCGATCTCGGCTCACCTCTGCCTCCTGGGTTCACGTCATTCTCCTGCCTCGGCCTCCCGAGTAGCTGGGATAACAGGTGCCCACCACCACACCCGGCTGTTTTTGTATTTTTAGTAGATTACAGGCACCTGCCACCACGCCCTGCTAATTTTTGTATTTTTAGTAGACGAGGGGTTTCACCATGTTGGCCAGGCTGGTCTCGAACTCCTGACCTGAAGAGATCTGCTTGCTTTGGCCTCCCGAAGTGTTGGGATTACGGGTGTGAGCCACGGCACCTGGCCTTTTTTTTTTTTTTTTTTTAAACAGATACAGGGTCTTGCTCTGTTGCCCATGCTGGAGTATCCTTTCAGCTCAGCCTCCTGAGTCGCTGGAAATACAGGTGCGTGTGCCACCACGCTTGAATAATTTTCATTTTAATTTTTGTAGACACAGGGTCATGGTATGTTGCCCAGGCTGGTCTTGAACTCCTAGCCTCAAGCAATCCTCCCACGGCGGCCTCCCAGAGTGATGGGATGACAGGTGTGAGCCACCGTGCCTGGTCTTGTCCTAGAATTTGGAGGCATCCTGCAGCCCGTAGCAAGTCTAAATGGCTTTTACCATGTTCTCCCTCTTCCCGGCTCCCCTCATCCCAGGTTACAAGCTTATATCAAAGCGTCCAACTGTTGGCAAAACATCAATTTGCATTTTTCAGACATCCAGGGCCAACGTGCTGTACCTGCCTTCTATTCCCAGACAGGAACTCGGAACGTAGGTGGCTGTTTACATATTTGACCGTGCGAGAGGCAGGTACCTGGAAACGTCCGTAGGTGGAGGATAAGGAGAGACATTCTGCTTCCTGAATGTCATGGATGGGAAGACACACATCCCAGCCCCTGTGGGGGGGGCCTCAGAGTGTCCCTCAACAAACAGAGTCAATTTGCGAGGAAAGAGGGCCGTTGAAAGCTCTGTGATTGGCCGGGCGCGGTGGCTCAGGCCCGTCATCCCAGCACTTTGGGAGGCCGAGACGGGTGGATTGCCTGAGGTCAGGAGTTCGAGACCAGCCTGGCCAGCATAGTGAAACCCCGTCTCTACTAAAAATGCAAAAAAAATTAGCTGGGCGTGGTGGCTGGTGCCAGCTACTCAGGAGGCTGAGGCAGGAGAATCGCTTGAACCTGGGAGGCGGAGGTTGCAGTGAGCAGAGATCCATCCATTGCACTCCAGCCTGGGCGACAGGGACGACATTCCAAAAAAAAAAAAAAAAAGCTCTGCGATTTTTGCAAAACCGGGAAGGCGGGGAACCCGGGCTTGTTTTAAAATAGTCCACCTAAATTATAACTATGGCTCCTGGTGTGTTTTCCAAAGAACCCTCCTTTAACGAGACCCCGCCTAGGCCGGCCGCTGTTGTAAATCTCCTGGTGGTGTGGACATAGCCAGGGGCTGGAGGTGGACCCCTCTTGATTTGTAGGTAGGAAGCAAAGAAGGGGCAGGTCCACTGCTGACCGCAGTTCCATATTTATGACGCGTGCACGGTGGGGAAAGCAACGAGTGTGTCGCAAATGCGGTGAGGCCACCGTTCACTGTATTTTACGCTCATGACCTGTTTTCTTTTCATTTATGTCCCGGTCGATGAAAACGAAACATATTCCTTAAAACGAACACGCCTGATGCCAAAGAAAGGCACACGAGTGTGGGCGTCCCAGGGTGCAGAGGGCTGGCACTAGTTACCCTGGTGACTTTGCCGTGTCCCCTCTCATCCCCAGGATTGGACGTGCAAAGCGTCAGTAGTTAAAAAACACGACCAGACCGAAGAGAAATGGGAACCACCCACCATTCTGGTGGGGCAGGGCCTGCAGAAAATAATGGTGATGTTCCACCCCGTGAGTCAACGTGGCAGGGTCCACGTTCCCAGGCAGGGTGGTGTCCAGCCTCAGGGCCCAAGCCAGCGGAAGGGCTGGGCCCAGTAAAGACGCTCCGTTATGTCCTGTGGGTTTTGCAGCCAGCTTTGCGGAGGGCGGTTCTCCTACTGAGCATCCGTGATGCTTTTTTTCGGGAAACCGCGGGGAACATTCCTCAGCAAAATTTGTGGCGTTGCAAACTTTCCAGCCAAAGCCATCTGGGTGCAGTTCAGTGGTTTTCAGCCCCATGCACTGTCCTCCCAGAGACGGGTCTGAAACGCATCTTCTTCTTTTTTGAGACGGAGTCTCGCTCTGTGGCCCAGGCTGGACTGCGGTTATGCCATCTCGGCTCACTGCAACCTCCGCCTCCCGGGTTGAATCGATTCTCCTGCCTTAGCCTCCTGAGTAGCTGGGATGACAGACGCCCGCCACCGTGCCTGGGTAATTTTTGTATTTTTACTAGAGACCGAGTTTCACCATGTTGGCCAGGCTGGTCTTGAACTCCTGACCTCAAGCGATCCACCTGCCTCAGCCTCCCAAAGTGCTGGGATGACAGGCGTGAGCCACTGCGCCCAGTCAGAAGTGCACAACCTACTGCCCCGTGGCTCTAGGGAAATTGTGGAAGATTCCTCTGGGCCTGTGTCTGTTTGGAAGTGTCTGTAATTCGGGACAAAGCTGGCGGGATATTGGAGGGAAAAATGGAGCCAGGAATGGGCTCAGAAAAATGGAGGCAGCAATGCCTGTAACAGGTTATTTAAGGAATTTTTTTAAAATCCTTGGCTTGGATTAAGAAGCAGAGGGTTTCCATTAGAACACAAATCAAGGTGTTAACACCTACAGATGCAGACTGCTTTTGTTCTCATTTAAATGATTTTTTTTTTTTGAGACAGGGTCTCACTCTGTCGCTCAGACTGGGGTGCAGTGGTGTGATCTCGGCTCACTACATCTTCCAGCTCCCAGGCTTAAGTGAGCCTCCTACCTCAGCCTCCTGAGTAGCTGGGATTACACAGCACGCATGTGCCACCACGCCCGGCTAATTTTTATTTTTGTAAAGACAGGGTCTCACTATGTTGCCCAGGCCAGTCTCGAACTCTTGGCCCCAAGCGATCCTCCTGTCTTGGTCTCCCAAAGTGCTCGAATCACAGGTGGGAGCCACCAAGCCTGGCCTTCTAGATGCTGGATCCCAGGGCCGTCGGAAACTGGAAATCTAGAACAAAGGTGCAGTCATGAGTCAAAGGGAAGCAAATGTGTCCGTGGAAAACTGCCCGGGCTGGTCTGGTTGGTGGAGGTTGTGACATCAGATCTTCCAACCTCTTCGTGGAAGAAATCAGTCCTATTGAAACTACAACCAAGCACTTAAACTGTTTGGAAAGACGAGCTGGTTTTATGAAAGACGATGGTCCTTTCTGTCCATAAGGATGAGATTATTGTGCATTTTTGCTTCTGGCTGAGATAAATGTAGCAAGACATATAGGAAAAAAACTGGTTACTGGGGGCCGAGCGTGGTGGCTCACCCCTGTCATTCCAGCACTTTGGGAGGCTGAGGTGGGAGGATCACTTGAGGTTGGGGGTTCGAGACCAGCCTGGTCAACATGGAGAAACCCTGTCTCTACTAAAAATACAAAAATTAGCCAGGCATGTTGGTGCACACTTGTAATCCCAACTACTCAGGAGGCCGAGGCAAAAATGCTTGAACCTGGGAGGCGGAGGTTGCAGTGAGCCGAGATCACGCCACTGCACTCCAGTCTGGGCAACAAGAGCGAAATTCCATCTCAAAACAAGAAAAAAAAAAAAATCACACCACAGACTGGGTGCAGTGGCTCATGCCTGTAATGCCAGCATTTTGGGAGGCCGAGGCAGGTGGATCACCTGAGGTTGGGAGTTCGAGACCAGCCTGGCCAACATGGAGAAACCCCATGTCTACTAAAAATACAAAAATTAGCCAGACGTGGTGGTGCACAGTTGTAATCCCAGCTACTCAGGAAGCTGAGGCAACAGAATTGCTTGAACCCGGGAAGTGGAGGTTGCTGTCAGCCGAGATCACGCTATTGCACTCCAGCCTGGTCAACAAGAGCGAAACTCCATCTCAAAAAACAAAATAAAATAAAAGAAACAAACAAAAAAAAAACTGGTGACTGGGTTGGGTGTGGTGGCTCATGTCTGTAATCCAAACGCTTTGGGAGCTAAGGTTTGAGGATTGTTTGAGCCCAGGAGTTTGAGAACAACCTGGGCAACATAGCAAGAACCCCCCTCTACAAAAAATAAGAAATTTCAGGCCGGGCGCGGTGGCTCACGCCTGTAACCCCAGCACTTTGGGAGGCCGAGGTGGGTGGATCACCTGAGGTCAGGAGTTTGAGACCAGCCTGGCCAACATGGTGAAACCCCGTCTCTACTAAAAATACAAAAATTACCTGGGCGTGATGGCGGGCGCCTGTAATCCCCGCTACTCGGGAGGCTGAGGCCGGAGAATCTCTTGAACCCGGGAGGCAGAGGTTGCCGTGAGCCGTGACCATGCCATTGCACTCCAGCCTGGGCAACAGGAGTGTAACTCTGTCTCAAGAAAATAAATGAGTAAATAAATAAATAAGAAATTTCAAAAGAGAAAAGTTTTGGAAAACTGGTTACTGGGGGCGGACACCGAACGTTTTATTTATATTCGTCTGTGTTCTTTTCCTGGATAGAATATAAATTAAAACTACAACCAAGTAACTGCGGAGAACATTGGCAAAGTTGTGTTATTACAGGAGGGGTATTTCTGAGTAAATAGGATCCCTCCGACCTCATTTTTTTCTGAAATACGACACTGAATTTTCTTACAGCTTTTTTTTTTTTTTTTTTCCCATTGGAATAACATGTAAAAAAGCTGAGTCTGGGGTAGGTCTGCCAGCAACTGTTAAAAATGAGATGATTGCCAACCAAAAGATAATTCTTTTAAATAATTACCCTTCAAGGGAGAGCGAAAAATTAAAGGAGAACAGGAACTCAGGCTAAAGGAGCAATTTAGAATTTCTTTTCGATACTGGAATCATTGGATATCCACGGATTGATTGATAGTATTTTGAGACGGAGTCCTGCTCTGTCGCCCAGGCTGGAGTGCAGTGGCATGATCTCGGCTCACTACAACCTTCGCCTCCCGGGTTCAAGCCATTCTCCTGCCTCAGCCTCCTGAGTAGCTGGGACTACAGGCTCATACCACCACGGCCGGCTAATTTTTGTATTTTTAAAATGGAGACAGGGTTTCACCATATTGGCCAGGCTGGTCTTGATCTCTTGACCTCGTGATCCACCCACTTCAGCCTCCCAAAGTGCTGAGATTACAGGCATCAGCCACTGCGCCTGGCCCATGCAGGTCTTTTAATACATGCCGAGAACCTGTTTTCTTGTCGTCTGGGGCATACATCCCATCACCTTCTCTCTCCTCTACCTCTCTATGGAAACTCCCTCTGCCTCCCTGGCTCGTGGACTCTAGTGATTACCTTTAAGGCCCACCCAGATAACCCAGCATAATCCCCCATTTCAAGACCCCTTATCTGAGTGGGATCAGCAAAGTTCCTTTTGCCAGACAGCCTACTGCATCCACAAGCTCCCGAGATCTGGATGTGTATGTGTATCAGTTCGTACTCACACTGCTATAAAGATCCTACCTGGCCAGCTGCAGTGGCTCACCCCTGTAATACCAGCACTTTGGGAGGCTGAGGCAGGCAGATCACCTGAGATCAGGAGTTTGAGACCAGCCTCACAACATGGTGAAACCCCATCTCTACTAAAAATACAAAATTAGCTGGGCGTGGTGGCACATACCTGTCATGCCAGCTACTTAGGAGGCTGAGGCAGGAGAATCACTTGAACCCGGGAGGCGGAGGTTGCCGTGAGCCGAGATTGCGCCACTGCACTCCAGCCTGGGAAACAAGAGTGAAATTCTGGCTCAAAAAAACAAAACAAAACAAATTCCTACCTAAGATTTGCAGCCGGGCGTGGTGGCTAATGCTTGCAATCCCAGCACTTTGGGAGGCTGAGGCAGGTGGATCACTTGAGGTCAGGAATTCGAGACCAGCCTGGACAACATGGTGAGACCCCCGTCTCCACTAAAAATACACAATTTAGCCAGGTGTGGTGGCCCAAGCCTGTAATCCTAGCTACCTTTTTCTACGTATCTATGTATTAATGGGGTTACCGAGTTACCCATTGCTTCAGTCTCTCCACTACCAGTGATACTGACCTGTTTGTTCGATCTTAAAAATAACTGGGTATGATAATTCTTTTAAAATCTTTCCAGTGTAATACATGAAATATACCACAATAGTTCCCCCCTTATCAATGGGTTTGCTTTCTGCAATTTCAGTTATCTGTGGTCAACCTTGGCTTGAAAATATTATATAAAAAATTCCAGAAATTGGCCAGGCACAGTGGCTGATGCCTGTAATCTTGGCACTTTGGGAGGCTGAATCGGGTGGATCACGTGAGGTCAGGAGTTCGAGACCAGGCTGACCAACATGCTGAAACCCGTTTCTACTAAAATACAAAAATTAGCCAGGCTTGGTGGGGGGTGCCTGTAATCCCAGCTACTTGGGAGGCTGAGGAAGGAGAATTGCTTGAACCCAGGAGGCAGAGCTTGCAGTGAGTCAAGAACACGCCACTGCACTGCAGCCTGGGCAACAGAGCGAGACTCCATGTAAAAAAAATTTTTTTTCCAGAAAGCAACGATTTATGTGTTTTTTTAATTGTGGGCTATTCTGATGTGTCTCGCCTGGGATATGACTCATCTTTCTGTCTGGTGCCCCCACCATGCTGTAGACACAATCCATCCATTAGTCACTTAGCAACCACCTTAGTGATCAGAGCGAGTGTTGTGGTATCTTAATGCTTGTGTTGAAGAACCTTTACTTGACTTAAACATGGCCCCAGCGAGCAAGAGGAGTGATGCTTGAGTATTTTTATAATGGTTCCATCTTACTATTAGTTATTGTTGTTTGTCTTTGGCTCTGCCTAACTTATAAACTAAACTTTAACATACATTCATGCATCTAGGAGGAAGCACAGCATATACCGGTTTTGGTGCTACTGGATGTTTCCGGCATCCCCGTGGGGTCTTGACATACATCCTTCATGGATAAAAGGAGACTTTTGTAGATGCTGCACTGGTGATTTTCATTTCTGTCAACGTTAGGGATTGAACATTGTTATATGGTGATTGCTTCATCAACCTGATGTTTGGTTGTTCATGTTTGGAAACCCAGACTCCAAAAGGAGGGCAAACACCAGAGGGATATTTGCTGGTTCTCAAGCTGCCCTGCGTGATTGCGTTTGTTTCAGAAGGGGCTGTAAGGAGCTCTTGCCTGCCCCATCTTTCTTTCCCCCACATGTCCACGCATTCCACACCCAATATGGCGTCTGTAGGACGTTGACATTTGCACGCATTGCACACTCAATATGGTGGCCGTAGAATGTTGACATTTGCTTGCATTCCACACCCAATATGGTGTCGATAGGATGTTGACCTTTCCATGCATTCCACACCCAATATGGTGTCCGTAGGATGTTGACATTTCCATGCAGTACACACCCAATATGGTGGCTGTAGAATGTTGACCATCCCAAGACCATGTTGGCTTTGATATTGCCACGGTGTGAAGATTTCTTTTTTTTTTTTTTTTTTGGAAACGGAATCTCTGTCTGTCGCCCAGGCTGGAGTGCAGTGGCGTGATCTCGGCTCACTACAACCTCTGCCTCCCGGGTTCAAGTGATTCTCCTGCCTCAGCCTCCCGAGTAGCTGGGATTACAGGCACCCGCCACCACACCTGGCTAATTTTTTGTATTTTTAGTAGAGACAGGGTTTCACCATGTTAGCCAGGATGGTCTCGATCTCCTGACCTCATGATCCTCCCGCCTCGGCCTCCCAAAGTGCTGGGATTACAGGCGTGAGCCACTGCACCTGGCCATAAGATTTCATTTTTTTTTCTGTTGTTTTATTTTTTGAGATGGAGTCTCGCTCTGTCACCCAGGCTCTAGTGCAATGGCACAATCTCAGCTCACTGCAACCTCCACCTCCCGGGTTCAGGCGATTCTCCTGCCTCAGCCTCTCGAGTAGCTGGGATTACAGGTGCCCGCCACCACGCCTGGATAAGTTTTTGTATTTTTAGTAGAGATGGGGTTTCACCATGTTAACCAGGCTGGTCTCGATCTCCTGATCTTGTGATCCGCCCGCCTCGGCCTCCGAAAGTGCTGGGATGACAGGCGTGAGCCACCGCGCCCGGCCAGAAGATTTCATTTTTTCTTTTTATTTTTTTCTTTTTTGAGACGGAAGCTTGCTCTGTCACCCAGGCTGGAGCGCAGTGGCGCAATCTCGGCTCACTGCAACCTCAACCTCCCGCGTTCAGGCGATTCTCCTGCCTCAGCCTCCCGAGTAGCTGTGAATACAGGCACCCGCCAACACGCCTGGCTAATTTTTTGTATTTTTAGTAGAGACGGGGTTTCACCGTGTTAACCAGGCTGGTCTTGATCTCCTGACCTCGTGATCTGTGTGCCTCGGCCTAGGAAAGTGCTGGGATGACAGGCGTGAACCACTGCGC
Source organism: Pan paniscus (assembly GCF_029289425.2). Taxonomy (NCBI): domain Eukaryota; kingdom Metazoa; phylum Chordata; class Mammalia; order Primates; family Hominidae; genus Pan; species Pan paniscus. The sequence continues at coordinate 46,605,473 of NC_073273.2, read as the reverse complement.
CCGGCCAGATTTCATTTTCTTCCGCAGAAAGTGGCTTTGCTGGTGGGGAGCCATCCCCCAAGGACGTGTGAAGTTCCTCTTGAAAAGGGTGAGAGTGTTTTCTCTGCTTCCACGACCAGGGCTAAGTGGAAACATTGAATCAATACTAACCCCATCCACTCTTCAAGGCCTTTTTATGGGTGTGTGTGTGTGTGTGTGTGTGTGTGTGTGTGTTTTCCAGAGACGTCAACCCTCTCTCTGGGATAATGAGAGAAATTTCCCAACAGAGTCCTTCTCCCTCACTCAAAGGGAGTGACATTTTGTAATGCTTTCTGAGATCAAGCCATTCTGACCCAATGACTTTTCGATGAGTTAAGGACTAAATGAATCAGACGCGTGTGGATTCAATTTACTTCTCAACACATTCGCTTAAGAGGCTTCCAGAAAAAAAAAAGAAAGAAAAAGAAAAGCCCTTTTCTTTCTTCCTTCCTTCCCTTCCCTCCTTCCTTCCTTCCTTCCTTCCTTCCTTCCCTCCCTCCCTCCCTCCCTCCCTCCCTCCCTCCCTCCCTCCCTCCCTTCTTTCTTTCTTTCTTTCTTTCTTTCTTTCTTTCTTTCTTTCTTTCTTTCTTTCTTTCTTTCTTTCTTTCTTTCTTTCGAGACAGAGTCTCACTCTGTGGCCCAGGCTGGAGTGCAGTGGTGTGATCTCGGCTCACTGCAACCTCCACCTCCTGGGTTCAAGCGATTCTCCTGCCTCAGCCTCCCGAGTAGCTGGGATGACAGGTGCCCGCCACCATGTCTGGCTAATTTGTGTATATTTAGTAAAGACGAGGTTTCAGCATGTTGGTCAGGCTGGTCTCGAACTCCTGACCTCAGGGGATCCGCCCACCTCGGCCTCCCAAAGTGCTGGGATCACAGGCGTGAGACACCGTGCCCGGCCCCTCATACCTCACCCCAATCATTTGAGAAACAGATGGAGATGTTTTGATATGAACCAGAGGCTGGAGCAGGTGATTGGGGCAAGTCCAACAGGTACTTCCCCATTGACCACGGGGGAAGAGAGAACCTTGTTAAGTGTGATGAGGAGGTTTTTTGTTTTGTTTTGTTTTGTTTTTTTGAGATGGGGTCTCGCTCTGTCACCCAGGCTGGAGTGCAGTGGTGCGATCTCAGCTCACTGCAAATTCCGCCTCCCGGGTTCACGCCATTCTCCTGCCTCAGCCTCCTGAGTAGCTGGGACTACAGGCACCTGCCACCACGCCCGGCTAATTTTTTTGTATTTTTAGTAGAGACGGGGTTTCACCGTGTTAGCCAGGATGGTCTCGATCTCCTGACCTCTTGATCCGCCCGCGTCGGCCTTCCAAGTATTGAGGAGGTTTTTAATGAGATTTGTGTGAAGGGTTCCTTGGAGACACTCGGTAAAGAAAACGACAAATAGTAACAGGTTGCAAAGGAGGTGTCTGCGTAACCTGGGGAGCTGCTGTCCAGGGGTACCTCGAAAGCATGAGGAGCTGCAGACAGTCCGTAGTTTCCAGCTGACCTGGGCGTGGGTGTCTGTGATCTGTGTTTGGCAGGGTGTAAGCAGGCTTTGATGCCTGCTGCCTCAGGGCTGGACACACACCTGCCTCCTTGCTGTTTCGTTTCCAGATGTCCGTGACTGTGAGGCCTTCACGTTACCCTGAATTACCTGCGGGGAACTGTTCAGTGGGATTAGCTGACCCCTCCCTGCACACATTCACTTTTCAAGAAAGACTCACCCTACTGAGAGCAGGTGTGAGGGACCTCGGCGAGGCGGGAGTTATGTGAGGTCTCGGATGATTTTAGGAAAAATAAATTGCTTCCCTAGTTCCAATTGCAGACTTCTGTCTTTTTATTCCCGGTGTGGGGGTGGCGGGGTTGGGGGGTGCGTGCGGCTCCTGCCGTCAAAAGAATACAAGATGAGAAGTAAAAAGCGATGTGTAACCACTTGTGTAAACATGTCATCTTTGTGTGTGTGCCTGAGACGTGGAGGGAGACACCTTTTCTTTATTTAGCAGCTGTAACATCCAATGAACTCTGAACTGTTTATGGGCCTCCTGCTCCCCAAAGGGTACACCCTGCTTCTGCTGGCTTCATGCCTCAGAACCTTGGTGTCGTTGGCCTCAGACACCACTTTGCCATCCACTATCCGGAGGGTGGGTGTCTTTTGGATAGTTTGCGTGGAGTTGCTGCTGTCCAGGGCATCACCAAGACTCTAACAGAGAAGACCAAGCCCCAGTGAGCGTTTGCAGGCATTGAGGGGAGAGGGTGGGGAGAGCGCAGGTCGCTGCCTGTCCCTAGAACCTCACTGTCTGTCTGAGAAGTGATTAGATTGCAGGCACGTGGAGGGTGGCGGGGATCAACTCTCTCAGGGCCTCTAATCACACGTGGCACTTGCTGTCAGCAAGACGGCTTTGGAGCGGGGACGTGGATCATTAGGGATGAAGCTGCAAATCATGACAACAAATAGGGTCTTAATCTCCCAAGAAAGGGGATGTCACCGGCTGGCTTGGGAGGCAGGGGTCCCTGAGCTGCGGCGCTGGCTGGCCCGCCTGCATCTCATTTGCAGAGCAAGCTTCTGCGTTCAGGGCCTGGCCGGGCCATGGAAGCGGCTGGGCTGTGAGCATCGTGAATTCCTGGACCCTGCTGGAAAAGGAAGAGTCTGACGTGGGCAGTGACCGTGACTCACAGAGACATGAAAAGTACAAAATGTGGCCAGTTGTTTATGGCTGTAACTAATTTTAGCAGAGGTCTTGGCATCTAGAAAACATACTTTTTTTTTTTTTCCTTCGGTGAATGTGTAGTAAAGATATAAGCTTGCCCCCAAACAGATCTGGCTTTTGCCTTTGAGCTCTGGGAGGTCACTCTGAAGGCCTTAGGATGTCATGCCTGATAAGAATGTCATTATTTCGGCCAGGTGCACTGGCTCACACCTGTAATCGCAGCACTTTGGGAGGCCGAGGCGGGTGGATCACCTGAGGTCAGGAGTTTGAGACCAGCCTGGCCAACATGGTGAAACCCCGTCTCTACTGAAAATACCAAATTAGCTGGGCATGGTGGCAGGTGCCCGTAATCCAAGCGACTCGGGAGGCTGAGGCAGGAGAATTGCTTAAACTCGGGAGGCTGAGGTTGCAGAGAGCCAAGATCGTGTCATTGCACTCCAGCCTGGGCAACAAGAGCAAAACTCTGTAAAAACAAACAAACAAAAAAAAGAGAGAGAGAGAGAGAAAAGGGGCTGGGCGCAGTGGCTCATGCCTGTAATCCCAGCATATTGGGAGGCCGAGGCAGGCAGATCACCTGAGGTCAGGAGTTCGATACCAGCCTGGCCAACATGGTGAAACCCCGTCTCTACTAAAAATACAAAAATTAGCAGGGCGTGTTGGTGGGCGCCTATAATCCCAGCTACTTGGGAGGCTGAGGCAGGAGAATCGCTTGAACCTGGGAGGCGGAGGTTGCAGTGAACTGAGATCACCCCATTGCACTCCAGCCTGGATGACAAGAGCGAGACTTCGTCTCAAAAAACAAAGCAACAAAACAAAACAAAACAAAAAACAAACAAAAAAACAACTGTATTGAGGTTTAATTGACATACCACGAAATGCATTCATTTTGACTATACAGTTCAACGCCTCTTAGTAAATTTGTAGAGTTGCACGACCATCACCAAATCTAATTCTGGAATATTTTTATCACCCCAGAAAAGAAATTGCATAGCTATTGGCACTCACTTGTCTTCCCTTATCCCATTTCTGCCCAGAGCCTCAGGCAACCACTCATCTCTATTCTGCCTCTATGGATTTTCCTTTTCTGCACAATTTCTTCGCATAGAATTACACGATATGGAGTCTTTTATCCCAGACTTCTACTTAGCGTTATGTTTTTGAGGTGCATCCGTGTTGGACCATATATCAGTATGTCATTGCCTGAATAATATTCCATTGCAGGGAAAGACCACAGTGTCTTTATCTGTTCAGCTGCTGAAAAGACATAGGCTGTTTGCACGTCTTGGCTGTTACAAATCATGCTGCTAGGAATATTTACCTACAAGTCTTTGAGTAAACATAAGGTTTCATTTCTCTTGGGTAGACGCCCACAGGAGGAATTGCTGGATTGAATGGTGAGTTTGTGTTCAACTTTTTTTTTTTTTTTTGATGGAGTCTCACTCTGTCGCCCAGGCTGGAGTGCAGTGGCTCGATCTCAGCTCAATGCAACCTCCGCCTCCAGGGTTCAAGTGATTCTCCTGCCTCAGCCTCCCGAGTAGCTGGGATTACAGGCGCCTGCCACCATGCCTGGCTAATTTTTGTATTTTTAGTAAAGATGGGGTTTCTCCATGTTGCTCAGGCTGGTCTCGAACTCCCGACCTCAGGTGATCCACCCGCCTCGGCCTCCCAAAGTGCTGGGATGACAGGTGTGTGTGTTCCACTTTTTAAGAAACTGTCAATGTGTTTTCCAAAGCGACTATATCAGTTGACATTTCTACACACAGTTGTTCTCACAAATACTTAATAACATCTTTTTTTTTTTTTTTTGTAGCCATTCCTGTGGGTATGAAGTGGTATCTTGTGGTTTTAATGGCAGATGACCAGCTGGGCGTAGTGGCTCACGCCCGTAATCCCAGCACTTTGGGAGGCTGAGGTGGGCGGATCGCGAGGTCAGGAGATTGAGACCATCCTGGCCAACATGATGAAACCCCGTCTCTACTAAAAATACAATAATTTAACTGGGCGTGGTGGCAGGTCCCTGTAGCCCCAGAAACTCAGGAGGCTGAGGCAGGAGAATTGCTTGAACCAGGGAGGCGGAGGTTACAGTGAGCTGAGATTGTGCCACTGCACTCCAGCCTGGGTGACAGAGTGAGACTCCATCTCAAAAAAACAAAAACAAAAACAAACAACAACAGAAAAACAAGATCTACATAGTTATAAGACTCCATCAGAAACAAACAAACAAAAAAACCAACGAAAACCCAAAACATCTACATAGTTTTGAGACTTGACTTTTGGAGCTGACTTTGGGATTAAATGGCTCAATTTTGGAGCTGACTTTGGGATGAAATGACTCAAGTAAACTGGTTTATTTGTACGGCTATTTTTTCCCCCCCAGGGAAAGTGCTTGCTCACCTATCCCTACAACAAAATGTAAGCAGATCCAATGAATGAGATGAATTCTCGGGGTGGATGGAAACTCATCCCATGTGGCTTTGCCATTTTGATCTCCGTGATGGGATGCGCCGTTTTGTCAAAGAGGGTAGCTGTCCATCTCCCTTCCTGGGGATCCTGGATTCATTAATTTCCTGATCACGTATTTCTTTCGTCCCTGCTCTTAATGTCCATGCCCCAGTTTAGAGGACAGACCTGCCTGAAGGCTTTCTGTATCTCTGAACTGCACTAATCAGCTGTTCATAACTTCCACAGATGTCTATAAAATGTGCAGCTAGCAGGATTAAATGCTCTACCTTCACCGTACGACAGACAGGAGTGTTCTCACTCACCACCAGAGCCTGCGCAGATCAGTCCATTAATTAGGTGGCTGTTGCCTGTGTCCGAGATTATTTTCTGCTTATATAGAGGTTTCCCTGGCTGCATCAGCTGACTAGTTTTCCGAATAGATTTCAGCCATTTTTATTTATTTCCTCAGGCAAAGAAAATGTGAGCTTTTTAAGAGAAAATACTTACCCTACTTTTAATGATAAATAAGACAAGGAGAGTTTTCTCCTGTTTTAAAATTCCCTATATGACAAAATACACAGTTAAACTTTGTATGGCTTAAAAATAACTTGCCCTATCGCTCCATAAACCAGGAAATATGGAATTCTTGGATGGCCCTAAAGAAATTTGGTGAGGAATCCAAGCCTTTTAAAAACTAGATAGGCACAATCTAGACACACATATTCAATGACAGGTTTTTTTCTTATGTATCTGCCCATTCATCTGCCCATCTATCTCTTCGTCCATTCATCTTTCCATACATCATTCTACCCACCCATTCATCCATTCACCCATCCATCCACCCACTCACTCATCTGCTTATTTATCTACCCATCTATATATCCATCCATCCATCCATCCATCCACCTACCCACTCATCCATCCATTTATCCATTATCCATCCAACCTTCCAATCATCTATCCATGCATCCTTCCATCCATCCACCCATCCATCTACTCATTCATTCATTTATCCATTATTCATACATCTGTTCATTAATCTATCTATCCATCCATCCACCCATCCATCCAAACTTTCATCCATCCATCCATCCATCCATCCATCCACCTACTGAGAACATCCATCCATTTATCCATTATGCATTCAACCTTCCATCCACCCATCCATCTACTCGTTCATTCATTTATCCATGATTCATTCATCTGTTCATTCATCTATCCATCCATCCACCCATCCATCCAACCTTCCTTCCCTTCATCCATCCATCCACCCATCCATCCAACCTTCCTTCCCTTCATCCATCCATCCACCCACCCATCTACCCATCGATTCATTCATCCACCCAGCCACTCATCTGTTTATTCATCTATCCTTCCATTCACCCACCGATCCATCTATCCATCCATCCATCCATCCATCCATCCATCCAACCATTCACCCATCTTCCCATTTATCTACCCATCTATCCATCCATGCATCCATCCATCCATGCATCCATCCATCTATCCATCCATCCCTCCATCCATCCATCCATCGACCTACCCACTCATCCATCCATTCATCCATTATGCATCCAACCTTCCAATCATCCATCTATCTATGCATCTATCCATCCATCCATCCACTCATTCATTCATCTATCCATTATTCATTCATCTATCTATCCATCCGTCCACTCATCCATCCAGCCTTCCATCCCTTCTTCCATCCATCCATCCATCCATCCATCCATCCATCCATCCATCCACCCACCCACCCACTCACCCATCTGCCCATTTATCTACCCATCTTCCCATCCATCCATCCTTCCATCCATCCATCCATCCACCCACTCATCCATCCATCCATCCACCTACCCACTAATCCATCCATTTATCCATTATCCATCCAACCTTCCAATCATCCGTCTATCTATGCATCCTTCCATCCATCCATCCATCTACTTTTTCATTCATCTGTCTATTATTCATTCATCTGTTTATTCACCTATCCATCCATCCATCCATCCAACCATCCATCCAACGTTCCATCCATTCATCCATCCACCCACTCATGTATTTATTTATCTATCCATCCATTAACCCACCCATCCATCTATCCATTCATCCATCCATCCATCCATCCATCCATCCATCCATCCATCCAATCATCCATCTATCCGTCCATCCATCCACTCATGCATCCATCCAATCATCCATTCATCCATCTACCTACCGAATCATCCATCCATTCATCTGTTATCTATCCAACCTACCAATCATCCATCTATCTATGCATGCATGCATCCATCCATCCTCCCATCTATCCATATATCCATTCATCCATCAATCCAACCACTCATTCTTCATCTATCCATTTTTCATTCTTCTATTCATCCATCCATCCATCCACTCATCTATTCAGTCATCCATTCACCCACCCATCTATCCATCCATTCATCCATCCATCCATCCATTCATTCATCCACCCAGCCACTCATCTATTTACTTATCTATCCATCCATCCACCCACCCATCCATCCACCCATCCAACTATCCACTCATCCATCCATCCATTCATCCATTCATCTACCCATTCATCTATCCATCCATCCATCCATCCATCCATCCATCCATCCATCCATCTATCCATTCATCCAGCCACCTCAATAAGTTGAAGACTATCTGCCCCTTCCTGCAAAAACCTTATAATCTTTTGAAATAAAAGAGTAAGATCAAGGATCACCATCATCCAGTCTTCCCATTTGTTCCCAGGGACAGCCACACTCTTGCGTTTTTGCATGATCTCTTCTAGGTGAATGCTTCTCTCTCTTCCTTCCTCTCTCTCTTCTTTCTTTCTTCCTTCCTCTCTCTCTCTCTTCTTTCTTTCTTCCTTCCTCTCTCTCTCTTCTTTCTTTCTTCCTTCCTCTCTCTCTCTTCTTTCTTTCTTCCTTCCTCTCTCTCTCTTCTTTCTTTCTTCCTTCCTCTCTCTCTTCTTTCTTTCTTCCTTCCTCTCTGTCTTCTTTCTTTCTTCCTTCCTTCCTCTCTCTCTCTTCTTTCTTTCTTCCTTCCTCTCTCTCTCTTCTTTCTTTCTTCCTTCCTCTCTCTCTCTTCTTTCTTTCTTCCTTCCTCTCTCTCTCTTCTTTCTTTCTTCCTTCCTCTCTCTCTTCTTTCTTTCTTCCTTCCTCTCTCTCTCTTCTTTCTTCCTTCCTCTCTCTCTCTTCTTTCTTTCTTCCTTCCTCTCTCTCTTCTTTCTTTCTTCCTTCCTCTCTCTCTTCTTTCTTTCTTCCTTCCTCTCTCTCTCTTCTTTCTTTCTTCCTTCCTCTCTCTCTCTTCTTTCTTTCTTCCTTCCTCTCTCTCTTCTTTCTTTCTTCCTTCCTCTCTCTCTCTTCTTTCTTTCTTCCTTCCTCTCTCTCTCTTCTTTCTTTCTTCCTTCCTCTCTCTCTCTTCTTTCTTTCTTCCTTCCTCTCTCTCTCTTCTTTCTTTCTTCCTTCCTCTCTCTCTCTTCTTTCTTTCTTCCTTCCTCTCTCTCTTCTTTCTTTCTTCCTTCCTCTCTCTCTTCTTTCTTTCTTCCTTCCTCTCTCTCTTCTTTCTTTCTTCCTTCTTCTCTCTCTTCTTTCTTTCTTCCTTCCTCTCTCTCTCTTCTTTCTTTCTTCCTTCCTCTCTCTCTCTTCTTTCTTTCTTCCTTCCTCTCTCTCTTCTTTCTTTCTTCCTTCCTCTCTCTCTTCTTTCTTTCTTCCTTCCTCTCTCCTTTCTTTCTTTCTTTCTCTCTTTCTTTCTTCTTTCTTACTCTTTCTTACTTTCTGTTTCTTTCTTTTTCTCTCTTCTTTTCCTTCTTTCTTTCTTTCTTCTTTCTTTCTTTCTCTTTCTCTCTTTCTTTCTCTTTCTCTCTCTCTTTCTCTCTTTCTTTCTCTTTCTCTCTCTCTTTCTCTCTTTCTTTCTTTCTTTTTCTTTTTTTCTTTCTTCTCTCATCCTTTCCTTCTTTCTTTCTTTCCTGTCTCTCTCTCCCTTTCCTTCCTTCCTTCCTTGCACATACACACAATCAGGCATAAAACATGCACAAACACACAGAAACACACACAAATGTGCACAAATACACACATATAAACAAATATACACAAACAGACGTGCAGAAACACACATGCATGCACAATCATGCAAACACAGACACACACAGACACACATACGAACGTGCGGAAACAGACACACATGCACAAATACACACAGACAAACATGCACAAACACACACATGCTCAGATACACAAAAAAACCATGCACAGATACAGACATTCACAAACTCACAAACATGCACAGATACACACAGTCATGCACACAAACATGCACAAATACACATAAACATACAGACACACAGACAAACATGCACACACATGAATGCACAAATACACGTACACACACACACAAAGCACAAATACATGCACACAAACACATAAAAACACACAAACACACACGTGCAGAGGAAATATTGTCTATATTACACGCAGCTACTGCCATGGCCAGCTAATTTTTTGTATTTTTAGCAGAGGTGGGGTTTTGCCCTGTTGGCCAGGCTGGTCTCAAACTCCAGACCTCAGGTGATCCGCCTGCCTCAGCCTCCCAAAGTGCTGGGATGACAGGCATGAGCCAGCACACCCGGCCTGTGGTGTGATTTTTTTTTTTCTTTTTTTGAGAAGGAATTCCACTCTTGTTGCCCAGGCTGTAGTGCAATGCTGCGATGTCAGCTTACTGCAACCTCTGCCTCCCGGGTTCACACCATTCTGCCTCAGCCTCCTGAGTAGCTGGGATTACAGGCAGCTACCACCACGCCCGGCTAATTTTTTGTATTTTTAGTAGAGACGGGGTTTCGCCCTGTTGGCCAGGCTGGTCTCGAACTGCAGACCTCAGGTAATCCACCTGCCTCAGCCTCCCAAGTAGCTGGGATTACAGGCACCCACCACTATGCCTGGCTAATTTTTATATTTTTAGTAGAGATGGGGTTTCACCATGTTGGCCAGGCTGGTCTCAAACTGCTGACCTCAGGTAATCCGCCCGCCTCAGCCTCCCAAAGTGCTGGGATGACAGGTGTGGGGCACCACACCTGGCCTGTGGTGTGATTTTTAGGTACCCAAACATACTGGCATTGCTGCCGGGCCGGTCGACTGCCTGAGATTTCAATGCGTTTGTCGTTCGGATCTGCAAGGGCGATGAAAGTTTTGAAGTCCCCACGTGCTCAGGTGTCCCGTGGATTGAGGTTCTTCAGAGACAGGTTTCCACTCCCTTTGCTCCCAGATCTGAGCCTCTGCTGAAGACAACGCCTCATCTTCGATGGGAAAAAGGCACAAGTCTTTGGCGATTCCCTTTTTCGTTCTCATATGTAGAAACCCCACTGTCTTCTTCACGGCCAGTGACTCTGTCGAATGTCCCAAGTCAACCGGGGAGAAAACCCCAAATTATGAAACAATTAAAAAAAAATACTCGTTCGATTTTTTTTCCTTTCCCCCGTAACCTCGTTAGTAACCCCATGGACTTGAGGTTGCCTTCGGCCAGAAGTTACGTTTCTCATTAATATACATCAGCTGTTCTCTGTTTCTTTTTTTTTCATACCGACCGTGGTAGCCAGGCACCTGTCCCCCTTTTGTTCCTCGATAGAGCGTGTCTGAACGTAAAAGAAAAATTGTCACTTCTCATTACGTGAACTAAGGGTACGAGAATTGATGGGCCTTTCTACCTAATGCTGTTATCCGAACCAGGTTTGTTTATTTAATGAACAAAATGTCACATCAAATCTGTCTTCCCCTGACGTCTGAACCCCTGGCAGCTGCTGGTGGCAGGGTTTCCTGAAATGGGGAGGTGGAGGGGGGCTAGCTGGATTAGCTAATTTAATTTGCATGTGATTCAAAAGTTAAAGCAAAGACTCACACCTCCTCTGATGGAACAAATTCTCTTATTATCATTACTATTGTTTTTTTTTTCAGATGGAGACTTCCTCTGTCCCCCAGGCTGGAGTGCAGTGGTGCAATCTCGGCTCACTGCAACCTCGGCCTCCCGGGTTCAAGCGATTCTCCTGCCTCAGCTTCCCAAGTAGCTGGGATGACAGGTGCCTGCCACCATGCCTGGGTAATTTTGGAATTTTTAGTAGAGACGGGGTTTCACCGTGTTGGTCAGGCTGGTCTCGAACTCCTGATCTCAGGCTGGAGTGCAGTGGCGTGATGTCGACTCACTGCAACCTCTGCCTCCCAGGTTGAATCGATTCTCCTGCCTCAGCCTCCCAAGTAGCTGGGATTACAGGCACCCGCCACCAGGCCAGGCAAATGTTTGTATTTTTAGTAGACATGGGGTTTCACCGTGTTGGTTAGGCTGGTCTCGAACTCCTGACCTCAGGTTGGAGTGCAGTGGTGTGATCTCAACTCACTGCAACCTCTGCCTCCCAGGTTGAATCGATTCTCCTGCCTCAGCCTCCCAAGTAGCTGGGATTACAGGTGCCCGCCACCAGGCCAGGCAAATGCTTGTATTTTTAGTAGAGACGGGGTTTCACTGTGTTGGTCAGGCTGGTCTCGAACTCCTGACCTCAGGTGATCCTCCCGCCTTGGCCTCCCAAAGTGCTAGGGTGACAGGCATGAGCCACCGTGCCAAGCTGTTATTATTATTTTTTAAAGCACACGTCCAAGGTCCATTGTATGGTGAGATTCCAGATGTTGGATGGCAAGGAGGAGGCGTCCTGACCCGGATTGGTCAACATCAGGGAAACCGCAGCCCATTTAGATGGAAGATTGAAAGTTCCGTCATGCGGTGCGAGTTTCCCGCAACCAAGATACAGATACATAATCTCCCTGGGAACGTATCAAACTGTCGGGGCACCAGGAGCCTCTGCCTTCTCTTCGGCTGCCAATTTCAGGGACGAGGACCACAGCCAGGTCAGAAGCACGGTTTGCAGGGGTGACAGCTTGTCACTTGCAGAGTTATGCAGTCTAAGCCACTTCATAAATGCAAGGTGCCGACGTGTTGGAAAGGCTGGAGTCCCGGGGTGGAAACACGTATGTCGGGGGCCAGGTGTGTCCCTGGGGGAACAGCCCATGCGTGTCGGATATCAGGTCTCTGCCCACCCCGGAGCCAGCTCCGCTTGGACTGGCCACCTTGGGTCTGCTCTGGAGAGGGGACGAATGGAGAAGCTGCTCTGGAGAGGGGACGTATGGAGAGGGGACGTATGGAGAAGCTGCTCTGGAGAGGGGACGTATGGGGAGGCTGCTCTGGAGAGGGGGCGTATGGAGAAGGTGCTCTGGAGAGGGGACATATGGGGAGGCTGCTCTGGAGAGGGGGCGTATGGAGAAGGTGCTCTGGAGAGGGGACGTATGGAGAGGCTGCTCTGGAGAGGGGATATATGGAGAGGCTGCTCTGGAGAGGGGACGCATGGAGAAGCTGCTCTGGAGAGGGGACGTATGGGGAGGCTGCTCTGCAGAGGGGGCGTATGGAGAGGCTGCTCTGGAGAGGGGACATATGGAGAGGCTGCTCTGGAGAGGGGACGCATGGAGAGGCTGCTCTGGAGAGGGGGCGTATGGAGAGGCTGATCTGGAGAGGGGGCGTATGGAGAGGCTGCTCTGGAGAGGGGGCGTATGGAGAAGGTGCTCTGGAGAGGGGACGCATGGAGAGGCTGCTCTGGAGAGGGGACGCATGGAGAGGCTGCTCTGGAGAGGGGACATATGGAGAGGCTGCTCTGCAGAGGGGGCGTATGGAGAGGCTGCTCTGGAGAGGGGACATATGGAGAGGCTGCTCTGGAGAGGGGACGCATGGAGAGGCTGCTCTGGAGAGGGGACATATGGAGAGGCTGCTCTGGAGAGGGGGCGTATGGAGAGGCTGCTCTGGAGAGGGGACATATGGAGAGGCTGCTCTGGAGAGGGGGCGTATGGAGAAGGTGCTCTGGAGAGGGGACGCATGGAGAGGCTGCTCTGGAGAGGGGACGCATGGAGAGGCTGCTCTGGAGAGGGGACGCATGGAGAGGCTGCTCTGGAGAGGGGACATATGGAGAGGCTGCTCTGGAGAGGGGGCGTATGGAGAGGCTGCTCTGGAGAGGGGACATATGGAGAGGCTGCTCTGGAGAGGGGGCGTATGGAGAGGCTGCTCTGGAGAGGGGACATATGGAGAGGCTGCTCTGGAGAGGGGGCGTATGGAGAAGGTGCTCTGGAGAGGGGACGCATGGAGAGGCTGCTCTGGAGAGGGGACGCATGGAGAGGCTGCTCTGGAGAGGGGACGCATGGAGAGGCTGCTCTGGAGAGGGGACATATGGAGAGGCTGCTCTGGAGAGGGGACGCATGGAGAGGCTGCTCTGGAGAGGGGGCATATGGAGAGGCTGCTCTGGAGAGGGGACATATGGAGAGGCTGCTCTGGAGAGGGGACGCATGGAGAGGCTGCTCTGGAGAGGTGAGGTATGGAGAGGCTGCTCTGGAGAGGTGAGGTATGGAGAGGCTGCTCTGGAGAGGGGATATATGGAGAGGCTGCTCTGGAGAGGGGACGCATGGAGAGGCTGCTCTGGAGAGGGGACATATGGAGAGGCTGCTCTGGAGAGGGGGCGTATGGAGAAGGTGCTCTGGAGAGGGGACGCATGGAGAGGCTGCTCTGGAGAGGTGAGGTATGGAGAGGCTGCTCTGGAGAGGGGGCATATGGAGAGGCTGCTCTGGAGAGGGGACGCATGGAGAGGCTGCTCTGGAGAGGGGACATATGGAGAGGCTGCTCTGGAGAGGGGGCGTATGGAGAGGCTGCTCTGGAGAGGGGACATATGGAGAGGCTGCTCTGGAGAGGGGGCGTATGGAGAGGCTGCTCTGGAGAGGGGACGCATGGAGAGGCTGCTCTGGAGAGGTGAGGTATGGAGAGGCTGCTCTGGAGAGGGGACATATGGAGAGGCTGCTCTGGAGAGGGGACGCATGGAGAGGCTGCTCTGGAGAGGTGAGGTATGGAGAGGCTGCTCTGGAGAGGGGACGCATGGAGAGGCTGCTCTGGAGGGGGACATATGGAGAGGCTGCTCTGGAGAGGGGGCGTATGGAGAGGCTGCTCTGGAGAGGGGACATATGGAGAGGCTGCTCTGGAGAGGGGGCGTATGGAGAGGCTGCTCTGGAGAGGTGAGGTATGGAGAGGCTGCTCTGGAGAGGGGGCATATGGAGAGGCTGCTCTGGAGAGGGGGCGTATGGAGAGGCTGCTCTGGAGAGGTGAGGTATGGAGAGGCTGCTCTGGAGAGGGGACGCATGGAGAGGCTGCTCTGGAGAGGGGACATATGGAGAGGCTGCTCTGGAGAGGGGGCGTATGGAGAGGCTGCTCTGGAGAGGGGACATATGGAGAGGCTGCTCTGGAGAGGGGGCGTATGGAGAGGCTGCTCTGGAGAGGGGACATATGGAGAGGCTGCTCTGGAGAGGGGACGCATGGAGAGGCTGCTCTGGAGAGGTGAGGTATGGAGAGGCTGCTCTGGAGAGGGGACATATGGAGAGGCTGCTCTGGAGAGGGGACGCATGGAGAGGCTGCTCTGGAGAGGTGAGGTATGGAGAGGCTGCTCTGGAGAGGGGACGCATGGAGAGGCTGCTCTGGAGAGGTGAGGTATGGAGAGGCTGCTCTGGAGAGGGGACGCATGGAGAGGCTGCTCTGGAGAGGTGAGGTATGGAGAGGCTGCTCTGGAGAGGGGACATATGGAGAGGCTGCTCTGGAGAGGGGGCGTATGGAGAGGCTGCTCTGGAGAGGGGACGCATGGAGAGGCTGCTCTGGAGGGGGACATATGGAGAGGCTGCTCTGGAGAGGGGGCGTATGGAGAGGCTGCTCTGGAGAGGGGACATATGGAGAGGCTGCTCTGGAGAGGGGGCGTATGGAGAAGGTGCTCTGGAGAGGGGACGCATGGAGAGGCTGCTCTGGAGAGGTGAGGTATGGAGAGGCTGCTCTGGAGAGGGGACATATGGAGAGGCTGCTCTGGAGAGGGGGCGTATGGAGAGGCTGCTCTGGAGAGGTGAGGTATGGAGAGGCTGCTCTGGAGAGGTGAGGTATGGAGAGGCTGCTCTGGAGAGGGGACGTATGGGGAGGCTGCTCTGGAGAGGGAATATATGGGGAGGCTGCTCTGGAGAGGGGACGCATGGAGAGGCTGCTCTGGAGGGGGACATATGGAGAGGCTGCTCTGGAGAGGGGATATATGGAGAGGCTGCTCTGGAGAGGGGGCGTATGGAGAGGCTGCTCTGGAGAGGGGGCGTATGGAGAGGCTGCTCTGGAGAGGGGGCGTATGGAGAAGGTGCTCTGGAGAGGGGACGCATGGAGAGGCTGCTCTGGAGAGGTGAGGTATGGAGAGGCTGCTCTGGAGAGGGGACATATGGAGAGGCTGCTCTGGAGAGGGGATATATGGAGAGGCTGCTCTGGAGAGGTGAGGTATGGAGAGGCTGCTCTGGAGAGGGGATATATGGAGAGGCTGCTCTGGAGAGGGGACGCATGGAGAGGCTGCTCTGGAGAGGGGATATATGGAGAGGCTGCTCTGGAGAGGGGACGCATGGAGAGGCTGCTCTGGAGAGGGGATATATGGAGAGGCTGCTCTGGAGAGGGGATATATGGAGAGGCTGCTCTGGAGAGGGGACGCATGGAGAGGCTGCTCTGGAGAGGGGGCATATGGAGAGG
This sequence comes from Pan paniscus, assembly GCF_029289425.2. NCBI lineage: Eukaryota > Metazoa > Chordata > Mammalia > Primates > Hominidae > Pan > Pan paniscus. Next base: position 46,589,709 of record NC_073273.2, on the reverse strand, counting down.
CTGCTCTGGAGAGGGGGCGTATGGAGAGGCTGCTCTGGACAGGTGAGGTATGGAGAGGCTGCTCTGGAGAGGGGACATATGGAGAGGCTGCTCTGGAGAGGTGAGGTATGGAGAGGCTGCTCTGGAGAGGGGACATATGGAGAGGCTGCTCTGGAGAGGGGGTGTATGGAGAAGGTGCTCTGGAGAGGGGACGTATGGAGAGGCTGCTCTGGAGAGGTGAGGTATGGAGAGGCTGCTCTGGAGAGGGGACATATGGAGAGGCTGCTCTGGAGAGGGGGCGTATGGAGAGGCTGCTCTGGAGAGGGGACGCATGGAGAGGCTGCTCTGGAGAGGGGACATATGGAGAGGCTGCTCTGGAGAGGGGGCGTATGGAGAGGCTGCTCTGGAGAGGGGACGCATGGAGAGGCTGCTCTGGAGAGGGGACGCATGGAGAGGCTGCTCTGGAGGGGGCATATGGAGAGGCTGCTCTGGAGAGGGGGCGTATGGAGAGGCTGCTCTGGAGAGGTGAGGTATGGAGAGGCTGCTCTGGAGAGGGGACGCATGGAGAGGCTGCTCTGGAGAGGGGATATATGGAGAGGCTGCTCTGGAGAGGGGACGCATGGAGAGGCTGCTCTGGAGGGGGACATATGGAGAGGCTGCTCTGGAGAGGGGGCGTATGGAGAGGCTGCTCTGGAGAGGGGACATATGGAGAGGCTGCTCTGGAGAGGGGGCGTATGGAGAGGCTGCTCTGGAGAGGGGACATATGGAGAGGCTGCTCTGGAGAGGGGGCGTATGGAGAGGCTGCTCTGGAGAGGGGACATATGGAGAGGCTGCTCTGGAGAGGGGACGCATGGAGAGGCTGCTCTGGAGAGGGGGCATATGGAGAGGCTGCTCTGGAGAGGGGGCGTATGGAGAGGCTGCTCTGGACAGGTGAGGTATGGAGAGGCTGCTCTGGAGAGGGGGCGTATGGAGAGGCTGCTCTGGAGAGGGGACATATGGAGAGGCTGCTCTGGAGAGGTGAGGTATGGAGAGGCTGCTCTGGAGAGGGGACATATGGAGAGGCTGCTCTGGAGAGGGGGTGTATGGAGAAGGTGCTCTGGAGAGGGGACGCATGGAGAGGCTGCTCTGGAGAGGGGACATATGGAGAGGCTGCTCTGGAGAGGTGAGGTATGGAGAGGCTGCTCTGGAGAGGGGACATATGGAGAGGCTGCTCTGGAGAGGGGGTGTATGGAGAAGGTGCTCTGGAGAGGGGACGCATGGAGAGGCTGCTCTGGAGAGGGGACATATGGAGAGGCTGCTCTGGAGAGGTGAGGTATGGAGAGGCTGCTCTGGAGAGGGGACATATGGAGAGGCTGCTCTGGAGAGGGGGTGTATGGAGAAGGTGCTCTGGAGAGGGGACGTATGGAGAGGCTGCTCTGGAGAGGTGAGGTATGGAGAGGCTGCTCTGGAGAGGGGACGCATGGAGAGGCTGCTCTGGAGAGGGGACATATGGAGAGGCTGCTCTGGAGAGGGGGCGTATGGAGAGGCTGCTCTGGAGAGGGGACATATGGAGAGGCTGCTCTGGAGAGGGGACGCATGGAGAGGCTGCTCTGGAGAGGTGAGGTATGGAGAGGCTGCTCTGGAGAGGGGACGCATGGAGAGGCTGCTCTGGAGAGGTGAGGTATGGAGAGGCTGCTCTGGAGAGGGGACGCATGGAGAGGCTGCTCTGGAGAGGGGACGCATGGAGAGGCTGCTCTGGAGAGGGGACGCATGGAGAGGCTGCTCTGGAGAGGGGACATATGGAGAGGCTGCTCTGGAGAGGGGGCGTATGGAGAGGCTGCTCTGGAGAGGTGAGGTATGGAGAGGCTGCTCTGGAGAGGTGAGGTATGGAGAGGCTGCTCTGGAGAGGGGACGTATGGGGAGGCTGCTCTGGAGAGGGAATATATGGGGAGGCTGCTCTGGAGAGGGGACGCATGGAGAGGCTGCTCTGGAGGGGGACATATGGAGAGGCTGCTCTGGAGAGGGGACGCATGGAGAGGCTGCTCTGGAGAGGGGACGCATGGAGAGGCTGCTCTGGAGAGGGGACATATGGAGAGGCTGCTCTGGAGAGGGGACGCATGGAGAGGCTGCTCTGGAGAGGGGACATATGGAGAGGCTGCTCTGGAGAGGGGGCGTATGGAGAGGCTGCTCTGGAGAGGGGACATATGGAGAGGCTGCTCTGGAGAGGGGACGCATGGAGAGGCTGCTCTGGAGAGGGGATATATGGAGAGGCTGCTCTGGAGAGGGGACGCATGGAGAGGCTGCTCTGGAGGGGGACATATGGAGAGGCTGCTCTGGAGAGGGGGCGTATGGAGAGGCTGCTCTGGAGGGGGACATATGGAGAGGCTGCTCTGGAGAGGGGGCGTATGGAGAGGCTGCTCTGGAGAGGGGACATATGGAGAGGCTGCTCTGGAGAGGGGACGCATGGAGAGGCTGCTCTGGAGAGGGGACGTATGGAGAGGCTGCTCTGGAGAGGGGACATATGGAGAGGCTGCTCTGGAGAGGGGACGCATGGAGAGGCTGCTCTGGAGAGGGGACGCATGGAGAGGCTGCTCTGGAGAGGGGACATATGGAGAGGCTGCTCTGGAGAGGGGACGCATGGAGAGGCTGCTCTGGAGAGGGGACGTATGGAGAGGCTGCTCTGGAGAGGGGACGCATGGAGAGGCTGCTCTGGAGAGGTGAGGTATGGAGAGGCTGCTCTGGAGAGGTGAGGTATGGAGAGGCTGCTCTGGAGAGGTGAGGTATGGAGAGGCTGCTCTGGAGAGGGGACATATGGAGAGGCTGCTCTGGAGAGGGGACGCATGGAGAGGCTGCTCTGGAGAGGGGATATATGGAGAGGCTGCTCTGGAGAGGGGACGCATGGAGAGGCTGCTCTGGAGAGGGGACGCATGGAGAGGCTGCTCTGGAGAGGGGACATATGGAGAGGCTGCTCTGGAGAGGGGACGCATGGAGAGGCTGCTCTGGAGAGGGGACGCATGGAGAGGCTGCTCTGGAGAGGGGACATATGGAGAGGCTGCTCTGGAGAGGGGACGCATGGAGAGGCTGCTCTGGAGAGGGGGCATATGGAGAGGCTGCTCTGGAGAGGGGACATATGGAGAGGCTGCTCTGGAGAGGGGACGCATGGAGAGGCTGCTCTGGAGAGGTGAGGTATGGAGAGGCTGCTCTGGAGAGGTGAGGTATGGAGAGGCTGCTCTGGAGAGGGGATATATGGAGAGGCTGCTCTGGAGAGGGGACGCATGGAGAGGCTGCTCTGGAGAGGGGACGTATGGAGAAGCTGCTATGGAGAGAGGATGTATGGGGAGAGGGGATTTATGGAGAAGCTGCTCTGGAGAGAGCATGTATGGAGACAGGGGTCGTATGGAGAGGTCCCACACCAGGCTCCATCGAAGGAAGGGAGAAGCGTTTTCACCCAGGCCCTGTTTACGCTTTGCCACTCTGTCCTCTGTCACGCACCGTGGCCGAGACCACAGCTGAACGTCCAGAGGCTGCAGAGAAAAACAGAAGCCGGCTGTGTGTGTGTGTGTGTGTGTGTGTGTGTGTGTGTGTGTGTGAGACATGACAGCCGGGCCTCTGAAGCACGCCGTGGAAGACACAATTGTGAGGATATATGTGGCAATTAAAAATAATTGGCAAGCAGGTCTCGTTCAGCCCTTCGGAGAATGCAGCGACCATATAATGATGTTTCATTAGCCATGCTGTACACTGCACGCTCCGTATGGCACTCACAATTAAACAGCCTCATAAAGGAGAGAAGGGGAGAAAAGAGAAACATGAAAAAAAAAAAAATACCCCGGCTCAGATTAGCATTGCATGTAATCGGCACTTCATTAGCTAATTGATTTCTTATTACTTACAGGCAGTGGCCCAGCTACGGCTTCTGCACACGTCATTAGCTGCATTTACACTATTATGCGGATGCTCGTTTTGTAGCTAAACATTCCTGGAATCAAGGGTGCCTCTGTTGCTTACGGCAATTGCACTCACTTTATTTTATTTTTTCCTGCTAATATTGGCTTAACCTTCAAATCAAAAATTCTCTCCCCCTGGAGTGGGGGGGGGGCCTCACCATATTTAATCACAACATTCAACGCAGAGAAACAGGCCACGACATCCCATCTCAGCTCAGCTACGTCTTGTTTGCTGTGTTTTATTTTCAGCTTGTTTTATGGCTCTCCGGAAAAAGCCAGCCGTCTTCCCCGGGGACAGTCATCTCTGGACAGGGTGGATGTCCCCCCTCACGACGTCCAATGTCACCACGGCTGCATGTCGCACCTTGCAGATGGACAGCTGTAGGCCTGACCACACCTGTCTTTAAATGCTTCTGGGTGGGGGGGAGGTGTGCGGAGGTCTGAAATTCACAGGTAGCCGTCTCTCTCCATGGCACAGACATGGATTGCGTACTGGCACCGGCCACGGAGAGGCTGCTTGGACCTCAGTGTAGGATTACGTCTGGTTATATTATATTTTATAAGCATATATAATTTGGTTTTCTGATTTTGGGTTTTTTGTTTTATTTATTTATTATTTATTTATATATGATTTATTATTTATTTGATTATTACTTATTTATTATCTTATTTATTATTTATTTAATTTTTTTTTTTGAGACGGAGTCTCACCCTGTCGCCCAGGTTGGAGTGCAGTGGCACGATCTCGGCTCACTGCAAGCTCCGCCTCTCGGGTTCACGCCATTCTCCTGCCTCAGCCTCCAGAGAAGCTGGGACTACAGGCGCCCGCCACCACGCCAGGCTAATGTTTGTATTTTTAGTAGAGACGGGGTTTCACCGTGTTGGTCAGGCTGGTCTCGAACTCCTGACCTCAGGTCATCCACCCGCCTCGGCCTCCCAAAGTGCTGGGATGACAGGCGTGAGCTACCGCGCCCGGCCTGTTTATTCATTTTTTATGTGTATAAGCGATTCTCCTGCCTCAGCCTCCCGAGTTGCTGGGACTACAGACACCATGCCCAGCTAACTTTTATTTTTGTAGGCATGGGGTCTTGCTATGTTTCCCAGGCTGGACTCAAACTCCTGGGTTCAAGCAACCCGCTGGCCTCAGCCTCCCAAGTAGCTAGGACCACAGGCAGACACCACCACACCTAGTAAGTTCCTTGTGTTTTTTGTGTTGTTTTTTTTGAGATGGAGTTTCACTCTTGTGGCCCAGGCTGGAGTGCAATGGCACGATCTAGGTGCACGCAACCTCCGCCTCCCGGGTTCAAGTGATTCTCCTGCCTCAGCCTCCCAAGTTGCTGGGACTACAGACACCCTGCCCAGCTAACTTTTATTTTTGTAGGCATGGGGTCTTGCTATGTTTCCCAGGCTGGACTCAAACTCCTGGGTTCAAGCAACCCGCTGGCCTCAGCCTCCCAAGTAGCTAGGACCACAGGCAGACACCACCACACCTAGTAAGTTCCCTTTTTTTTTTTTTTGAGACGGACTCTCGCTCTGTCACCCAGGCTGGAGAGCAGTGGTGCGATCTCAGCTCACTGCACCTTTTTTTTTGTTGTGAGATGGAGTCTCACTCTGTCGCCCAGGCTGGAGTGCAGTGACACAATCTGAGCTCACCACAACCTCTGCCTCCCGGGTTCAAGCAATTCTCCTGCCTCAGCCTCCCGAGGAGCTGGAACTACAGGCATGCACCTCCATGCCTGGCTAATTTTGTATTTTTAGTAGAGATGAGGTTTCACCACGTTGGCCAGGCTGGTCTCGAACTCCCGACCTCAGGTCATCCGCCCGCTTCAGCCTCCCAAAGTGCTGGGATTACAGGCATGAGCCACCATGCTGGGCCTGTTCCTTTTGTTTTTAATTTTTCTAGAGATGGGGGTCTTGCTGTGTTGCCCAGGCTGGTCTTGAACTCCTGGCCTGGAGCCATCCTCCCACCTCAGCCTCCCAAAGTGTTGGGATGGTGGGCACGAGACACCATGCCCGGCCCCAGATGATGTTTTAAAATGACTTCTGTGGGTGGCTTATCCAGAAGGAGTTTGAATTTTAGGGAAGCAGAACCCTAGGCCAACTCTTATTCAAAGATTAGACGATTGCCTTTTGTTGTTGTTGTTTTTTTTTCTTTGAGACGGAGTCTTGCTCTGTCGCCCAGGCTGGAGTGCAGTGGCGCGATCTCGGCTCACTGCAAGCTCCGCCTCTGGGGTTCACACCATTCTCCTGCCTCAGCCTCCCGAGTAGCTGGGACTACAGGCACCCGCCACCACGCCCAGCTAATTGTTTGTATTTTTAGTAGAGATGGAGTTTCACTGTGTTAGCCAGGATGGTCTTGATCTCCTGACCTCGTGATCCGCCCGCCTCGGCCTCCCAAAGTGCTGGGATGACAGGCGTGAGCCACCGTGCCCGGCCGCCTTCTTTTGTTTTAAATTTTGCAGAATCTGAGTCATGGGAGGCCACCCTCTTTGTGGGGGTGATCGAGGGTGTTTGCTGTATGGACAAACGTGTGGATGAAAATGTTTCCATTTGAAGACACTCACGGACAGTCAATGGGCTGAATTCTGCCCCCCGCCTCACAAGATTCATGTATTGACAACCTAACCTCGAGGCCGGGCGCGGTGGCTCACGCCTATAATCCCAGCACTTTGGGAGGCTGAGGCAGGCGGATCACAAGGTCAGGAGTTCAAGACCAGCCTGGCCAAGATGGTGAAACCCTGTCTCTACTAAAAATACAAAATTAGCCCGGCGCGGTGGCTCACGCCTGTAATCCCAGCACTTTGGGAGGCCGAGGCAGGTGGATCACCTGAGGTCAGGAGTTGGAGACCAGCCTAATCAACATGGAGAAACTGCATCTCTACTAAAAATACAAAAATTAGCCAGGCGTGGTGGTGGGCGCCTGTAATCCCAGCGACTCAGGAGGCTGGGGCAGGAGAGTTGCTTGAACCTGGGAGATGGAGTTTGCAGTGAGGTGAGATCGCACAATTGCAGTCCAGCCTGAGAAACAAGGGCGAAACTACCTCTTAAAAAAAAAAACCCCACAAAAAACAGACATCAGCGGGCCAGAACTAGAAGTCCATTCGTAAACAGCATAGCATGTTAAAATAATTCCAGCCTGGGCCACATGGCAAAACCCCGTCTCTACTAAAAATGCAGACAATTAGAAGGATGTGGTGGCTCATGCCTGTAATCCCAGCTACTCTGGAGGCTGGGGCAGGAGAGTCGCTTGAACCTGGGAGACGGAGGTTGCGGTGAGGCGAGATCACGCCATTGCGGTCCAGCCTGGGCAACGAGTACGAAACTCTGTCTAAAAAATAAAAAAAAGCAGACATCAGCAGGCCAGAACCAGAAGTCAGTCCTGAAAGGGGCCCTCAGCAAAAAACATCAACTAGTAGCAGTAAGGGATAGGCAGAATCTATAAAACAGAATTTTATAAAGTAACTCACTGCACTCAGATAAAATGCGCTGTAATAAAAATGTCACTAATTTATATTAACTATGAATAACACCATTCTCCACGACTGAACAGCAGGTATTACAGAACGTTACAAAAATACGCTTACTTTCCATGAGTATGATATTGGATACTTCCAAAGTTTTGATGAATAGTGCTTGGGTGGAAAATCTGATTATTTGATAGACAATCACAATTAATCTCACATTTTCAGATGCAAAAAAAAAATGCTTCTAAGCTACAGAAAGTCTTGCTTTCTTAAGTAATTCCAACTTCTCTCCTGAAATCTTTACACAGTTAATTTACTCAGTCTTTGGTTAATAGCCCGTGCTAAGATAAATTTCTGCGTAAATTCTGAATTTATGAGATCCCAATTAATGAAGTTTTATTGAAGAGACATCCTGTTCCTGATATAATTTTAATGTCATCATCATCAATTATGTTCCTAGTCCAATAGCCCTAACCTTGCAAAATTTATTTCCATCAAACGAACAAAAGTCACACACACACAAACACACACACACACACACACACACAGAGGATTCATTAAGAGCGGCAAAGATAAAATCAGTACCACATCCATCTTGAGAAGTTGAGCCGATGTGTGTATTCTTCAAGGATCACATCTATTTTTTATTTTATTTTATTTTATTTTGTTTTATTTTATTTTATTTTATTTTACTTTATTTTATTTTATTTCATTTTACTTGATCTATTTTTATTTTTTGAGACGGAGTTCGCTCTTATTACCCAGGCTGGAGTGCAGTGGCACGATCTCGGCTCACTGCAACCTCCGCCTCCCGGGTTCAAGCGACTCTCCTGCCTCAGCCTCTCGAGTAGCTGGGATTACAGGTGCCCGCCACCACACCCAACTAATTTTATATTTTTAGTAGAGATGGGGTTTCACCATGTTGGCCAGGCTGGTCTCCAACCTCTGACCTCAGGTGATCCACCCGCCTCGGACTCCCAAAGTGCTGGGATGACAGGCGTGAGCCACTGTGCCTGGCTGATCATATGTATTTTTAAAGACGGGTAAATAAAGCCAGCATTGCTCCTGATTTCCTTCCCTGGTCTTTGTCCCCTCCCAGAAGATAAGAAGACGCTTTAAATCCTCTCAGCCTCCCTTGTCTACTACAGACGTGCTAACGCACAGAGAAGACAGCCCTGCATCTTAATGGCTGTCACCCTCTTTCATCCAGCTCCTGGCCAGTCCTTGGAAACGCCTGCTGGCCACACTACAGTCTTGCCATATTGCCCCCAAATGAGCTTATTTTCACTTATTTATTTATTTATTTTTGAGACAGACTTCTCACTCTGTCGCCAGGCTGGAGGGCAGTGGCGTGATGTCAGCTTACTGCAAGCTCCGCCTCCTGGGTTCAAGCCATTCTCCTGCCTCAGCCTCCTGAGTAGCTGGGATTACAGGTGCCAGCAACCACGCCCGGCTAATTTTTGTATTTTTAGTAGAGACGGGGTTTCACCATGTTGATTAGGCTGGTCTCAAACTCCTGACCTCAGGTGGTCCACCCGCCTCGGTCTCCCAAAGTGCTGGGATTATACGCGTGAGCCACTGTGCACGGCCAATCTGTGTAATCTATCATCTCTCTCTCTCTCTTATTTATTTATTTAGAGACAGAGTTTTGTTCTTGTTACCCAGGCTGGAGTGCAGTGGCATGATGTCAACTCACTGCAACCTCCGCCTGCGGGTTCAAGCCATTCTCCTGCTTCAGCCTGCTGAGTAGCTGGGATTACAGGCACCAGCAACCAAACCCGGCTAATTTTTCTAGTTTTAGTAGAGATGGGGTTTCACCATGCTGGCCAGGCTGGTCTTGAACTCCTGACCTCAGGTGATCCACCCGCCTCGGCCTCCCAAAGTGCTGGGATTACAGGCGTGAGCCAACGCACCCGGCCTGATTTTGTATTTTTAGTAGAGATGGCGTTTCACCACGCTGGCCAGGCTGGTCTTGAACTCCTGACCTCAGTTTATCCACCCACCTCAGCCTCCCAAAGTGAGATTCCAGGCGTGAGCCACCGCTCCTGACCTATGCTGTCTTTTCATTTTCATTTTTTTTTTTAAGATGGAATTTCGCTCTTGTTGCCCAGGCTGGAGTGCAGTGGCGCAATCTCGGCTCACTGCAACCTCCGCCTCCCGGGTTCAAGCGGTTCTGCTGCCTCAGCCTCCCAACTAGCTGGGATGACAGGCATGCACCACCATGCCCGGCTAATTTTGTATTTTTAGTAGACACAGGGTTGCAACATGTTGACCTGGCCTGGATACCACTTTTAATTTTACCTTGTTCTGAATAGTTTCGTATTCCTCTAACTATGTGGAAGCTTTGTTCTCGGATTCTGTGAAGTCACTTGGAGGTAGTTTGAACCCTTCAGGACTTGGTTTCATTCTGTTGGAATGAAGAGTAACGTTTAATTCGGGATTAATTTGTCGAAGCTACTGAGGAAAGGTCCTGTTCACTATCCTACCTAACGCCCCATGAACTATGGAAGTTTTCCAATCTAGAAGGTCAGAACAGGCACCGTTTGAGCATTGTGTGAACGCTGGTCACTATTCCCTGTTCCTGTGGGTCCTTTCTGTTGGTTCTTTCCCTCACCTTGAATAATTTCCTCATAGACACATGTCAATCAGTTCTCAGCCCAACGCTCTCTAGGTGGACCTTCTGCAGAAGGTCTCTATGCTTCTTTCTCCACGTGGTTCTCTCATATCTGCTACTCTGTCCTGTGAACTCTTCCTGCCTTGGTCTCCCCAGACTCTCAGCTCCACCTTCTCAACACAAGAGGCCTTCCAGTTTCCATCTGTGTTGTGCCTCCTTGTACTGCCGCCTATAAAGTCTCTCAGGCAGTAAGCCGGGAGATCACAGGGCTCACTGCATTACTTTTCCATCTCTCAGAGATCATTGTCTTTCATTGCTTCATGTCCAGGGTCTTGAACGCCATCATTTCATGTATTATGCCCAGTGGAAGATAATTCTGATCTCTGTTACTTCATGTTGGTCAAAAGCAGAAGCCTGCATCTATCCATCTACCATTCTATCTTTCGGTCTATCTACCTACCTACCTACCTATCTACCAGTCATCTTATCTATCATATTCTCTATCTACCTATTATCCATCTACCTATCTACCTACCTACCAACCATCTTTCTACCATATTCTCTGTCTACCTATCCATCCATCCATCTACCTACCAATCATCTTTATCTATCATATTATCTATCTATCTATTCATCTATGTATCTGTCTATCTACCTGCCTAGCTAACTGTCTTCCAATCATCTTATCTGTCATATTCTCTATCTACCTATTATCCATCTACCTGTCTACCTACCTACCAATAATCTTTCTACCTATGTATCATATTCTCTATATCTATCTACCTATCTATCATATATCTACCTACCTATCTATCTACCAGTCATCTTATCTATCCATCATATTATCTGTCTACCTATTTATCTATCCATCTATGTATCAATCATCTTTATCTATCATATTATCTATCTATCATCTATCATGTATCAATATATCATCTGTCATCTATCTATCTATCTATCTATTATCTATCATCTTCTATATCTTATTCTCTATCTCTCTACCTACCAATCAGCTTATCTATCAACCATATTATCTATTATCTATCTATCTATCTATCTATCTATCTATCTATCATCTACCTATCTATCTATCATCTTCTCTATCGTATTCTGTATCTACCTGTCTCTCTACCTACCAATCAGCTTATCTATCAACCATATTATCTATCTATCTATCTATCTATCTATCTATCTATCTATCTATCTATCTATCTATCATCTTCTCTATCGTATTCTGTATCTACCTGTCTCTCTACCTACCAATCAGCTTATCTATCAACCGTATTCTCTATCTATCTATCTATCTATCTATCTATCTATCTATCTGTTATCTTATCTATCTATTATCTGTCTATCTACCTGTCTTCCTATCTATCTGAAACTCTATGTTTAAAACTCTGACTTCTAAAAACATTATAATAGACATTATTAATGAACACCTATTGTATGCCAGCCTTTGCTTATCTTATTTCTTTTTCTTCATGCCTGTTTTGAAAGATAAATATTATCCCTGTTTTGCAAATTGATGTTCAGAAATAAATGGTTTGACAAGAGTCAGATTAGCCAATAAACCCTTCAGCCTGGTTCAGTCTTGAAGCTTTCTGAGGATAAAGATAGCTTTACTACACCATTGGTTTACCAAGTAGGGATGATGTGAGGGTGTTTGTTTGTTTGTTTGTTTGAGACAGAGTCTCACTCTGTCACCCCAGGCTGGGGTGCAGTGGCGCGATCTCGGCTCATGCAACTTCCACCTCCCAGGTTCAAGCAATTCTCCTGCTTCAGCCTCCCGAATAGCTGGGATTACAGGAACTCACCACCATGCCTGGCTAATTTTTGTGTTTTTAGTAGAGACGGGGTTTCACCACGTTGGCCAGGCTGGTCTCAAACTCCTGACCTTAGGTGATCCACCCACCTCGGCCTCCCAAATTGCTGGGATTACAGGCATGAGCCACCGCTCCCGACCGAGGGTTCATGTTTAAAATGCAGATTCCCTTAGACGTTGGTGTGCCTGCACGTGTGTGTGACTATAAAGAAACAGAATGAGAAAAATTGGGGGAGGCGATAGAACTATTCTGTATCTCGAACATGATGCTATTTACATGTTTCAAAAAATGTGTTCAAGTTCATAGAACTGCATATCATGAAAATCAATTTTATAGTATGATAATTTAAAATGTAATTTTTTTGAAAATGTAAAAAAAAAAAAAAAAGCAGATTCCTAAATCCTATTCCAACCCTACTGAAACATAATCTCTCTTTTAAACAAGATGCCACATAACGGACACACTTCCCAAGAATGTGAAGTCTTATTTTGCATTCATCAGAAGGTGAATGTCTACAAGGCCTATTTTATTGAATTTTTTTTTTTACCTGCATGCATTCTTTCCATCTTCAGCGAAAGATGCAAAATGTATATTTGTAAATTAACTTTCCTGAAACTCCCCTCTCACCACCATTGTTTCCCCGCTAAGTGCAATTTTTATCCACAGTGATCCTTCCATGGTTTTTGCCAAGTGGCAGCGTTTTGATCAAAAGAACGCCTTTCATGTCAAATAAATAAACCATCGCGTCTCACGGTTGTCCAGATTCCTGCTCGGTTTTTACAAAGCGTCTTTCAATTGGTGCCTCCAAGCCTTTCTCAGGGCATTTTCTTTCTACAACGGGTTGGATGGACACGGATCAAACTGAAAGGAGAGGGAGGAGGAAGCGTACGTGATGAGTCAGGAAAGATGCTTTAGGTATGTGACCGTTAGAGCCCGGTGACATGAGGTGATACAGAGTCTGTGACTGCACTGTGCCAACGCCCTCGTGAACATCAATATTCCTGTAACTGATTCTGCAACTTGGAATGAGGTGTTTTCAATTAAGGCACTGTTGACATTGGGGGCTAGGTAATTCTCCGTGGTGGGAGCTGTCCTATATACTGTAGGATACTCAGCAGCATTCCTGAGCTCTACCCACTAGAAGCTAGTAGTATCTATCACCTCCTCCCTGGTCGTGATAACCAGAAATGTCTTCAGTCATTGCACAGTGTCCCCCATGGGGCAGAATTCCTACTCAAATTATTATTATTATTATTATTTTTGAGGCAGAGTCTTCCTCTGTCACCCAGGCTGGAGTGCAGTGGCACAATCTCTGCTCACTGCAACCTCCGCCTCCCAGGTTCATGACATTCTCCTGCCTCAGCCTCCCAAGTAGCTGGGTTTACAGGCACCCGCCACCGTGCCCAGCTAATTTTTTTGTATTTTTAGAAGAGACAGCGTTTCACCATGTTAACCAGGATGGTCTCGATCTCCTGACTTCGTGATCTGTCCACCTCGGCCTCCCAAAGTGCTGGGATTACAGGCGTGAGTCACCACGCTTGGCCTCGGACTCAAATTTTTCTCCACTCTTCTCATGTCCAGAGAAGACAGCAAAGACATAATTTGTATTAACTTTGAGATTACCAATAAATTTTAGTGAATAAGCAAATTTGCAAATACAGAGTCTGTCCACAATGAGGAAGTACTGTACCCATGAAGACTCCAGGGCCCTAAAAAATTGCTATGCAGTGGGATCCCTAATATTGCTCTCTCAGGTGAGTAGGAGCTGCCCCCATTGTGGTCTGAATGTAGGGTTCTTTCCCAAATTCTTATGTTGAACTCTTCATCCCCAAGATGATGACGTTAAGAAGTGGGGCCTTTGGGGGGTGATGAGGTCATGGGAGCGGAGCCTTCTGAATGGGATTAGTGCCCTTATAAAAGGGATCCTAGAGAGCTCACTTGTCCCTTCCACCGTGTGAGGACACACCAAGAAGTCACCGTCTATGAAACAGGATAGGTAGGTGGGTGGACGGATGAGTGAATGGATGGATGGAAGAGTGGACAAATGGATGGATGATGGATGGGTGAGTGGGTGGATTAATTGTTGTATAGATGGATAGATGGTTGGATGGATAGATGGATGCATGATGGATGAGCAGATGAATGGATTAGTGGATGGGTGGATGGAAGAGTGGACAGATGGATGGGTGAGTGGGTGGATTAATGGTTACATAGATGGCTGGATGGGCTGACGGATGCATGATGGATAAACAGATGAGTGGATGGATGAATGGATGGGTGAATGGATGGATGGGTGGATGGGTGGATGGAAGAGTGGACAGATGGATGGGTGAGTGGGTGGATTCAAGGTTGTATAGATGGCTAGATGGACAGATGGATGCATGACGGATGAGCAGATGAGTGGATGGATGAATGGATGGATGAATGGATGGAGGGATGGATGGATGGATAGATGGATGGAAGTGTGGACAGACAGATGGGTGAGTGGGTGGATTAATGATTGTATAGATGGCTGGATGGGTAGATGGATGCATGATGGATGAGTAGATGAATAGATGGATGAATGGATGGGTGGATGGATGGATGGAAGAGTGGACAGATGGATGAGTGAGTGGGTAGATTAATGGTTGTATAGATGGTTGGATGGATAGATGGATGCATGATGGATGAGCAGATGCATGGATGGATGGAATGATAGGTGGATGGGTGTATGGATGGAAGGATAGATGGATAGCTGGATGGGTGGATGGATGGATGGGTGGATTAATGGTTGTATAGATGGCTGGATGGGTAGATGGATGTACGATGGATAAGCAGATGACTGGATGGATGGATGGGTGGATGGGTGTATGGATGGATGGATGGGTGGATGGATAGCTGGATGGGTGGATGGATGGGTGAATTAATGGATGATGGATGATGGATGAGTGAATGGGTAGATAGGTGGGTGGATAGATGATAAATGGGAATGGGTGGATGGATGGGTGGTAGATAGATGGATGAGTGGATAGATGGATACATGATAGACGGGTGGATGGGTGGATCAATGGGCAGATAGATGGATGAGTGGATAGGTGTATAGATGGGTGTAGGGGTAGACAAATGGATTGATGATGGATGGGATGATGGATGGATAATGAATGAGTGGATGGGTGGATGGATGAATGGGTGAATGGGTGGATGGATGGGTGGATGAGTGGATCAATGGGTGGGTGGATGAGTGGATCAATGGGCAGGTGGATGAGTGAATGAACGGTTAGATGAGTGGATGGATGGGTGTATGAGTAGATAGATGGATGAATGATGAATGAGTGGATAGATGGATGGGTGGGTGGATGCATGGATGGATGGATGGGTATATGAGTAGATGGATGGATGGTGGATGGATAAATGGATGGATGATGGATGAATTAATGGGTGGATAGATGGATGGACAGATGGGTGGATGCATGGATGGATGGGTGGATGGATGGATGGGTGGGTAGGTGGATGGATGGATGGGTGGGTAGGTGGATGGGTGGATGGGTGAGTAGGTGAATGAGTGGATGGCTGGGTGGATAAATGAGTGGATGGATGAATGGGTGGACAGATAAGTGGATGAGTCGATTAGCAAATGGATGGATGAATGGATGTGTTTGTGAATGGAAAGATGGATGAATGGATAAGTAAGTGGGTGGATGGTTGTATGAATGAATAGGTGGATGCATAGGTGAATGGATGAATGAACAGCTGGATGGGTATGTGGATGAAC
The DNA here is from genome assembly GCF_029289425.2 of Pan paniscus. NCBI lineage: Eukaryota > Metazoa > Chordata > Mammalia > Primates > Hominidae > Pan > Pan paniscus. The sequence goes on along the minus strand of NC_073273.2, from coordinate 46,574,152 downwards.
GAGAGATAGATGAGTAGATAAGTCCAGACATGATTTTTACGCTATGTGTTCCTGTTTACTTTGCCTTTGCCTCGTCGTCTTCCAAGACAATATATTGGTTTGCAGATATTCAAGAAATTATTTTAGAAATGGGCTTTGGGAACAACATAGACACACTCTGAATAAAGGCAGAGTCCTCCTAAAGAAGACTCATGTCTTTTTTTTTATTATTATACTTTAACTTTTAGGGTACATGTGCACAACGTGCAGGTTCGTTACATATGTATACATGTGCCATGTTGGTGTGCTGCACCCATTAACTCATCATTTAACATTAGGTATATCTCCTAATGCTATCCCTCCCCGCTCCCCCCACCCCACAACAGGCCCCAGTGTGTGATGTTCCCCACCCTGTGTCCATGTGTTCTCATTGTACATTTCCCACCTGTGAGTGAGAACATGCGGTGTTTGGTTTTTAGTCCTTGCGATAGTTTGCTGAGAATGATGGTTTCCAGCTTCATCCATATCCCTACAAAGGACATGAACTCATCATTTTTTATGGCTGCACAGTATTCCATGGTGTCTATGTGCCACATTTTCTTTATCCAGTCTATCGTTGCTGGATATTTGGGTTGGTTCCAAGTCTTTGCTATTGTGAATAGTGCCACAATAAACATACGTGTGCATGTGTCTTTATAGCAGCATGATTTATAGTCCTTTGGGTATATACCCAGTAATGGGATGGCTGGGTCAAATGGTATTTCTAGTTCTAGATCCCTGAGGAATCGCCACACTGACTTCCACAATGGTTGAACTAGTTTACAGTCCCAGGAAGACTCATTTCTTATCCACTCCCCCGAGATAACTGCCATTGTCACTTAATACCCTTCCAGAACATTTTCCACACATTTAGACACATTTGGACCTGTTGTTGCATGTGTGTGACTTGTGAAAACATTCATAGTGTCACGTTGTATTGTTGCTTGTAGATACCCCGAGTTGCTTTTCTCACTCAACAACCTGTGTTGGAGATATTCCCCAGCAGCACACAGAGGCCCACTTTCTGCATTTTATCTGTTCGATGTGATCCACAGTATGGATCCATCAAGTCCCCCGTTGGGCGAACAATTAGAGTCTGCCCGTTTTTCTGCTATCAGTCATTGCTGCAACAAGCATGCTTCCCCATGCTACGTCGTGCCTCAGTATGAGAGTTTCTCCAGGGTAGATACTTTAGAAGTGGGATTGCCTGGTCAGAAGAAAACGTGCACTTAATTGTCGTGGACAGCACTGACTTTCCCTCCAATCTGTGGTTCCAATTTCCCATCCCACATAAGGAGATAATTGCCTTACATCCTGCAGCCACTTGCGACGATCACACTTTGCAATGTTTTTGCTATTATAGGCAATTGAGCAATGACACGCTCTTTTCTTTTTAACTTGTAAAAATTTATTATAGAAAGGAAAACGCAGAGAACAGCCATAAAAAGGACAAATAATGGCATGTGTTACTAGTCATTCCTGTAAGGAAATTAACAGGGGAAACAGTGTAGGAAATGCTACTTGTGATGATAATACTGCAATGTATTGAATACTTACCATGCGCAATGAGACAGTCTTCTCTCTGCTGCCTCGTAAGACTCTCCCAGCTGCCTGCACTCCCTATAGTGCTGCTAACATTGTGCTTTACACAGCCATACACAGATATAAAAAATATATAATATATATTATAGATAATATAATTATATATAACTATATATAATTACATAATACATGATTAATTATATATTATAGATAATATATAATAATTATAAATATAGATAATATATAATAATTACATATTATAGATAATAAATACTAATTATATATTATAGATAATATATAATTACATATAATATATATTTTATATAAAATATATAATTACATATATTTTATATAAAATATATAGTTACATATATTTTATATAATATATAGTTACATATATTTTATATAATATATAGTTACATATATTTTATATAAAATATATGGTTACATATATTTTATATAAAATATATGTAATTATATATTATATAAAATATATAATTACATATGTTTTATATAAAATATATAATTACACATATTATATAAAATATATAATTACATATATTTTATATAATATATAATTACATATATTTTATATAAAATATATAATTACATATATTTTATAAAATATATAATTACATATATTTTATATAAAATATATAATTACATATATTTTATATAAAATATATAATTACATATATTTTATATAAAATATATAATTACATATATTATCTAAAATATATAATTACATATATCTTTTATATAAAATATATATTATATATAACATATAATTATAATATATTATATAATATATAATTATTATATATGCTTATAAAATATAATATATAGTATATTATATTATCAAATATATAATATAATATATAATATATGATGATATATTATCAAATATATAATATATAATATAATATATAATATATAATTATATATTATCAAATATATAATATATAATTATATATTATCAAATATGTAATATATAATATATAATTATATATTATATATGCTTACAAAATATATTATAAAATATAATGTATATTGTATATTATATATTATCAAATATATTATATAATATATAATATATTATATTATATAATATATAATATAATATATAATATATAATATAATATAATATAATATATTATATAATATATAATATATTATATTATATAATATAATATATTATATAATATATTATATATTATATTATATAATATATACTATATGATATAATATATTATATATTATATTATATAATATATACTATATTATATTATATAATATATAATATATTATATTATATAATATATAATATATTATATTATATAATATATAATATATTATATAATATAATATATAATATATATTATCATCTATATCATATATATCAATTACATATATCATATATAAAATATAATATATAATATAATATATAATATCTATTGTATAATACAATATATAATATATATTATATATTATATCATGTATAATATAATGGATATTATATATTATATCATGTATAATATATATTATATATTATATCATGTATAATATAATATATATTATATATTATATCATGTATAATATAATATATATTATATATTATATCATGTATAATATAATATACATTATATATTATATCATGTATAATATAATATATATTATATATTATATCATGTATAATATAATATATATTATATATTATATCATGTATAATATAATATATATTATATATTATATCATGTATAATATAATATATATTATATATTATATCATGTATAATATAATATATATTATATATTATATCATGTATAATATAATATATATTATATATTATATCATGTATAATATAATATATATTATATATTATATCATGTATAATATAATATATATTATATATTATATCATGTATAATATAATATATATTATATATTATATCATGTATAATATAATATATATTATATATTATATCATGTATAATATAATATATATTATAGTATATTGTATACTATATATCATGTATACTATATATAATGTATAATATAATATATATTATATATTATATCATGTATAATATAATATATATTATATATTATATCATGTATAATATAATATATTATAATATATATTATATATACTATATAGTATATATAATATATTATAATATATTATATATACTATATAGTATGTATAATATATATTATATTATACATGATATAATATATAATTATATAAAAATATATAATTTTATATTATATATAAAACTATGTATACACAAAATATATATATACACACATATATATATTTTTTGAGATGGAGTCTTGCTCCCATCACAGAGGCTGGAGTGCAGTGGCGCTATCACGGCTCACTGCAACCTCCGCCTCCTGGGTTCAAGCGATTCTTCTGCCTCAGCCTCCCGAGTAGCTGGGATTACTGGCATGCACCACCACGCCTGGCTAATTTTTGTATTTTTTAGTAGAGATGGGGTTTCTCCATGTTGGTCAGGCTGGTCTGAAACTCCCGACCTCAGGTGATCCACCCGCCTTGGCCTCCCAAAGTGCTGGGATTACAGGCACGCCACTGTGCCCGGCTGTTTTTTTTTTTTCTGTTTTGTTTTGTTTTTTTGTTTGTTTGTTTTTTGAGACAGAGTCTCACTCTGTTGCCGAGGCTGGAGTGCAGTGGCACTGTGTCAGCTCACTGCAACCTCCATCTCCTGGGTTCAAGCAATTCTCCTGCCTCAGCCTCCCGAGTAGCTGGGATGACAGGCGTCCACCACCACGCCCGGCTACTTTTTATATTTTTAGTAGAGACCGGGTTTCACCATGTTGGCCAGGCTGGTCCTGAACTCCTGACCTCAAGTGATCCACCTACCTTGGCCTCCCAAAGTGCTGGGATGACAGGCATGAGCCACTGCGCCCGGCTGCGTACTGCTGTTAAGACATGGTGAGAATAAGCTGGCTCTGGGAAATCAAGGCAGGAGGATCACTTGACTCCAGGAGCTCAAGACCAGCCTGGGCAACACAGCAAGACCCCTATCTCTCTCTAAAAAAAAAATAATAATTAGCAAGCATGGTGGTGAATGCCTGTGGTTTCATCAGTGAGGTGTGATCATGCCACTGTACTCCAGCCTGAGGAACAGAGCAAGACCCTGTCTTGGGGGGGAAAAACACAAAAAAAAAAAAAAAAAACAGAGAAAGAATAAACTATCATAATGGTTAATTTTGTGTGCCTTTATTTAGCAGTGGGAACCAAATTGGCCTCCGCTAGGTAATTCAGCTATTCGTCTGGATTATGTGGGTTACTGTGTTACAGTCATCTCTTGTTTGATTTTAGTGAAACTGACTTAATTTTGCATACAAAAGCTGGTTCTAGGATCCTACCCCCCCCCCAAGACAGGTTAGTTATGACGGGCAATCTCTCGACCTCATGCCTGACATCTTACATGTGTCGAGAAATCAAGAAGGTCGAAATATAACTAGAGAGGTTGGCTCTCCATTCTGGGGCAGCCCTGTAACTGTCTGTCAATGTTGTGTCTGAGCTGGGTTGTGTCCACAAAAAGTGGAAACTGGAAACAGCTTTTATGCTCTTTTATTTCAATGGTTTACGGAACCCAGGATGGTATCCAATGAGAGCTTGCATTCAGGCATGGGGAAGACACCGTTGAGAAGAATGAAAATGATTACAATCATGCAGAAATAGAAACTTGGGCACCCAAAACACACCCAGGAAAATGAGGAAAGGGAAGGTATTTGAATTTGACGAGCAATGACAAGCCGCAGATACATGAGCTCACAGGACTGTGGCTGGACAGACATCAAGGGTGGACAGAACCTAGCCTGTCAGGACTGACACCCTAGGGATGTCCGTCTACAAATCGGCTCCTGATTGGTCTACCCGGGACTGTGGTCCAGGGTCATTGAAAAATATGTCATGGAGGCTCCACGTACACTCAAGCTGTGGGCAGACAGTTCCATGATGGGACTGCACCTCGTATCAGAAAGGGCCTCCCATCCTCCCCTTCTTTAATTCCACCCTCCTGACGTCCGACTACTTCACTCCACACAACCACATGTCCTCAAGACAGTGGGCAACGGATGCCGTTTGGTTCAGTGGAGGCAAAAAGCATGATTTATGAATGTTGTTTACGTTTTAACAATTTAAATTTATGTTTATTATATTAAATATAATTTTATATTTTTATAATGAATATAAAAATATTTATTATATTTTAAATAGTTTAAAAATATGAAATTATTTTAATTTTATAAATATATTAAACATATTTGTATTTTTATAAAATATATAAAATTATATATTTATAATTTTTAAAATATAAAATTATTTAATTTTATAAATATATTTATAGTTTTTATAAATATATTAATAAACATATTTCTATTTTATAAAATATATAAAATTATATATTTATAATTTTATAATATATCTAATAAATATATTATATCATATAACATATTATATATCATAATATATAGCTAATAAATATAATATATAATATAAACTAAAATATTTAATAAAGGTGTTTTTAAATATAAAATACATATTATTTATTTATAGAAATACATATTTTATATATTTATAATTAATATATAAAATATTGGTATAAAATAATTTATTAAAATAATTTAAATTTTCATAATTTAAATTTATATTTATTATATTAAATGTAATAACTTCATATTTTTATAATTAATGTAAAATATTTATTAAATAATAATTTATTCTAAAAGCTCTCAGAATTTCAAAGCTAATATTTGACTTGTTAAAAAAATTAAGTGCTAAGTTTGTATAAAAATTTTAATATGACATAAAATTTATATTTCTGTAATGAATATAAAAATATTTATTGTATTTTTAATAAATAATTTTGAAAATATGAATTGTATTTTTAATATTTTGAAAATATTACAAAAATATTTTAATTTTATAATATATTAACAAATATGTTAAATATATTTATAATTTTATAAATATATTATAATAAATATATTAAATATATTATAAATATAAATATATAATATAATATGTTAAAAATATAAATATATAACACATATATTAAAATATTAGAAAATATCATATTTGTATTTTAAATATTTTGTTTATAATTAATGTATAAAATATTTATTAAAATAATTTATTATAATTATTTAATTTTAATAATTTAAATTTAAATTTATTATATTAAATATAATAATTTTATATTTTTACAGTTAATATGAAAATATTTATTAAGTAATAATTTATTCTGACAGCTCTCAGAATTTCAAAGCTAATACTTGACTTGTTTCTTTAAAAAAACTAAAATATTTGACTTGCTTCTTAAAAAAAAAAGCACTAAGAGTTTGTATAAAAAATCTTAATATGACATAAAAATGAATGCCAGAGAGTGAATACATCAGAGGTGAGGATAAGCTCTTTTTTTGGAATGTGGGATTTTTATTCATAGATTTTTTTTAACTCCTTATACATCTCTTCATACGTTTTCGTGTTGAGGATTTCCTTTGACGTTCTCATTGGCTGTTGGAGCAAGATAAGATCCCATTTGGGGCTGTCATGGATGAGCCCCTTTGCTGAGGATGTGCAGAATGGGGTGTCTGAGGTCTACCTGCGTGGAACCAGGTGCACCTGCGGATCTTGCTGACACGCGCGGGAATTTTGCACGTTCACCAACAGGCAAATGAATCCCCGCGTCTTTAAGGGTCTGCTGCAGTTAATAGATGATCCACCGTGTCATGTCACAGCCCAGATGAGTGACAAGCCAGTGCTGACAGAGAGTGACATGTGTCTGTCACTTTGCTGACAGCCCTGGCACATTCTGCAAAATGCCTCAGCTCCTGCTGCCTAATTTTCTGTTGTGAGAGCCAGGTGGCTTCCTTTGGTCTCCACAGGAAACAAAATGTCTCAGAAATCTTTCCCCAAAGCACAGGCTTCATACATTCATGGGGTCTCACCAGGTTGGGAGAACGGTGGCAGAATCAGAAAGGTGACGGGGGCTAGCTGGGAACACCTGTGTGCGGATTCTTCAGAATCTGTAACAGCCCGGTTTGCAGACTCAAGGCGACTGTGGGCGCTGGGAGATTCCTGAAGGCAGGTGGGTGGTCGGAAGGATGTGAAAAGACTCAGTTGGATCCCAGGGGTGGTGGGTCAAAGGCATTTCCTGTGTTCACAGCTGGTTGCCACCGACGCCTGTTGCCACGGATGCCTGGTGTACAGGGCGTGGTTCTTTTCTCAGGGGAGTACCCAACAGCCAAGTTATCCCAGTCCATCTGGATCACCTGCAAACAGATGCACCATTCATGCCCCACCTCAGGGCTTGTTCTTTTCTTCAGCACACTCCTGGCTTATACCTGTGTGGTCAGATGCAGAGGTAAAGCATTTTAAGGACACCTGCAGGAATCTGTCCGGTGGCAATGACCCATTCGGAGCCAAGAAAGTGCGAGAGTGATGCCTTCTTGCTCTGCTCTCATCTGGAAGCGCCTCTCTCCCTTGCCATGGAGACGCTGGCCATGTAATGCTCACTGTGACTCTTTCAGATACGTCATCTCCCCATTTTAAAGATGAAGAGTCAGTCTCTTTCCTCAGCACCAGTAGTAACGGGGGGAGTTGGGCTGACTCCAAACCTGCTCCCAAAGATAGCACTAACAAATGCTGGTAAGGTGGTGGTCACAAAGAGTGTCATCAACTCCAAATAGCAACCAGGTCTCCTTACCAGAAAACCTAACAGGCGTTGGTTTGATAGATGCATCATTGTGTATGTCTCTATCCATCTATGCATTCTCCATCTATCCATCTATCATCTCTCCGTTCACCTACTCATCTATCAATCTATCCATTCATCTATCCATTCTTTATATCTATTTCTCTATCTATCCATCTATTTATTTATCCATCATCCGTCTGTCATCTATTTGTATTCTGTCATCTCTCTTTCAATCTTCTATCTACCCTATCTATCTACTACCTAAAGCTATCTGTATTCTATCTATCCAAACATCATCTGACTGTCATCTACCTACCTATATCTATCATCTCTCTAGCTCTGTCTATATATCTATCTATATCATCTCTATATCAGTCATCTATTCCTCTATCTATTATCTATCTATCTATCTATCTATCTATCTATCTATCTATCATCTATCATCTACCATCTATCTATCAATACATCTATGTATCAATCATCTATCTCTCAATCAGTACATCTGTCAATGTATCAATCATCTATCTATATCAGTACATCTGTATGTATCAATCATCTATCATGTATCTATCTATACATCTGTATATCTATCTATCTCAGTACATCTGTCTACGTATCAATCATCTGATTGAAGAAAAGCCTCGGAGACAGAGTCGTTGTCACCAGCATAGGAAAAGCAGGATGTGGCTCCCATTCCTTGAAACCTCTGTCTTCCTCCTGATTTACAAGTCCTGTCTGAGATTCTCCTCTGGTGTTTATTTGCTGTTTTTCTTGTGAATCCAGATTTCCAAACATATTTTCACATTGGTTTTGAAGGTCCTGATGGAAAATATGTGCCTGGAGATAAATGTGCTTTAACCAAATGTGTGTCTTCTGGAACATTCTCTGGATAGCTCTAGCCAGTGAGGAGTAAGGACAGCTGCTTCCTTTGGACCCTACACTGACCATTGTTTGTCTCTACCTGCACAACCTCTATCTCTCCTCCAGTTTAAGCAACCAGTTTCCTGCAGGTGAACATCCTGGCACCATAATTGGCTCAAAGATGGGCGTAGGACTCAGTGCAAGCCCTGAGTTTGTGCAGAAACTGAGCAGTGTAACAGCCTGGGAGGAAGTCCTGGAGGGACTTGAGCAAGATGACTTATCAGAGACAGAATCTGAGGAGAAGGCTCAGAACTTACTCTAATCTCTTGCATGTTGAACCCAACAACTCAAATGAAAACCAGAGCTCATGGTTGCTGTTGAGACAGTCCACACTTTCCAGCCTCCTGAAGCAGAGAGTGGAGAAGAATGAAGAGGAACTGGGGAGGTAGAGGCTCTCTTGGGTTTATTGTAATACTTGAGTGAGTTAGCCCTTTTGAACAAACTTGACATTGAGCAGGTGTTGATTACAAATGAGATGTTTCCTGTGTTATTAATGGACACCCAGAAGAGGCAGGGTATTAGAAAGGGTATTAGCTTCCACTGGCTGCTGTAACGAAAATGATTACAAACTTCATCTTAGTTTATTTTGTACTGCTATAAAAGAGTGCCACTGATTAGGTAATTTATAAACAATGGGAGTTCATTGGTCTCGTGGTTCCGAGGGCTGGAAAGTCTGAGGTTGAGGTGCTATGTCTCGTGAGGATCTTTTTGCTGTGTCATCCATTGTGAACTATCTCTTCGAGGTACTTCATATCCCCACTTCAGAGATGGAGAAACTGAGGTTGAAGAATGGTCAGTCTTATTGCTCAGCCCCAGTGATGGGTGGAGTTGGGTTGACTTCAAACCTACTCTGAAATATAACATTAAGAAATGCTGGCAATATGGCAGTCACCAATAGTGTTCATCAACTCCAGAGGGCAAGGAGGTCTCCTAACTAGAAAACCTCACAGCTATTGCTGAAGGAAGGGCACAGAGTTGAATTCAACATGGTTGACTCCTTGAAACCTCCATCTTCCCTCTGACGTACAGCAAGTCCTGCCTGAGATTCTCCTCTGGTGATTGTTTGCTGTTTTTCAACTGGACCAGCTCCAGAGCCCAAGCAAACTGGGGTAATGACGAGGGGAGGGTGTGATGGATAGACAGATAGATAAATGATAGAGATAGATAGATGGGTAGATAGATATATAGATATACAGATGATAGATGGATAGATTGATAGAGGGGTAGATAGATATATAGATAGATGATAGATGGATAGATTGATAGATGGGTAGACAGATATATAGGTAGATGATAGATGGATAGATTGATAGAAGGGTAGATATATAGATAGATGGGTAGATAGACAAATGATAGATGAATAGATAAATGATATATGATGGACAGATACATAGATGATAGTTGGATAAATAGATAAATGATAGATGAATAGATAAAAGATAGATGGATAGATAAATGACAGATGGATAGATAGATAAATAATAGACGAATAGATAAAAGATAGACGATGGACAGATACCTAGATGATAGATGGACAAATAGATAAATGATAGATGAATAGATAAATGATAGAAAGATAGATAAATGACAGATGGATAGATAGATAAATGTAGATGAATAGATAAAAGACACATTGATAGATAAATGATGGATAGATACATAAACAATAGATGGATGGATACATAGATGGGTATTTAGATGGATAGATAGATAAATAGATAAGTAATACATGAATAGATAAATGACAGATGGATAGATAAATGATAGATGAATAGATAAAAGATAGATGATGGACAGATAGATGATAGATGGATAAATCGATAAATGATAGATGAATAGATAAATGATAGATGGGTAGATAGATAAATGACAGATGGATAGACAGATTAATGACAGATGAATAATAAAAGATAGATTGATAGATAAATGATGGAGAGATACATAAGCAATAGGTGGATAGATAGATAAATGGTAGATGGGTATTTAGATAGATAAATAGATAAGTAACAGATGAATACATAACTGGTAGATGGACAGATACATGCTAGATTTCCAAGCATGTTTTCACATTTTCACCTTGGTTTCCTAGGTCCTGATATAAAACATGTGCCTGGAGATCAATGTGCTTCGAATTAGGATTTTTTTTTCTTTTTTCTTTTTTTGCCCCAGAAGGTTAGGAGAGTCCCCATAGAACGTGGGAGGGGACCTGTTTAGTGTTTGTTCAGAGCTTGCTGGAGAGGCTCCAGCATGACTCGTTGCTGGATGCTAAACAGGTGGTCCCCCGAGAAAGACCTGGGTCTCGAGGTGAGGGTTGCAGGGTTTATACGCCAGCAACAGAACAGGCGCTTCCTTGGAGAAGTATGTGTGAACCGGTCGCCCTCCCCACCTAAAGGTGTTCTGGGTTTGAGGAGGTTGTCAGTGGTGACCGTATGACCCCAAAAGTCAAACAGAAGAATGTGCTTTATCCTTCCTTCTGCTTTAGGGAGGAGAATGTTTGCAGCAGTTCTTGTTAATTCATGAAGCATGTGACTAGTTGCATCAAGGATGAAACAAGGTAGGTAGGTAGGTAGACAGTTAAGTATGCACATGCATATGTACATAGATGGCAGATAGATGGGTAATAGATCAATGCCAGATAGATAGATAAATAGATGCTGGATAGAGAGATAGATGATGAATAGAGAGATAGATGATGGATAGAGAGAGAGAGGGATACATAGATGATTGATTGATTGATTGATTGATGAGATAGATACATGGATAAAAGAGCGATACACATTACGGTGTGTATACATGCAGAGATAGACGATAGACATAGGTAGTATGTAGATAGATAGGCAGATAGATGATAGATGATGGATAGACAGGAGATAGAGAGATAAATGATGGATAGAGAGACAAAGAGATAGAGATAGATAATGGATAGATAGATGAGGTACATAGATGTAGATAAATAGATAGCTAATAGGTAGATAGATAATAGATGATTGATGGATAATAGATAGGCAGATAAACAGATCATAGGTAGGTAGATAATAGATGATTGATAGATAATAGATAGATGATAGATTAAATAGGTAGATGATAGATATATGATAGGTAGATAATAGGTAGATGGTAGATAGCTAGATAGCTAGATAGATGATAGATAGATAGGCAGATAGATAGATGATAGACAGACAGATAGATGATAGACAGATAGATGATAGATAGATATATAGACAGATATATAGATAGCTAGATAGCTAGATAGATGATAGATAGATAGGCAGATAGATAGACAGATGATAGACAGATAGATGATAGATAGATATATAGACAGATATATAGATAGATAGCTAGTTAGATGATAGATAGATAGATAGATGATAGATAGATATATAGACAGATATATAGATAGATAGCTAGATAGATGATAGATAGATAGATAGATAGATGATAGACAGATAGATGATAGATAGATATATAGACAGATATATAGATAGCTAGATAGCTAGATAGATGATAGATAGGCAGATAGATAGATAGATGATAGACAGATAGATGATAGATAGATATATAGACAGATATATAGATAGATAGATAGATGATAGATAGATGATAGATAGATATATAGACAGATATATAGATAGATAGCTAGATAGATGATAGATAGATGATAGACAGATAGATGATAGATAGATATATAGACAGATATATAGATAGATAGCTAGATAGATGATAGATAGATAGATGATAGAGAATAGATAGATATATAGACAGATATATAGATAGATAGCTAGATAGATGATAGGTAGATAGATGATAGATAGATGATAGATAGATATATAGACATATATAGATAGCTAGATAGATGATAGGTAGATAGATAGATAGATAGATAGATTGATAGATAGATAGAATATCAATTTGTTCTTGCATTGCTATAAAGCAATACCTGAGCCTGGGTAATTTATAAAGAAAAGAGGTTGAATTGGCTCATGGTTCTGCAGGCTGTACAAGAAGCCCAGTGGCTTGGGCTTCTGAGGAGGCCTCAGGAAACTTATAGGCAAAGGGGAAACAGGTACGTCTTACATTGCTGGAGTAAGAGGAGGGGCGGGGGAGGTGCCACACACTTGTAATCAACCAGATCGCGTGAGAACTCTGGCAGAAGAACAGCACCAAAGGGATGGTCCTAAACCACTCCTGAGGGGCCCACCCCCATGATCCCATCACCTCTCACCAGGCCCCACCTCCAACATTGGGGATTACAATCCAGCATGCGATTTGGGCAGGGACACAGATCCAAACCCTATTAGATAGATAGATTAATGATAGATAGATGGATAGATAGATGATTGATGGATACATAGATAAATGATAGATGGATAGATAAATGATAGATGGATAAATAGATGATAGACGGATAGATAGATGATTGATGGATAGATGGATAAATGATAGATGCATAGATAATGATTGATGGATAGATAAATGATAGATGGATAGATAAATGATAGATGGATAAATAGATGATAGATGGATAGATAGATGATTGATGGATAGATGGATAAATGATGGATAGATAATGATTGACGGATATATAGATAATGATTGATGGATAGATAGATAAATGATAGATGGATAAATAGATGATAGATGGATAGATAGATAATTGATGGATAGATGGATAAATGATACATGGATAGATAATGATTGACGGATAGATAGATAATGATTGGTGGATAGATAAATGATAGATGGATAGATAGATAGATGATTGATGGATAGATAGATAAATGATAGATGCATAGATAGATGGGTAGATAGATATATAAATGATAGGTAGATAAATGATAGATGAATATATAAATGATTGATAGATGGATAGATAAATGATAGATGAACAGATAAATGATGGATAGACACATAATAGATGGATAGATAGAAAGATAGATAAATGATAGACGGGTATTTAGATGGATAGATAGATAAATAGATAAATAATAGATGGACAGATAACTGATAGTTGGGCAGATAGATAAATGATCAATGGATAGATAAAAGATAGATAAATAAATAATAGATAGATCAATAAATAGTAAATGAATAGATGAATGATAGATGGGTAGATAGATGGATAGATAAATGATAGATGGATAGATAGATAATAGATGACAGATAGGTGAGAGAGAAATGGGTGACGGAAGGGAGAGAAAGAAGGAGAGAGATTTGGGGTCATTAAATAGCAGAGGAAAAGCATGTACACAAAACTTTTGCAGCATGTGCAACGGAATATATATATATGTTTGTATATATATATGTTTATATATATATATATATATATACACACACACACAGAGAGAGAGAGAGACAGAGTCATCAGAGAGTCATCAGACAGCAGAGAGGAAACCCACCCAGCACTGAGGTCATACAGCAAGCTGGAAAGAGACAATGAGTAATGTTTGACGTGAGAGGTCATTTTCTGCACGTCCGGAATCGAGGCATTGATTTTTCATACACATTATGGCTGTTGGCTAGAGATGATCATTGAACCTCTCTGGAGACAGATCTCTGGGTGGAGCACACCAAGGCTGTTTGGTGACTTGCATTATTTGAAGATTTCCCTGCATGCCACTGAAACCAGATGTAGTGAGCTATGATCATCCCACTGCACTCCACCCTGAGCGACAGAGCGAGACCCTGACTCTTATAAAAATAAAAATAAAAAATAAGGCCAGTGCAGTGGCTCATGCCTGTCATCCCAGCACTTTGGGAAGCTGAGGAGGGTGGATCCTCGAGGTCAGGAGTTCGAGACCAGCCTGACCAACATGGAGAAACCCTGTCTCTACTAAAAATACAAAAATTATCTGGGCGTGGTGGCAGGTGCCTGTAGTCCCAGCTACTCGGGAGGCTGAGGCAGGAGAATGGCGTGAACCCGGGAGGCAGAGGTTGCAGTGAGCCGAGATGTTGCCCAGGCTGGGTGACAGAGCAAGACTCCATTTCAAAAAATAAATTAATTAATTAAATAAAAATAACATAACGTAAAATAAAATGGGAACGTCTCCAATCCTCAGAGTGACTCATCCCACTGATCCCACACTGAAATTTAGTTTTTGACACACTGCAGAATGCAAGTAATAATTGCTCAAAATTTGACTGAAGCCGCTGCCCAGAAAGTGAGCTCAAGAAGGTAGGGATGTAGGTCTTTTTGTTCAGAAGTATCTCTCTCTCTCCCTTTTTTTTTCTTTTTTGTTTTGAGATGGAGTCTCGCTCTGTCACCCAGGCTGGAGTGCAGTGGTGCGATCTGGGCTCACTGCAAGATCCGCCTCCTGGGTTCACACCATTCCCCTGCCTCAGCCTCCCAAGTAGCTGGGACTACAGGTGCCCGCCACCACTCCAGGCTAATTTTTTTGTATTTTTAGTAGAGTTGGGGTTTCACCATGTTGGCCAGGCTGGTCTTGAACTCTTAGCCTCAAGAACCTCCACCTCCCAGATTCAAGTGAGTCTCCTGCCTCAGCCTCCCGAGTAGGTGGGACTACAGGCACCTGCCACCATGCCTGGCTAATTTTTGTGTTTTTAGTAGAGACGGGGTTTCACCATGTTGGCCAGGCTGGTCTCGAACTCCTGACCTTGTGATCCACCCGCCTCGGCCTCCCAAAGTGCTGGGATTACAGGCATGAGGCCACCGTGCCCGGCCAAAAATGGATTTTAATTTCCTAAATTTCCTGGCTCTAGGAGAAAGTACCTTCTTGATCCTTCAGGAGCTAATTTCCACCCAAATCCTCGATGGCTTCAGGGCTCTGGCTGGCAGATGATGTTACAGTGAGGAAGCCATCGTCCTGTGTGGAGTATGGTTCACACCAGTATGCTGTGTCCTGGCCATCAAAGAGATACATGTGCCAGAAAAAATGTGTGTATAGATCACGCATAGACTTGCATTCTGGGTCTTCATAAAAAGTTTAAATAAGGCCGGGAGTGGTGGCTCACGCCTGTAATCCCAGCACTTTGGGGGGCCGAGGTGGGTGGATCACCTGAGGTCAGGAGTTCGAGACCAGCCTGACCAACATGGTGAAACCCTGTCTCTACTAAAAATACAAAAATTAGCCAGGCGTGGTGGCAGGTGCCTGTAATCCCAGCACTTTGGGGGACCAAGGTGGGTGGATCATCTGAGGTCAGGAGTTCGAGACCAGCCTGGCCAACATGCTGAAACCCCGTCTGTACTAAAAATACAAAAATTAGCCAGGCGTGGTGGCTCACGCCTGTAATCCCAGCACTTTGGGAGGCCGAGGCGGGTGGATCACGAGGTCAGGAGTTCGAGACCAGCCTGGCCAACATGGTGAAAGCCCGTCTCTACTAAAGAAATACAAAAATTAGTCAGGCGTGGTGGCAGATGCCTGTAATCCCAGCTACTCGGGGGGCTGAGGCAGAATTGTTGAACCTGGGAGGCGGTGGTTGTAGAGAGCCGAGGTCACTGCACTCCAGCCTGGGCGATAGAGTGAGACTCAGTGTCAAAAAAAAAAAAAAATTAAAGATAGAGGGAGAAAGAGGAGAAACAAGAGGAGGAGGAGGTTGGAGGAGGAGGAGGAGGTTGGAGGAGGAGAAGGAGGAGGAAGAGAAAGAGGAGGAGGTGGAGGAGGAGGGAGACAGAGGAGGAGGAGGAAGTGGTTGGAGGAGGAGGTGGTTGGAGGAGCAGAAAGAGAAGGACGAGGAAGAGAAAGAGTAGGAGGTGGAGGAGGAGGGAGACAGAGGAGGAGGAGGAGGAGGAAGTGGTTGGAGGAGGAGGTGGTTGGAGGAGCAGAAAGAGAAGGACGAGGAAGAGAAAAGGAGGGGAGGAGGAAGAACAGGAGGAGGGGAAGGAGGAGAAAGAGAAAGAGGAGGAGAGGGAGGAAGAGGAGGAGGCTGGAGGAGGAGAAAAAGGGGAAAGAGAAAAAGGAGGAGGGAGAGGAGGAGGGCAAGGAGGAGGGAGAGGAGGAGGAAGAGAAAGAGGAGGAGGAGGAGGAAGAGAAAGAGGAGGAGGGAGAGGAGGAGGGAGAGGAGGAGGAGGGGGAGGAGCAGGGAGAGGAGGAGCAGGGAGAGGAGGAGGAGGGAGAGGAGGAGGGAGAGGAGGAGGGAGAGGAGGAGGGAGAGGAGGAGGGAGAGGAGGAGGAGGGGGAGGAGCAGGGAGAGGAGGAGGAGGGAGAGGAGGAGGGAGAGGAGGAGGGAGAGGAGGAGGAGGGGGAGGAGCAGGGAGAGGAGGAGGAGGGAGAGGAGGAGGGAGAGGAGGAGGGAGAGGAGGAGGGGGAGGAGCAGGGAGAGGAGGAGGAGGGAGAGGAGGAGGGAGAGGAGGAGGAGGGGGAGGAGCAGGGAGAGGAGGAGGAGGGAGAGGAGGAGGGAGAGGAGGAGGAGGGGGAGGAGCAGGGAGAGGAGGAGGAGGGAGAGGAGGAGGAGGGAGAGGAGGAGGGAGAGGAGGAGGGAGAGGAGGAGGAGGGGGAGGAGCAGGGAGAGGAGGAGGAGGGAGAGGAGGAGGGAGAGGAGGAGGAGGGGGAGGAGCAGGGAGAGGAGGAGGAGGGAGAGGAGGAGGAGGGAGAGGAGGAGGGAGAGGAGGAGGAGGGAGAGGAGGAGGGAGAGGAGGAGGAGGGAGAGGAGGAGGAGGGGGAGGAGGAGGGAGAGGAGGAGGGAGAGGAGGAGGGAGAGGAGGAGGGGGAGGAGGAGGGAGAGGAGGAGGGAGAGGAGGAGGAGGGGGAGGAGCAGGGAGAGGAGGAGGAGGGAGAGGAGGAGGGAGAGGAGGAGGGAGAGGAGGAGGGAGAGGAGGAGGGAGAGGAGGAGGGAGAGGAGGAGGAGGGGGAGGAGGAGGAGTAAGAGAAAGAGGAGGAGGGAGAGGAGGAGGAAGAGAAAGAGGAGGAGGAAGAGGAAGAGAAAGAGGAGGAGGGAGAGGAGGAGGAAGAGAAAGAGGAGGAGGGAGAGGAGGAAGAGCCTGGAGGAGGAGGAAGAGAAAGAAGAAAAGGAAGAGGAGGGGAAGGAAGAGGCTGGAGAAGATGGAGGAGGAAGAAGAGAAAGAGGAAGAGGAGAGGGGAGAGGAGGAGGGAGAGGAGGAGGAAGAGAAAGAGGAGGAGGGAGAGGAGGAGGAGGAAGAGAAAGAGGAGGAGGGGGAGGAGGGGAAGGAAGAGGTTGGAGAAGGTAGAGGAGGAAGAAGAGAAAGAAAAGGAGGGGGAGGAGAGAGGGGAGGAGAAAGAACAGGAAGAGGAGAGGGAGAAGGAGGAACAAGAGAAGGGGGAGGAGGGGAGGAGGAAAAGATGAGAGGAGGAGAAGGAGGAGGAAGAGAAAGAGGCAGAGGTGGAGAAGGGGGAGGGGGAGGGGAAGGAGGAGGAGGAGAAGGAGAAGGTGGAGGAGGGAGAAAAGGGAAGAGGGGGGCAGAGGGTGGAGAGGGACTCAGGAAAGCAGGTCCCCCTCACCCCCATCCCACCGTAATAAAGACATGACGCCTTTTTATGCTGAGAAAACATCAAGCTGTGTTTCTCCTTCCCCAGAGACACTTCGCAGCCCCTCTTGGGATCCAGTGCAGCGCAAGGTAAGCCAGATGCCTCTGCTGTTGCCCTCCCTGTGGGCCTGCTCTCCTCACGCCGGCCCCCACCTGGGCCACCTGTGGGACCTGCCACGATGCTGAGCTGCAAACCCTAATGAGGAGCAGGTGCTCCCGGAGACCTGCTTCCCACACGCCCATCGTTCTCTCCCCCGCTTTGAGTTCTCCCAGGCCCCTCTGTGCACCCCTCCCTAGCAGGAACATGCCGTCTGCCCCCTTGAGCTTTGCAAGGTCTCGGTGATAATAGGAAGGTCTTTGCCTTGCAGGGAGAATGAGTCATCCGTGCTCGCTCCGAGGGGGATTCTGGAGTCCACAGTAATTGCAGGGCTGACACTCTGCCCTGCACCGGGCGCCCCAGCTCCTCCCCACCTCCCTCCTCCATCCCTGTCTCCGGCTATTAAGACGGGGCGCTCAGGGGCCTGTAACTGGGGAAGGTATACCCGCCCTGCAGAGGTGGACCCTGTCTGTTTTGATTTCTGTTCCATGTCCAAGGCAGGACATTACCCTGTTTTGGAATGCTGATTTATGGATTTTCCAGGCCACTGTGCCCCAGATACAATTTTCTCTGACATTAAGAATACGTAGAGAACCAAATGCATTTTCTTCTTAAAAAAAAAACCAAAAAAAAAAAAAAAAAACCAAAAAACTGTACTTAATAAGATCCATGCCTATAAGAGAAAGGAACACCTCTTGTCATATATGCGGGACCTGGGGCAGCGTGTGAAAGTTTACTTGCAGTTTGCAGTAAAATGACAAAGCTAACACCTGGCGTGGACAATCTTACCTAGCTATGCTCTCCAAAATGTATTTTTTCTAATCTGGGCAACAATGGTGCCATCTCGGTTCACTGCAACCTCCGCTTCCCAGGTTCAAGCGATTCTCCGGCCTCAGCCTCCCAAGTAGCTGGGATTACAGGCACCCGCCATCATGCCCGGTTAATTTTTGTATTTTTAGCAGAGATGGGTTTTTGCCATGTTGGCCAGGCTGGTCTCGAACTCCTGACCTCAGATAATCCGCCTGCCTTGGCCTCCCAAAGTGCTGGGATGACAGGCGTGAGCCACCGCACCCAGCCAGAAATCCATGCATTTGCCTTTGAATATTAGCCTCCACTGCCCCATCAGCAAAAGACAACCAACATCCTCAGCAGAAAATCAGAGAAAAAACAGGTTACCAGCCTCCCGCCACCCCTGAAGAATAATTGTGAAAAAATGTGGAATTAGCAACATGTTGGCAGGATTTTTGCTGAGGTTATAAGCCACTTCCTTCATCTGGGTCTGAGCTTTTTTGTACTCGGTCTTACCATTCGTTGGTTCTGTAGTTCATGTTTCAAAAATGCAGCCTCAGAGACTGCAAGCCGCTGAGTCAAATACAAATAGATTTTTAAAGTGTATTTATTTTAAACAAAAAATAAAATCACAAATAAGATAAAACAAAACGAAACTGACTTTATACAGTAAAATAAACGATGCCTGGGCACAGTGGCTCACGCCTGTCAACCCAGCACTTTGGGAGGCTGAGGCGGGTGGATCACCTGAGGTTAGGAGTTCAAGACCATCCTGGCCAACTTAGTGAAACTCCCGTCTCTACTAAAACCACACAAATTGGCTGGATGTGGTGGCAGATGCCTGTAATCCCAGCTACACAGGAGGCTGAGGCAGGAGAATCACTTGAACCCAGGAGGCGGAGGTTGCAGTGAGCAGAGATCGTGCCACTGCACTCCAGCCTGGGTGACAGAGTGAGACTCTGTCTCAAAAACATAAGTAAATAAATAAATAAAATAAAATAAACAATCTTCCTGCTCAAAATTGAGGGCATTTTTGTTGAGATAGATTCATTCAGAGTGAGACTGTCACCTCCTACTTCTGTTTTTTTCTGATTTATTTTTATTTTTATTTTTATTTTTTTGCTACCTCTGTAGCGACGTTTTCATTGTTGGAGCACGGGTGAGACTATGTCTTTAGATTTCTCCTCTCCTTCCCCTAAGCCTCCAATGCGTGCTAAAGTGCAAAAAACGCCTGAGTCCAAACAGACTGGCCGGGTGCGGTGGCTCATGCCTGTCATCCCAGCACGCTGAGAGCCTGAAGTGGGTGGATCACCCGAAGGCAGCAGTTCGAGACCAGCCTGGCCAACACGGTGAAACCCCGTCTCTATTAAAAATACGAAAATTAGCCGGGCATGGTGGCGCATGCCTGTAATCCCAGCCACTTGGGAGGTTGAGGCAGGAGAATCGCTTGAACCCAGAGGGTGGAGGGTGCAGTGAGCCGAGATTGTGCCACTGCACTCCAGCCTGGGTGACAGAGTGAGACGAGGCAGGAGAATCGCTTGAACCCAGGGGGTGGAGGGTGCAGTGAGCCGAGATTGTGCCACTGAACTCCAGCCTGGGTGACAGAGTGAGACGAGGCAGGAGAATCGCTTGAACCCAGAGGGTGGAGGGTGCAGTGAGCCGAGATTGTGCCACTGCACTCCAGCCTGGGTGACAGAGTGAGACGAGGCAGGAGAATCGCTTGAACCCAGGGGGTGGAGGGTGCAGTGAGCCGAGATTGTGCCACTGCACTCCAGCCTGGGTGACAGAGTGAGACGAGGCAGGAGAATCGCTTGAACCCAGGGGGTGGAGGGTGCAGTGAGCCGAGATTGTGCCACTGAACTCCAGCCTGGGTGACAGAGTGAGACGAGGCAGGAGAATCGCTTGAACCCAGGGGGTGGAGGGTGCAGTGAGCCGAGATTGTGCCACTGAACTCCAGCCTGGGTGACAGAGTGAGACTGTGTCTCAAAAAAAAAAAAGAAAGAAAGAAAGAAAGAAAGAAAGAAAGAAAAGAAAAAGCAAGAAATGGCAGGGATAAGGTTTGTCTTCAGAACCATGATGGAGAGAAGATTGTGTGAGTTCCTGGGGCTGTCAGAACAAATGACCGTGACCTCAGAGTGGGAAGGTCAAAACAGCAGAGATTCATCCTCTCCCAGCTGTGGAGAACAGCAGTCTGTGATCCAGCTGTCTGAGGACCTTCCTCCCATCAGAAGCTCTAGGGGAGGGTCCTTCCTGCCTCTCCCAGCTCCTGGGGGCTCCAGGCATCCCTGGGCTTGTGGCCACATCACTCCAGTCTCTGCCTCCGTCTCCACGTGGCCTCCTCCTCTGTGTCTGTGTCTCCTCTTCTGTCTCTTACAGGGACACCTGTCATTGTGTTTAGGGCCCAGCCCTAAATGGAGTACCAGGATGATCTCACTATAACTAACTATATCTGCAGAGACCGTAGTTCCAAATAAGTCACCCATCCTGGGTTCTAGATGAAATTATTTGTATGGGGGGAGATATTATTCCACCTGCTACGCAGGATGATTTGTTTTCCTCACTATCAGTGATTGAGATTAGCATGTTTCTGTGCTTGGTTAGAGAAATGTAAGATGCCGTTCTGTCTCCTGCTCTTTTCTTTTTTTTTTTTTTTTTTTTTGAGATGGAGTCCTGCTCTGTTGCCCAGGCTGGAGGACAATGGTGCAATCTTGGTTCACTGCAACCTCCACCTCCATGGTTCAAGAAATTCCCCTGCCTCAGCCTCCCGAGTAGCTGGGATTACAGGTGCGTGCCACCATGTCCAGCTAATTGTTTTGTGTTTTTAGTAGAGACGGGATTTCGCCATGTTGGCCAGGCTGGTCTCGAACTCCTGACCTCAGATGATCCGCCCGCCTCGGCCTCCCAACGTGCTGGGATGACAGGTGTGAGCCACTGCGTCTGGCCCTGCTGTATCTTATGCACATAAAAATGTGTGAGAACTTTCCTTAGGTGATCCTGCAAGCCTCAGGGGTCTGACCAATGGCTTTTTGGTGTAAAAGTCAGACGTGGGGCCGGGCGGGGTGGCTCACGCCTGTCATCCCAGCACTTTGGGAGGCTGAGGTGGGCGGATCACGAGGTCAGGAGATCGAGTCCATCCTGGCTGACTCGGTGAAACCCCGTCTCTACTAAAAATACAAAAAAATTAGCCGGGCGTGGTGGCGGGCGCCTGTAGTCCCAGCTACTTGGGAGGCTGAGGCAGGAGGATGGTGTGAACCAGGGAGTTAGAGCTTGCAGTGAGCTGAGATCGCGCCACTGCACTCCAGCCTGGGCGACGGAGCAAGACTCCAGCTCAAATAAATAAATAAATAAATAATAAAAATAAACTCAGACGTGGACGCCAAGCTGCCACGCACACACATTAGCCTGCGTCAGACGACCGGAGAGACTGGCTGCGTAGAATCCTCGTTGCCTTTGACTCCTGTCACCTTTACACGCCGGAAAGCCCTGGTCATCTGCGTTTCTGTCCAGCTCCTGGACTTTTTTATTTTTTTTTGAGACAGACTCTCACTCTGTCGCCAGGCCGGAGTGCAGTGGCACGATCTCGGCTCACCACAACCTCTGCCTCCAGGGTTCAAGCGATTCTCCTGCCTCAGCCTCCCGAGTAGGTGGGACTACAGGCGCCCGCCACCACGCCTGGCTAATTTTTGTATTTTTACTAGAAACGGGGTTTCACCGTGT
This sequence comes from Pan paniscus, assembly GCF_029289425.2. NCBI lineage: Eukaryota > Metazoa > Chordata > Mammalia > Primates > Hominidae > Pan > Pan paniscus. Next base: position 46,550,899 of record NC_073273.2, on the reverse strand, counting down.
TGGCCAGGTTGGTCTTGAACTCCTGACCTCGTGATCCGCCTGCCTCAGTCTCCCAAAGGGCTGGGATTACAGGCGTGAGCCACCGCGCCCGGCCTCTCCTCCTTGACCATTTACAGGTGACAACTGTTTGAATCGGTCACCAAAGTGTCAAGATTACAGATCCTCAAGCCATAGACATTTCACGTACAGTACACCCTGTTTGAAACATTGCTCGGGTATTTTGATACATTGTTTCGCATTTCACGTGCAGTACACCCTGTTTGAAACATTGCTCGGGTATTTTGATACATTGTTTTGTTGTAGTCAAAAACAGCACATCAGAAAACACGGTTTTACAAATACTGTTTTTAATGGTACTCGGTGGGGGCTGTGTGTGTGTTTTAAAATAATAAAACGGCTCAACTCCATGGGAATTAGTCAAAATGAATATCGGGGAAGGGTTTCCTTCGATACTTAAATAGGTGCCTTTGCAACCTACTATTTTATTATGTCATTTCTATGGGAAGAGATTATTTAAAAGAAGAAAAGGGGCCCAGGTTTTTTCTCCTAAATTTCTAGCCCCAAACCTTCGTGATATTGAAAAGCAAGTATATCAGAAAAGACTGTCTTCTACAAATTATGTTTTTAATTGCACTGTGTGTGTCTGTTTTAAAATAACAAAACTGCTAAACTCCATGGGAATTAGTCAAAATGAATATCGGGGAAGGGTTTCCTTCGATACTTAAACAGATGCCTTTGCAAACTACTATTTTATTTTATTATGTCATTTCTATCGGAGGAGATTATTTAAAAGGAGGAGCCCACTTTTTTGCTTTTAAATTTCCAGCCCTAACCCTTCTGGACATAACTCGTCTTCCTGTGATTGGAAAAGATGATTTTGCTGTCCACGCATCCACCGGTGCTGTAGGAGAAGACGCACCGTGTTAGGTAGGTCAGCTGGCTCTGAGTTGAAAGAGTCACCCAAACCCAGCAGGTCCAGGGCAGACATTGTTTTAGTTCCACAGAGCAGCCAAGGGTGCACCGTCTGTGTATCTCTGTCAGTGATGCAATCCAATGCATCTGGCAAAGGGAACGCGGGGGGCTGCGAGGAAGGCCCATTTGAGTGGCCTGTAAAAATGCTGAAAGCTCCATACACCTTCCCTGTCTCTGGGATTCTCAGCATCCTGCTCTGCCCTCCAAGTACAGGTCGCTGACCCACCCCCCACCCCTGCCGACCTCCAATCACATGCCTTGCACCCCTTCCTACCATTAGGCCTACCGCTAAGGACCTGATTAGCTATAAATTTATGGCAATCCGCAACCACCGGCCTTCCCCTCCTGAAAATGTTTTCTGACACATTTCAGGAGACGCAGAATACAGGCTCGCTGGTCCACCCGAGACCCCTGGCTGCAGAAACAGCCCTGCTCGTGAACACGGTTGCCGTGGTAACATGCCCCTCAGCTGTAGCCGGCCTAGGAAAACTACGTGGACAAGGATGATTTTTTCACAAGTTTTATTTTTTATTTATTTACTTGCGACCTTTTGTTTGGCAGCCGGACGGTGCAGCTTTTTCTCTGCACGGAGTCTGGTTGTGTCTACACACACAGGCAACACGCATAGATGGACATAAAACTATCCCCTCCCAAGGCTTGCAAAGGATGCACGTTTTTCAGGCTGCAGCCAGGACGAGGGAGAGGTAGAGGTTGTAGTTACTTGAATAGGGGAGTCCCAAGAAAATCATTGCCATAGGAAAGAAACAGTGGCTCACGCCTGTAATCCCAGCACTTTGGGAGGCCGAGGCGGGTGGATCACCTGAGGTCAGGAGTTCGAGACCAGCCTGGCCAACATGGTGAAACCCCATCTCTACTAAAAATACAAAAATTAGCCACGCACGGTGGCTCACGCCTGTAATCCCAGCACTTTGGGAGGCCGAGGCGGGAGGATCACCTGAGGTCAGGAGTTCAAGACCAGCCTGGCCAACATGGTGAAACCCCGTCTCTACTAAAAATACAAACAGTAGCCAGGCTTGGTGGCTCACATCTGTCATTCCAGCACTTTGGGAGGCCGACGTGGGGCAGATCAACTGAGATCAGGGGTTCGAGACCAGCCTGGTCAACATGGTGAAACTCCATCTCTATTAAAAGTACAAACATTAGCCAGGCATGGTGGCTCACGCCTGTAATCCCAGCACTTTGGGAGGCCGAGGTGGGAGGATCACCTGAGGTCAGGAGTTCGAGACCAGCCTGGCCAACATGGTGAAACCCCCGTCTCTACTAACAATACAAAAATTAGCTGGGCGTAGTGGTGCGCACCTGTAATCCCACATACTCAGGAGGCTGAGGCAGGATAATCGCTTGAACCCAGGAGGCGGAGGTTGCAGTGAGCTGAGATTGCACCACTGCACTCCAGCCTGGACGACAGAGCAAGACTCCAACTCAAAAAAAAAGAAAAAAAATGCATGGGTCTTGATGGGTGACATTTTATGTGGAAATAATGACAACAGCTAAAACACAAAGCAAAGCTATTTTGTTTCCCAATTTACACGAAAAACCAAACCAAACAAAACAGGTGCTGGGGTGATATTGAAAGATAAGATTGCTTAGAATATGGAGGCTAATGTTTGGAGGTGACTTTTGTAAATTGATCTTCATCCCTGGCAGTCCTTTGGTTGAAGGAGCCTGGATTTTAGTGTAAGATTTGGCTGGTTTGTTATAACATGTGGATCCCCTTTCTTTCTTTCTTTCTCTTTCTTTCTTTCTTTTTCTTTTCCTTTCTTTCTTTCTGTCTCTCTCTCTTTCTTCTTTCCTTCTTTCTTTCTTTTCTTTCTTCCTTCTTTTTAAGTGAAAGTAAGTTTTTTAAGAAAGTGAAGTAATAAAAGAATGGCTACTCCACAGGCAGAGTAACCCTTAGGGCTGCTGGTTGGCTATCTTTATATCTGCTCCTATTTATTTATTTATTTATTGGAGACAGAGTCTCGTTCTGTCGCCCAGGCTGGAGTGCAGTGGTGCAATCTTGGCTCACTGCAACCTCTGCCTTCCAGGTTCAAGCAATTCTCCTGCCTCAGCCTCCTGAGTAGCTGGGATTATAGTCATGAGCGACCACACCAAGCTAAATTTTTTTTTTTTTTTGTATTTTTAGTAGAGACAGGGTTTCACCATGTTGGCCATGCTGGTCTCGAACTGCTAGCCTCAGGTGACCCGCCCGCCTCGGCCTCCCAACGTGCTGGGATGACAGGCTTGAGCCACCATCCCCGGTCCATCCTCTTTGTTTTTTAAATTCTATTTGTATTCTTGATCTTCCCAGTTTTAGTGGCTCTTCCGGGGGTTGAGAAAGCATGAAATACAGAGAATTTCTCTCCTCTTTCACCCAGAAAAGTTGTCTCATGTCTTTGGAGGTGGTAAGACCAGAGATATCTTTCTTGCAGGAGGAAGATGGTTTCAAGAACAGAGAAATTGAGATGATTTTCCCGAGACAGGCAGTTGTTTCTTTCCTCCTCTCAGACACCTGTCCCGCGAGGGCAAGATGAAGTTGCTTCATTTTCTTAAGAGAGAATGACCGGAATGTTCCGGAAAACCAAAACGTCCAAGCTTTTGCAGGATGGAAGGAGTGGATCTACAGCAATTGAATTGAACACTTGAGTCCCTGTGTCTCCCTTGCTGCCCCCCAAACCTGAGAGAGCCCATTTTCAGCTTCTCCAGTGACCCAGTTGTCCAAGCGGAAACTAGTTAATCACCCTCAGTGGACCTGATATTCCCCGGAAATTATGGCTCGTGGAGATCTCATCGGAATTGTAAACCCATGCAGCCAGCCACATCTGCAAGTCCCAGGGGAATACAGGTCAAAAAACGTACTGGAATTACATAAACATCGTGTTGTCATCTCTGCACCGTACAAGGACAGAAACGACCTGATTCCAAGAATGACATTATATAGCATCCCTCCCTTTTCGTTGACGGGGGAGACTGTATTATCCTCTAAAAGGTGCCACGAAGAATATTCAGAAAGGGTAAAATGACAAAATTAAAAGGAACGAAGGTGTATAGAAGGGCCAATTATAAAAACCTAAATGCTGGAGGCGGCGGGGTGGCCTGTGGTTGGTCTCTGCAAATTTTCTCCAGATCTGACAGAGACCCAGTTCCGTCACCTCCAGGGCACAACGTAAGACCCCTGTTTCTGCAGTTCTGCCTTTTTAATTGATCGCCAGAGCTTTCTGGAAGATGATAGAATAAGGCCAAATTGTACGCACCGGGGTGCTGATCTTCATGACTGGGGTATGTGTGTGTGTTCTCCAAAATTAGAAGGAGGAAAGTGAGACCACAGATTGTACAATTTCATTCGAATCCCATGTCCAGAATAGGAAAATCTATTGGGGCGGAGGGTGGATCAGTAGTTGCTTAGGACTGGGGGAACCAGGATGGGATAACTACGGAGGGAGGGTCTGAAGATGGCAAGTCAGCTTCCTTGGGGGGTGATAAAAATATCCTAAAAGTGACTCTGAGTGCCTTAAATAGATGCATTGTACGATATGTCAGTTATAGCCCGACAAACCTGCTTCGAAGAAAAAGAAGGCAGATTGTGAAATACACACAATAAATGGAAGCAAAGCAAATGACAATGATTTTTAAATTTATTTTTATTTTTTGTAGAGATGGGGGTGTCTAGCTAGGTGGCCCGGGCTAGTCTCAAACTCGTGGGCTCGAGGAATCCTCCAGCCTTAGCCTCCGAAAATGCTGGGACCACAGATGGGAGTCACCACCGTACCCATCCATACAACTTTTTTTTTTTTAATGTGAGACTACAAAATTATGAGGACGTATCATATATTTGGAAAACTAAGGTAGAAAATCTCTACTTGTGATTGTTTTAAAAGTGTATTCATTGGCCGGGCATGGTGGCTCACGCCTGTCATCCCAGCACTTTGGGAGCTCGAGGTGAGCAGATCACCTGACATCAGGAGTTCAAGACCAGCCTGGCCAACATGGTGAAACCCCATCTCTACTAAAAATAGGAAATTCACCTGGTGGCAGGTGCCTGTAATCCCAGCTACTCGGGAGGCTGAGGCAGAAGAATCGCTTGAACCCAGGAGGTGGAGATTGCACTGAGCTGAGATCACGCCACTGCGCTCCAGCCTGGGTGATGGAGCAAGACTCCATAAGAAAAAAAAATATATAACCTAATGATTAAATACTGTAGGGAAGAGCTTACCACAATTCCTGGCCCATGGCCAATGCTGGGTATAAGACAGCTATTGCAAACAACCATGATGATGATACATCTCTTGTGTAGGGTTAGGTTGTTTGAGACACATTCTATGCTCCTTGATTGGATTGGAGGGTATCTTGGTTCCTTGGGGACTTGGAGGTGACGAAAGCCTCCCTGGGGACAAAAGTGACCTTCGCTTCTCTAATATCAAGCTTCAGCAACCTGCTCCAGCTACAGCACAGGGTTGGACAGGCCCAAAAACAGAGGAAATCCACAAAGTGTGTCTTGACACATACATCCACGGGGTCTAACGAGGTGAGGCCAATGACTGCTTCCACACGCCCCAGCCAGACTCTGACTTCACTCCCAGCAGGTTTCAGTAGACTTGGCAGCAGTTGGAGTGAGCTGGCTTCTTGCGGTAGGCAGCCATGTTGGAAGAGCTCCCAATAGTCCCCGTTTCCTGGTAATCTCATGCTTGGATCATCTTCTTCTCTTGAGTGAAGAGAAGAACTGCAGAGAGAGAGAGAGAGAGAGACAGATCACAGGGGCAGTTTCCCCCATAGTGTTCTCAAGATAAATGAGTCAACTCTTACACCTCTTTTCTCTGGTGTAAAACAAGGCAGGTGTACAGGCAGAGAGAACTGGGGTGTTGGAGTAGCATTGAACTTCCTTCTTCATCCCTCTATAATCTCTCCTTGTGCAGGAGTAGGAAAACTAAAAATCACACTTCTGATCATCTGTGATCTCAGAGTCTTGCACAAGCCTTGCTTGCCAATCAGCAGGGATGGGAGTTGGAGCCATCTCCAAGTGTCCCCGCACAAATCTATGTCCACCTGGAAGTTTCAAATGCAACTTTATTTGGGAAAAGCAATTTTGCAAATGTTATTAAGTGAAGGATCTAGGGATGAGATCATCCTGGAGTAGGGTGGGTCCTAGGTCAAATGACAGGAAATCTGCCCACCTCGGCCTCCCAAAGTGCTGGGATTACAGGCATGAGCCACCAAACCTGGCCTATCCTTGATTTAATGATTGATATGGTTTGGCTCTGTGTCCCCACCCAAATCTCATCTCAAATTGTAATTCCCATGTGTCCAGGGAGGGAGCTTGTGGAAGGTGATTGGATCACAGGGGCAGTTTTTGTCATGCTGTTCTCATGATAAATGAGTCAATTCTTGGAAGAGATGATGGTTTTAAAGTGTGGCACTTCTTTGCTCTCTTGCTCTCTCTCTCTCCTGAGTAGACTGGCTCATTCTTTCTACCAGTTACAAGCAATAGAAGTGATAACAAAATTGATGGTTTCTCATTTCCTAAATGGTTACCAGTGGATTCCTGGTTTCCCCTGTCTCTCTTCTCTCTCTCTGTCAACTTTTCCCTCAATCTCTCTATCAACCTCCCTCTCTCTCAATCTCAATCTCTCTCAGTCTCATTCTCAATCTCTTTTGCTCAATCTCTTTCTCAGCTTCTCTCCCTCAATTTCTCTTTCGCAACTTCTCTCTCTCAGTCTGTTTCTCTCAATCTCCCTCTCTCAATCTCTCTTTTAGTCTCCCTGTCTCTCATACTCTCTCTGTTTCTCTCTGTCTCTGCCCTTGTTCTGGGGAAAGCAAGTTCTCATGCTCTAAGTTCTCCTGTAAAGAAGTCCACATGATATGGAACTGGCCATCTTTGGCCAACATGAGTGAGTTTAGAAGTGTGCCTTTCCCCAGTTAAGCCTTCAAATGAGATCCCAGCCCTGGATGACACAGTGACAGTAACCTGCCAGGAACTGTGAACCAGAGGCACCCAGCCAAGCTGCTCCCAGACTCCCAACCCAGTGAAAACGTAAGATAATAAATGCATGTTGTTTTAAGCTGCTAAGTTTGGGGTCACTTGTTACACAGCAACAGCTGACTCATACACTTTCTTTGAAATTGATTTCCACCTCTGTCACCAGCATCATTCCATAAATTTGCTCTATGTGCATTGCTGACCTGCAGTAGAAGTTTTGGAGAAGTGAACCACATCCCCTTATCTGCCATTTCACAGCAAGCAGCCTCAAACATTCATAATTTCTTTCCTGACTCTCCACTCCACACTGTTGCCTGCCTCCCTGGTTCCAGATCTTTGGATTCACGTTGTGAACATGAAAATGCTCATCACTCTGGACCGACACCTGGGCACTGTCACAGGCATCCGTGTGAAGAGACCACCAACAGGCTCTGTGTGAGCAATAAAGCTTTTTAATCACCTGGGTGCAGGTGGGCTGATTCTGAAAAGAGAGTCAGCAAAGAGTGGTGGGATTATCATTAGTTCTTATAGGTCCGGGATAGGCGGTGGAGTTAGGAGCAATTTTTTGTGGGCAGGGAGTGGATCTTACAAAGGACATTCTCAAGGGTGGGGAGGATATTACAAAGTACCTTCTTAAGGGTGGGGGAGGATATTACAAAGTACCTTCTCAAGGGTGGGGAGGGTGTGTTGTACAAAATACATTCACAAGGGTGGGGGAATATCAGAAAGTACATTATCACGAGGGCGGGGAGGGTGTATTGTCACAAAGTCAATTGATCTGTTAGGGTTGGGCAGGAACAAATCACAATGGTCGAATGTCATCAGTTAAGGCAGGAACCGGCTATTTTCACTTCTTTTGTGGGTCTTCAATTGCTTCAGGCCACCTGGATGTAGACGTGCAGGTCACAGGGGATATGATGGCTTAGCTTGGGCTCAGAGGCCTGACAGGCACTGCTTGCTCACTGATGAGTCTCCGTTGGGGCTTACTTCCAGGACTCCCTCAGCAGGGGATTTTTCTGCTTCAAGGGCTCATGCTGAGCACATACAAACATCTGCATGAATCTTCTCTGGTTCACATAACAAAGTGCCACCCACGGTGCAGGTTAGACAACAGAATTTTATTCTCTCCCAGTTCTGGAAGCCAGAAGTCTGGGATCAAGGTGTTGGAAGGGTTGATTCCCCCTGGAGGCTTCGAGGGAGATGCCTCCAAAAGGAGGAACTGACTCTCTTTGACCAACATCACATGATAGCAACCTGCCAGGAACCAGGAACCAGAGACACGTATCCAACCAAAAGGCACCTGCCTCTTCCCCAGCTCCTGCTGGTTTGCGGGGCAACCCTGGGGGTCCTTGTCTTGCAAATGTGTTGTCTAGCTCTCCTCCTGAATGAGGCATCACCTGCATTCTCCACCTGCGTTCTTTGGAAGAGCTTTGCAGCCTCTCAGGAGAGCTGCTCACCTGTCCCCTCTGCCCTGCTCATTGCCCTGTGCAAACCAGAGTCCTGCGATGCTCCCCAAAGGCTGGTCCCTACCAACCCAGGTTGCCTCTTACTTCTTGCAACAAGACAGCAAAAGACGCTGCAGAAGGATCGCTTACCTTGTTTGGAAAGAGAGCCCACCCTTTCACCTCGCTGGCAAACATTTTCTTGTGTCCTAATGAGAACCCCAAGGAATACCCCGGGATGTGAGGAGAGGGAGCGTCCGCCCGGCGGCCCGCCCCAAGGAGCCTGAGGCTGTCCTGCACACATCACCACACACACTCTCTGCATTGCAGTCCCATGTTTATAGAGAAGATTACAGGTGAGTTTCCAAAATCCCAGCCCATGCTGCCCCTACCTGACGATGTTTGATTTCCGAATTCCTTTAATTTTGGCAAATGGATATTGGCTGTGGGTCAGCATAGATTTTTTCCGGTTATTTAAACAACCTTTCAGATGCTTTTCCTGGCATCATTAGCTGAATGCTTCTACTGACAGCTGGAATCATTCAAACATCTGAGACAAGAGAGTGAACAGGACGTTCACTTGTTACCGTGTCTCCTGGCTTCTCAACCACCACCCCTGAAATTCGCAGAGTGTCACTCTGGGGAGCCTGTGAACGTGGCTGAACGCAAATGGATTTAAAACTTGACAGGTGTTTCAAGCATGGAAAGGAACAAGGACTACAACGGCGAATAATAATAATAATAATAATAATAATAAAAGACAAATTAGGGATCAAGATTCAGTCTGTTTTTATCTCATTTATAGTCTTTTCTCCAAGAGGTTGTAGGTTGGTACCATTTCACTAGGTTAAAAGACTACGGTGTTTCAAGCATGGAAAGGAACAAGGACTATAACGGCGAATAATAATAATAATAATAAAAGACAAATTAGGGATCAAGATCCAGTCTGTTTTTGTCTCATTTATAGTCTTTTCTCCAAGAGGTTGTAGGCTGGTACCATTTCACTAGGTTAAAAGCCTACGGTGTCAAGAGGTGCTAAGCTTTGCTGCTGTCTCTTGCTTGGCAAGACAAGCTCCGAGTCTTTCCGGAACTGACAATTGTGTGTGGGCATTTTCTTGTTTCTGGGGTTCTTTGCATGCATAGGGGCTGATCTTTGATATCCACTCTGGACTCCTCTCTGGAAACCTCTGGACATGCCACAGACAGCAGCTGTAACGTAGTGAGGTCAGCCTGCTTACAACCCACGTACCAACCCCCTGGAGGTGATTGTCGTATGACTAACAGCAGGCCGTTAAGGAGAAAGTCATGCTTTACAAACGAGTCTGTGACTAGAAATCACAGGACCCGATGAATCCCTCAGAAACCCAAGAAGGATGGACTAACATTGAGGGGGTTGTGGACTGTCCAGCCGTGCAGGGACAGTCTCCAAGAAGATGCTTTAGACACAACGGTGAATTCTGCAGGCACTAGTTTGCGTGCAAATTTAGGGGTAGATATTCAAATGCATGAAGGATGTCAGTTTTCTTTTCTTTCTTTTTTCCTTCCTTTTTTCTTTCTTTTTCTTTCTCTTTCTTTCTTTCTTTCTCTTTCTTTCTCTCTCTCTCTCTTTCCTTCCTTCCTTCCTTCCTTCCTTCCTTCCTTCCTTCCTTCCTTTCTTTTTAAGAGTCTTGCTCTGTCACCAAGCTGGAGTGCAGAGGCGCGATCTCGGCTCAATGCAACCTCCACCTCCTGGGTTCAAGCGATTCTCCTGCCTCAGCCTCCCGAGTTGCTGGGATTACAAGCACGTGCCACCACATCCAGCTAATTTTTGTATATTTAGTAGAGATGGGGTTTCACCGTGTTGGCCAGGCTGGTCTTGAATTCCTGACCTCGTGATTCCCCCACCTCAAATTCCCAAAGTGCTGAGATGACAGGCGTGAGCTACTGTGCCCGGCCAAGAGTGCCAATTTTCTAAACATAGGCACACACTTTATTTAATCTACAAATGTTTAAAAATGAGATGTGCAGCCTGGCATAGTGGCTCATGCCTGTAATCCCAGCACTTTGGGAGGCCGAGGCGGGTGGATCATGAGTCCACGAGATCGAGACCATCCTGGCAAACACAGTGAAACCCCGTCTCTACTAAAAATACAAAAAAATTAGCTGGGAGTGGTGGCGGGCACCTGTACTCCCAACTACTCGGGAGGCTGAGGCAGGAGAATGGCGTGAACCCAGGAGGCGGAGCTTGCAGTGAGCCGAGATCGCGTCACTGCACTCCAGCCTGGGTGACATAGTGAAACCTCGTCACTACTAAAAATACAAAAATTAGCCGGGTGTGGTGGTGCGCACCTGTAACCCCCAGCTACTCGGGAGGCTGAGGCAGGAGAATCTCTTGAACCCGGGAGGTGGAGGTTGCAGTGAGCTGAGATCATGCCACTGCACTCCAGCCCGGGCAACAAAGCGAGACTCCATCTCAAAAAACAAAAAAAACAAGAAAGCAAAAAAAAAAAAGTTATGTGGTGCACCTTAACATATGCAATTTTTTTCTGTCAATTAAAAAATGAAGTGTGCTCTGGAGGCTGAGGCAAGAGAATTGCTTGAACCCGGGAAGTAGAGGTTTCAGTGAGCCGAGATCACACCACTGCACTCCAGTCTGGGCAAAAGAGTGAGACTCCATCTCAAAAAAAAAAAAAAAAAAGAAGTGTGTAAACATTTCCAAAATGTACCCAGTTGCAGGGAGCAATGTTGCATATGTTTAAACCCAGCACTTTGGGAGACTGAGCCAGGAGGACTGCTTGAGCGTAGGAGTTTGAGACCATCCTGGGCAACATAGCAAGACTTCATCTCTACAAAACGTAAACAAAAACATTAGCCAGGTGTGTGGCTGAAGTCCCAGCTCCCTGGGAAGCTGAGGCAGTGGGACTGCTCAAGCCGAGGAGTTCAAGCCTGCAGTGAACCACGATCATGCCACTGGACTCCAGCCTGGGCAACAGAGCCAGATCCCATTTCTACAAAAATAAAAAATTTAGGCCGGGTGCAGTGGCTCATGCCTGTAATCCCAGCACTTTGGGAGGCTGAGGCGGGTGGATCACGAGGTCAGGAGTTTGAGACCAGCCTGACCAAAGTGGTGAAACTCTGTCTCTACTAAAAATACAAAAATTAGCCAGGCATGGTGGCACGTGCCTGTAATCCCAGCTACTCAGGAGGCTGAGGCAGGAGAATTGCTTGAATCCAGGAGGCGGAGGTTGCAGTGAGCCAAGATTGTGCCATGGCAATCCAGCCTGGGCGACAAAGCAAGACTCTCAAAAAAAAAAAAATTTAAGCAGGCATGGTGGTGCATGCTTGTAGTCCCAGCTACTTGGGGGGCTGAGGCAGGAGGATGACTTGAGCCCAGGAGTTGGAGGCTGCCGTGAGCCATGATCAGGTCACTGCACTCCAGCCTGGGCAACAGAGCAACACCTCATCTCTACAAAACTAAAAAATTCAACCAGGCATGGTGGTGCATGCCTGTAGTCCCAGCTACGTGGGAGGCTGAGGCAAGAGGATCTCTTGAGCCCAGGAGTTGGAGGCTGTAGTGAGCCATGATCAGGCCACTGCACTCCAGCCTGGGCAACAGAAGCAAGACCCCATCTCTACAAAAATAAAAAAATAACCAGGCATGGTGGTGCATGCCTGTAGTTCCAGCTACTTGGGAGGCTGAGGCAGGAGGATGACTTGAGCCCAGGAGTTGGAGGCTGCTGTGAGCCATGATCAGGCCACGGCACTCTAGCCTGGGCAACAGAGCAAGATCCCATCTCCACAAAAATAAAAAAGTTATCAAGGCATGGTGGTGCATGCTTGTAGTTTCAGCTATATGGGACGCTGAGGCAGGAAGATGACTTGAGCCCAGGAGTTGGAGGCTGCAAGTGAGCCATGATCAGGCCACTGCACTCCAGCCTGGGAAATAGAGACAGATTCCATCTCTACAAAATAAATAAATAAATAAATAAATAAATAAATAAATAAATAAATAACCAGGCATGGTGGTGCATGCCTGTAGTCCCAGCTACTTGGGAGGCTGAGGCAACAGGATCTCTTGAGCCCAGAAGTTGGAGGCTGCTGTGAGCCATGATCAGGTCACTGCACTCCAGCCTGGGCAACAGAGCAAGACCCCATCTCTACAAAAAAAAAAAAAAAACAGGTATGGTGGTGCATGCCTGTATTCCCAGCTACTTGGGAGGCTGAGGCAGGAGGATGACTTGAGCCCAGGAGCTGGAGGCTGCTGTGAGCCATGATCAGGCCACTGCACTCCATCCTGGGCAACAGAGCAAGACCCCATCTCTACAAAAAAAAAAAACAGGTATGGTGGTGCATGCCTGTAGTCCCAGCTACTTGGGAGGCTGAGGCAGGAGGATGACTTGAGCCCAGGAGTTGGAGGCTGTTGTGAGCCATGATCAGGCCACTGCACTCCATCCTGGGCAACAGAGCAAGACTCTGTCTCTATAAAAAAAATAATAAAAATAAAGATAAAATGTACCCAGCTGATGATATTCCACAATCACTTCAGTGAAAATCTGGTTTCCTTTGAGCAGACTAGATTTCTTTTTCTGACAGAAGCCTTCCTTTTTCCAACATGCTTACCGGTCTGACTGAACTCTACATAAAACCCTCTCCATTTTTGTTTGTTTGTTTGTTTTGAGACGGAGTTTTGCTCTTGTTGCCCAGGCTGGAGTGCAATGGCTTAGGGCTTGGAGGGAAGCTCTTAATGAAATATTCTTAGAACCTTGTCAGTAGCCTGGGTGTCCTAAGATAATTGTGTGTATATGCACATACATACATAATGTATATATGTGTATATATATAATTATAAATAATATATAGTAATATATAGCATATATTATATATAATAATTTATATATAAATTATATATAGTGTAATATATAACATATAGTATATATAGCATATATTATATATAATTATGCACATAATATATATTTTATATATTATGCACATAATATATGCATATGTATAGCATATATTATATATAATTATGCACATAATTATGCACACATAATATACGATATATACTATATATTATGTATAGTATATTACACTATATAATATGTTATATGTAGTATATATACTATATATTATATATACGATGTAATAGTTATGTTATATATTATCTTACATTATGTATGTATTATATAGAATAATTATATATACTATATACTATATATACTACATATAATATATAGTATAGTATATTATAATATATAGTATAGTATATTATATAATATAGTATATTATACATAATATATATTATAATATATAATATAGTATGTACTATATATAATATATAGCATATATTATATATGTAATTCCAGGCTAATACATAATATATATGTTATATATATTATATATAATTCTAGACTAATATATGTTTGTATAATATATACAAATGTTTGTTCTGTTTTTTCTATATATAATATATATTCTAGACTGAAATATATATTTGTGATATATAATATTTTATGTATGTATATATATTTATAGTATATAATTTATTTACATATTATATATTTATAATATATAATTTATTTAATTTGTAATATATATTTAATTTACAGTATATAATATATTTAATTTCTAACATATCTTATAAATTTACATATTAAATATATTTATTATAGATGTATTTATATATTTATTATATATAATATTTATTATATATTTAAACATATAATAAATATATAATAAATATATATATTTATTATATATTTATTATATAATAAATAAATATATATTTATTATATGTGTATTTATATATTATATATATTATATATAATATTATATATTATATATAAATATATACATATCTTATGTATTTACATATTATATATTAATATGTAAATATTACATATTTACACATTAAATATATGTATCATATATGTATTTATATATTATATATATTTATTATATATTTAAATATAAATATTAATTAGCCACCACACCTGGCTAATTTTTGTATTTTTAATAGAGATGGGGTTTCACCATATTGCCTAGGCTGGTCTCGAACTCCTGACCTCAGGTGATCCGCCCGCCTCGGCCTCCCAAAGTGCTGGGATGACAGGCGTGAGCCGCCTCTCCTGGCCTGGGCTGAAGTGTATTATAGGGTCTCTGCAGTTCTGCCAGAGGATCAGGAAGACAGCTCAGTTCAGAAGCCACGGGCCAGCGAGCATCTCTCCGGATTTCCAAAGCTTGGGTCAAACCTCTGCAGAAATGTTTGTCTGTTTTTTTTTTCTGGAATCTTCTTTTTCAGCTGCTGTCCCCAATCTCAGGCCTGATTTCATGCACTTTTATGCACTTTCAGAAGTGCACGAAAGGGACCAAGAGAAGTCTCATTTGCAGCTGAGGACAGCCCTCAGCAGCAGCTCATTAAACAGCCACTTAATGCCCAGTGTTTCCAAACTTGATCATGGCTTGAAGTGGGGGGATTTACACTGTGGAGGCAGCATCCTTTCTTAATCCAAAGCTGTCACCTCGGATGCCACGACGGTGTGTGAAAATCTCTTGGGAGCGACAGAACCCAGGGCCACACGGTCGGCAGAAACGAAATGAAGAAATTACAGTAATTTTCTAGTTTAACGAGGTCGCGTTCCTTCTGTTGTCATTCACCAGCTGCAACGAGAGGAGCCCAAATTTTCTGCCCCTGGCATTTTTTTTTTAAACAGAATTTCATATGCAAACAAAAATAGATCGCTCTAAAAATGAGTGTTTTGGAGGTTTTCGGTACAGGCAGGTGGGAGGAGAAGAGAGGTTTTCAATAAGGAGAGAAGGCTCACTTTGGAGAACTTGTTTCTGCGTCTCGTGAATAGACTCTTTTTTTATTACTGCTTTTTAATTTTTATGGTTTTAGAGACAGGGTCTGGCTCTGTTGCCCAGGCTGCAGTGCAGTGGTGCAATCATAGCCCACTGCAGCCTCGACTTTCTGGGTTCATGCGATCCTCCTGCCTCAGCCTCCCGAGTAGCTGGGACCACAGGCGCCCACCACCACACCCAGCTAATGTTTTGGTTTTTTTTGTAGAGATGGGGACTCTCTATGTTGCCCAGGCTGGTCTTAAACTCCTGGTCTTAAACGATCCTCTTACCTCAGCCTCCCAAGATGCTGGGATTACTATCTCTGGCCTGGTTATCGTCTTTGTTTATCAATGGAAAGGTATGCATTTTGCAGATACCTGGCTTGTAGCTTTTTGGGGTTATTTTGACACGGAGTCTCACTGTGTCACTGAGGCTGGAGTGCAATGATGCAATCTCAGCTCACTGCAGCCTCCACCTCCTGGGTTCAAGCGATTCTCTTGCCTCAGTCTCCTGAGTAGCTGGGATTACAGGTGCCTGCCACCATGCCCAGCTAATTTTTGTATTTTTAGTAGAGACAGGGTTTCACTGTGTTGGCCAGGCTGGTCTCAAACTCCTGACCTCAGGTGATCCACCCACCTCAGCCTCCCAAAGTGCTGGGATTACAAGTGTTAGCCACCGCACTCGGCTGCTTGAAACTTTTATAGAGATGGGGTCTTGCCCTGTCTCTCTAGCTACCATGCGATGGCTTGGAGCTTCTCCAGGTCATCTTGGTCATCCAAGTCCATATAGCACCAACATCTTCCTGAGCTCAGAGAGCACTGAAGGCAAATAGAGGCCCTTGCCTTCCCTTCCCTTCCCTTCCCTTCCCTTCCCTTCCTTCCCCTCCTCTTCCCTTTCCCTCCCCTCCCCCTCCCCCTCCCCTCCCCCTCTCCTTTTTCTTTTCTTTTCTTCTCTTCTCTTCTCTTTTCTTTTCTTTTCTTTTTTTTCTTTTCTTTTCTTTTCAATGGAGTTTCACTCTTGTCGCCCAGGCTGGAGTGCAGTGGTGCAAACTCGGCTCACAGCCTGGGCAACATAGCAAGAGTCTATCTCTACAAAAAAATACAAAAAATTACCTGGGCATGGTGGCCCACACCTGTAGTCCCAGCTACTTGGGAGGCTGAGGTGGGAGGATCACTTGAGCCTGGGAGGTCGAGCCTGCAGTGAGCTATGATCATGCCACGGCACTCCAGCCTCGGTGACAGAGCAAGACCCTGTCTAAAAAAATAATAATAATAAAATAAAATGAATGTATATCTCTGTCCTTTATGTATTTCCTCTCTCTCTCTCTCTCTCTCTCTCTCTCTCTATATATATATATATATATATAATGGAGATATATAAAAATATATAAATATAAGAGATAAATATCTAAAGGACATAGATATATTTATTTTATATTATTATATAAAATACATATAAAGGATATCTATCCTTTATAGATCTATCTATATTATCTATATTATACTGTCTATATTATGATCTACTATTATGTTATATCTATAACTATTATAGATATATCTACATTATATTATATCTATATTATCTGTCTGTTATTATAATCTATTATCAATATCTATTATATTATCTATGTCTATATTATCTGTATCTATATTACTTACATTATTTATATATATGCTTTATAGATCTATCTATATTATTTATCTATCTACCTATATTATCTATGTATCTACCATCTATCTATATCATCTATCTATCTACCTATATTATCTATCTGTCTTATCTTATCTATCATCTATCTATCTAGATATATCTCAATATATCATGTAGGTGGGACACGGTGGTTCACGTCTGTAATGCTGGCACTTTGGGAAGCTGAGACAGGTGGATCACGAGGTCAGGAGCTCGAGACCAGCCTGGCTAACACAGTGAAACCCCGTCTCTACTAAAAATACAAAAAATTAGCCAGGTGTGGTGGCATGCATCTGTAATCCCAGCTACTCAGAAGGCTGAGGCAGGAGAATCACTTGAACCTGGGAGGCGGAGGTTGCAGTGAGCCAAGATTGAGCCATTACACTCCAGCCTGGGTGACAGAGGGAGACTCCATCTCTCAAAAAAAATATATATATAAATATATATATGTGTGTATGTGTGTGTGTATATATATATCATCATATATATGTCATATATATAGATACCTATATATATCATGTGATATATATATGTGTGATCCAATTTGCTAACATTTTAGATGTATCTTTATAGATAAGACACACACACACACACACACACACACATACACACATGCACACGTGACCCAATTTGTTAACATTTTATGAAGGATTTCTGTGTCTGTGTTTGTGGCTGATGCTGGTCTCCATCTCTTTTCACAGTGTCTTTGCTTTTTTGTGGTTTTGGTGTTGAGGTCCTACGGGCCCTCCAGAATGATTTAGGGAGTGCCTCCACCCCTCCACTGCTGAAAAAGTTTGTGAAGGTTTGCTGTGTTTCCTTAGACAGAATTTGCTAGACAACCTGGGCCTGGAGATTTCTTTGGGGGCAGACTCTTCATCACAGCTCCGATTTTTAAATGCTAAACAGGACTATCCACATTTTCTACTTCTTCTGATGTCAGCTTTGGTGACTTGTGTCATTCAAGGAATTTGTCTGCTTCACGTCAGTTAAATTCATCACCATAAGGTTGTGGATGAAATTCTCTTGTCATGTTTTGAATAGTGTTGGGATTTATAACTTCCCTCCTTCCTAAAACACTATCTTTCAGAGTCACCTTCTCTTGGTTTTTCTCCTACATCCCTGGCCACCCCCTCTGAGCCTGCTGCATCCCAACCTTTGTCTCGCCCTATAAACATTGCACTGCCCAGGGCTCAGTGGACAGACCTCTCCTCTTCCCTATGCATGTTTAAGCCGTGGGGGATCTCATCCAATCCAATGCAATAATTCCCAAATATATCCATGTCTATCTCATCCCAGTCTCCTCATGGAGCTCCCACTCAGCAATCCAACAAATGACTCCACATCTCAGAGGTCCAGTAACCATCACAAATAAAACAAGCCCAAAACAGGCCACCTTTCATCCCCCTAAAACTCCACTTCACATCCTCTGCCATTTTGGTGAATGTGCCACTTTGTATGTGGTCAGGCATGTAGGTCACTGAAGCCCTTTGGTTACTTCTGAATGTGAAAGGTTTATTCCAGCCTCTTGTCTCTCCTTGTTTTTTTTTTTAATTAAAAAAATACATTTTCATAGATTTAGGTGGTACAAGTGACTATGTTACATGGATGTGTTGCGTAGTGGTGAGGTGTGGGATTTTAGTGTAACCGTCACCCAAATAGTGAACATTGTACCCAACAGATAATTTTTCAACCCTCAACCCCTCTCCCACCCTCAGGCCCTCTTGACCTTCCAAGTCTCTAATGTCTATTATTCTACTCTCTGTGATCATATCCACACATGGTTGAACTCCCACTTACAAGTGACAACATGCGGTTTTTGGTTTTTTGATTCTGCACTAATGTACTTAGGGGCTGTGATGAAGAGCCTGCTCCCAGACAAATCTCCAGGTGCATGGATGAAGACCTCCAGCTGCATCTATGTTTCTGCAAATGACTTGAAGTCATTCCTTTTTCATGTCTGCATAGTATTCCATGGTGTATAGATACCACATTTTTCTTTTTTTCTTGAGGCAGAGTGTTACCCTGTTGCCCAGGCTGGAGTGCAGTAGCGCCATCTCGGCCCACTGCAACTTCTGCCTCCCAGTTTCAAGCAATTCTCCTGCCTCAGCCTCCCGAGTAGCTGGGATTACAGGTGCATGCCACCACGCCCAGTTAATTTTTGTATTTTTAACACAGACGGAGTTTCACCATGTTGGCCAGGCTGGTCTCAAACTCCTGACCTCAGGTGATCCACCCACCTCAGCTTCTGAAAGTGCTGGGATTACAGGCTTGAGCCACTATGCCTGGCCCACTTTTTTTTAATCCTGTACATTATTGATGTACACTGAGGTTGATTCCATGCCCTTGCTATTGTGAATGGTGCTGTGGTCACCATCCAAGTACATATAATGACTTCTTTTCCTTTGGGTAGAAACGCTGTCTGAGGATGGCTGGATGGAACACTAGTTCTACTCTTGGTTGTTTGAAAAATCTCCATACTATTTTCCATAGAGGTTGTAATACTTTACGTTCCCACTGGCAGTGTACAGCATTGCCCTGTCACCATATCGTCACCAACGTCTGTTGTTGTTTGACTTTTTAATAATGGCTATTCTGCTGGTGTGCGATGGTATCTCATTACAGATTTGTTTGGAATTTCTCCTGTCCTTGTTTTATCTGCTTATCATGCCCTTCCCTCCAGGGTCTCATAACCCCTTCCCTCACTTCCCCAAGATTCTGCACTAAATGTCACTTTAACTCCCAACTCTTTCTTTTTATAAAAAAAAATTATTTCCATAGGTTGTTGTGAACAGGTGGTGTTTGGTTACATGAGTAAGGTCTCTTTTTTTTCTTTTGTTTGTGTGTGTGTGTGTGTGTTTTGTTGGTGGTGGCGGTTGTCTTTTTTGTTTAACAACAATAGTTGGCATTTATTGACCCAGATACTATACAAGGCAAGTCAACAATGGCATCATAAATATTAATGAAGTCCTTCCATAACACTACATGTTATCAGCATTATTTCCCCAGTACATCTCTATAAAGACATTGAGTCATAGCAAAAAGTGAGTCAGTATAATTTGAGAGCCTGGACCATTAATGACTTAGCTATAATCAATTTGGTAAGTAAAACGATTTTCCATTTGAATTTGTTCTTTGGTTATTAGTGAGATGAACACATTTGTAATATTTTAGTAGAATATTTGAATCTTTTAATAAAGGACCCTCTCAACATATTTTCATTAATCTGTTGCAGTGATTGTTCATTTTATACTGACATGAGTAATTTCTTTAGTGGCGATTGGTGAGATTTTGCGGCACCCATCACCTGAGCAGTATACACCAAACCCAATTTGTAGTCTTTTATCCCTCACCCCCTTCCCACGCTTTCCCCCAAGTCCCCAAAGTCCATTGCATCCTTTTTTTGTTTTGTTTTGTTTTGAGATGGACACTCAATCTGTTGCCCAGGCTGGAATGCAATGGTGCGATCTTGGCTCACTGCAAGTCCCCAAAGTCCATTGCATCATTCTTTTGTTGTTGAGACAGAGTCTCGCTCTGTCGCCTAGGCTGGAGTGCAGTGGTGCAATCTTGGCTCATTGCAACCTCCACCTGCCCGGTTCAAGTGATTCTCCTGCCTCAGCCTCCCGAGTAGCTGGGATTACAGGTGCCTGCCACCACGCCTGGCTAATTTTTTGTATTTTTAGTAGAGACAGGGTTTCACCATGTTAGCCAGGATGGTCTCCATCTCCTGACCCCATAATCTGCCCACCTCGGCCTCCCAAAGCGCTGGGATGACAGGCATGAGCCACTGCACCCGGCCCAGTCCATTGTGTCATTCTTATGCTTTGCCCACTTATGAGTGAAAACGTACAATGTTTGGTTTTCCATTCCTGAGTTACTTTACTTAGAATAATTGTCTCCAGTTCCATCCAGATTGCTAAAAATGCCATTAATTGGTTCCTTTTTATGGTTGAGCAGTATTCTATCATATCCTTGACTCCCAGCTCCTTCTAAACAGCTCCTGCACCCCATCTCCTTCTCTCTCCCTCCATCTCTCTTTCTCTCTCTCACTTTTTCTCTCTCTGTATTTAGAGACAGGCTCTCGCTCTGTCACCGAGGCTGGTGTGCAGTGGTGCAATCACAGCTTACTGAAGCCTCAACCTCTTGGGCTCAAGCAATCTTCCCACCTCAGCCTCCCAAGTAGCTGGGACCACAGGTGCACGCCACCATGCCTGGCTAATTTCTAGTAGAGAGGGAGGGTCTCACTATATTGCACAGGCTGGTCTTAAACTCTTGGGCTCAAGTGATCCTCCCACCTCAGCCTCCTGAGTAGCTGGGACCACAGGTGCATGCCACCAAGCCTGGTTAATTTTTAATAGAGAAGGGGGGTCTCCCTATGTTGCCCAGGCTGGTCTTAAATTCCTGGGCTCAAGCAATCCTCCCACCTCAGCCTTCCAAGTATCTGGCACCACAGGTGCACACCCCATGCCTGGCTAATTTCTAGTAGAGAGGGAGGGTCCCACTATATTGCACAGGGTGGTCTTAAACTCTTGGGCTCAAGTGATCCTCCCACCTCAGCCTCCCGAGTAGCTGGGACCACAGGTGCATGCCACCAAGCCTGGCTACTTTTTAGTAGAGACGGGGGGGGGGGTCTCACTATATTACACAGGCTGGTCTTAAACTCCTGGGCTCAAATGATCCTCCCACCTCAGCCTCCCAAAGTGCTGGGATTACAGGCGTGAGCCACTTCACCCAGCCCCAATCACTGTCAGACTCCCAGCCTTTCAGTCTACTTACCGTCTTGTGAGATTGTATCTGATTTTCGACTGATGTATTTCCTGATTGGCTGTGTCCTCCAGTAAGATGGGAACTCGGTGAGAACAGAGAATGTACTTCTTTATTTCCCGCTCGTGTGCCTGGAAGACAAGCAGGTGCTCGTCTAAGTGGGTGGATCTGTTTCTTCTTGCAGCTGTAAAAAGTGATCCTAAATGCAATGGTTCCAAACGGCACCTCTTCATCATCCTACGGTCACTGTGAGTCAGACGTCAGGCACAGCGTCTCCAGCTGCAACCCCTCCTCAGAGCCTCCTATGGCCACAATTATGAGATCCACGCAGTAGGCTCTGCCTGGGGGTCGTAAGAGATGGTCCATGTCCGCTTTCAGGCAGGTCGTTTGCCCAAGCTCAGTTCCTTGGGGTTGCAGGACTGAGGCTCCCAATGCAGGACCTGGCTTTGCTCTTGGAGGTGCTCATGGTCCTTCTCCTGCCCCCACCTGGGGCCCCAGTAGCAAGGGCAGGCTGAGTTTCTCTGTGCTTGGAACCCTCCTGATGCCGTCTTCTCCTTGTCTCTCTGACTCCAGGCACAGAAAGTTCTTTGCTATGGAGAGCGCATCTGATTAGATTGGACCCACTTGGATAAGTTTGGCAAACTGAATCCCATCTTTAAAGTCCCCTTTGCCATCCAAGGTCATATTGAAGCTTAGAAAATGATACCCTAAATGAAGGTTTCATCAGCAGCCTGAGAGGCAAATGTTTCTCTCTTTGACCTTCTCTTACCCTCCTGCCTCTCAGTCCCATTCTCCTCTGAGACACCACCAGAGAAACTAGAATTTTTCTTCCCCCGACATGGGTCTTGGAATTCAGAACTTCTTTTCCTCAAAGACATCATAGAAACTAGAATCCCTCTTCCCCAGCATGGGTCCTAGAACCAGGACCCTCCCAAGCCAGGCACTGTGGCTCACACGTATAATCCCAGCACTTTGGGAGGCCAAGGCAGGTGGATCACCTGAGGTCATGAGTTCAAGACCAGCCTGGTCAACATGGTGAAACCCTGTCTCTAGTAAAAATACAAAAACTCCCAGGCGTGGTGGCAGGCACCTGTCATCCCAGCTACTGGGGAGGCTGAGGCAGGAGAATGGCTTGAACTTGGAAGGCAGAGGTTGCAGTGAGCCGAGATTGTGCCATTACACTCCAGCCTGGGTGATGGAGCAAGACTCAGTCTCAAAAAAAAAAAAAAAAAAAAAAAAAAAAAAAAAAAAAAAGAGAGAGAAAGAAAGAAAGAAAGGAAAAAAAAGAAACAGGATCCCTTTTTCCCCAAAGACACCAGAAAAACTAGAATCCGTCTTCCCCAACACGGGTTCTAGAAACAGGAGCCCCCAAGCCAGGTGCGGTGGCTCATGCCTATAATTCCAGCATTTTGAGAGGCCAAGGTGGGCAGATTGCCTGAAATCAGGAGTTCAAGACCATCCTGGCCAACGTGGTGAAACTCCGTCTCGACTAAAAATACAAAAATTCCCGGGCGTGGTGGGGGGCACCTGTAATCCCAGCTACTGGGGAGGCTGAGGCAGGAGAATCGCTTGAACTTGGAAGGCAGAGGTTGCAGTGAGCCGAGTTGGTGCCATTGCTCTCCAGCCTGGGTGATGCAGCAAGATTCAGTCTCAAAAAAAAAAAAAAAAAGAAACAGGAGCTCTTTTTCCCCAAAGACACCATAGAAAGTAGAATCCCTCTTCCCCAACATGGGTCCTAGAAAGAGGAGCCCCCAAGCCGGGCACGGTGGCTCACTCCTGTCATCCCAGCACTTTGGCAGACCAAGGAGGGCAGATCACCTGAGGTCAGGAGTTCGAGACCAGCCTGGCCAACATGGTGAAACCCTGTCTCTAGTAAAAATACAAAAACTCCCGGGCGTGATGGCGGGCACCTGTAACCCCAGCTGCTGGGGAGGCTGAGGCAGGAGAATCTCTTGAACTTGGAAGGCGGAGTTTGCAGTGAGCCAAGATCATGCCACTGAACTCCAGCCTGGGTGACAGAGCAAGACTCAGTCTCAAAAAAAAAAAAAAAAAAAAAAAAGAGAAAGAAAGAAAGAAAAAGAAACAGGAGCCCTTTTCCCCCAAAGACACCAGAAAAACTAGAATCCATCTTCCCCAACACGGGTCCTAGACACAGGAGCTCCCAAGCCGGGCGTGGTGGCTCACACCTGTAATCCCAGCACTTTGGGAGGCTGAGGCGGGCAGATCACCTGAGGTCACGAGGTCGAGACCAGCCTGGCCAACATGGTGAAAGCCCGTCTTTATCAAAAATAGAAAAAATAGCCGGGCGTGTTGGTGAGCACCTGTAATCCCAGCTACTCGGGAGGCTGAGGCAGGAGGATCGCTTGAACCCGGGAGGCGGAGGTTGCAGTGAGCCAGGATCACACCACTGCACTCCAGCCTGGGCGACTGAGCAAGAGTCAGTCTCAAAAAAAAAAAAGAAAGAAACAGGAGCTGTTTTCCCCCAAAGACACCAGAGAAACAAGAATTCCTCTTCCCCCATATGGATCCTAGATACAGGAGCCCCTTTTCCCCCAAACCAGCCATAAAACCCAAAAATAAGACTCTAACTTTCCCTCTACCGTATCTGTATAAAAACCGGTCATAAGGAAATTCGCTGACATACATTGTTTGACTGAAGGTCCTACGACCCCCATTTCAGAGAATACCCTGCCCCACACCTAGAAGAAAGGAACGCTGCTCAGAGAGGCCGAGAAGATTCTAGACAGACAGGCCTGGCTCGGTTTCCCCACTTAGTCCATTAGCCTTAGGTCAAGCCCTTTTTGTGCAATCCTGTTTCTACAGGGCTTTGTTAAACCAAAGCACAAAAATGGATAATTTCCCTTTTATCTTTGGGTCTTCCTTTTGAAGCCTCCTGTGTACACACGTGACATAAATGTGTATGTGTTTTCTCCTATTTTTTTTTTGAATCGGAGTCTTGCTCTGTCGCCCAGGCTGGAGTGCAGTAGTGAGATCTCGGCTCACTGCAACGTCTGTCTCCTGGGTTCAAGCGATTCTCCTGCCTCACCCTCCCGAGTAGCTGAGATTACAGGCATGTGCCACCACCACCATGCCTGGCTAATTTTTGTATTTTTAGTAGAAACAGGGTTTCACCATGTTGGCCAGGCTGGTCTCGAACTCCTGACCTCAGGTGATCCGCCCGCTTCGGCCTCCCAAAGTGCTGGGATTGCAGGCGTGAACCACCGCGCCTGACCTCTCCTATTCTTCTGCCTTTTGCAAATTAATTTTTCAGCAAACTTTCAAAGGGTGAAGCTCCCTTGGCCCCTACAGTAAGACAGTCACAGCTTCCTGGGATGAGGGTCTGGATATCTCTTTTTTTGAGGTGGGTGGGGAGATGGGGGCTGGCGTGATTCCATCCCCCACAGGGCTCAGGTACGATTTCATCACTCACAGAATCTGCAAACAGGACCCTTTCACAGCTGGCTTGATCCTGATGCCTGCCTGGGGGCAGTGATGCCTTCAGAGCTCTGTGAGTCTTTTTCCTCCGGGGAACACAGGAGTGTCTCCAGCACTCTGGGAGATCAGATCCTCCTAAAGCACCGCAGCCCATTTCGCAGCAGAAAGGATTTTGGTAAAGCAAATGAGCCGAATACAAGCTGCAGAGGGTGAAAACGATGGTGTCTCCCTCCAGACTGCAGTGGTGTCATGTACCCTCTGGACCCCCAGGTTGTCACCTCCCCTCCAGACCCCCACGTTCTCATGTCTCATGTCCCCTCCACACACCCACGCTGTCATAGCCCTGGGCATCGTGGCCTGTGTGCAGAAGAACCTCTCATCCTTGGAGACCCAGAGTCCCCAAATCACCTGGCCACACGGGGGACCCCAGTCTTTCTGGTCCAACCTGGCTGCACCCTGAAGTCACGGAGACCTAAAGACCCCAAAACATGTCCCCCAAAGACACCTTACTGCGCCCTGGTGCAAGAGGCCTCACTCCCAACCTGGAAAGCTGCCTTCCTGACTCCCACACAGACCCCAGAGCTGCTGGGAAGGCCCTGGGCATTTCAGAACTCCCCTGGCCAAGCTCCTGAAACCCCACGAACTCTGTGACTCCTTTGAAAACAGGGGTGGGAGTCACTCCCACCTCCCCGCTGCCAGACCCAGGGCTACAGGGTCACGGAGGCAGCCTCAACACGTGTGAGAGGATGACAGCTGAGGCCAGCAGGCACACAGCAGAATGAATGAATGGATGGATGGATGAATGAATGGATGAATGGATGGATGAATGGATGGATGAATGGATGAATGGATGGATGAATGGATGGATGAATGGATGGATGGATGGATGAATCGATGGATGAATGGATGGATGAATGGATGGATGGATGGATGAATGGATGAATGGATGGATGAATGAATGGACGGATGAATGGATGGATGAATCGATGGATGAATGGATGAATCGATGGATGAATGGATGGATGAATGAATGGATGAATGGATGAATGGATGGATGAATGGATGGATGAATGGATGGATGAATGGATGGATGGATGGATGAATGGATGAATGGATGGATGAATCGATGGATGAATGGATGAATCGATGGATGAATGGATGGATGAATGAATGGATGAATGGATGGATGAATGGATGGATGAATGGATGGATGGATGGATGAATGGATGAATGGATGGATGAATGAATGGACGGATGAATGGATGGATGAATCGATGGATGAATGGATGAATCGATGGATGAATGGATGGATGAATGAATGGATGAATGGATGAATGGATGGATGAATGGATGGATGAATGGATGGATGAATGGATGGATGGATGGATGAATGGATGAATGGATGGATGAATCGATGGATGAATGGATGAATCGATGGATGAATGGATGGATGAATGAATGGATGAATGGATGGATGAATGGATGGATGAATGGATGGATGGATGGATGAATGGATGAATGGATGTATGAATGAATGGACGGATGAATGGATGGATGAATCGATGGATGAATGGATGAATCGATGGATGAATGGATGAATCGATGAATGAATGGATGGATGAATGGATGAATGAATGAATGGATGAATGGATGAATGGATGAAGGAATGAATGGATGAAGGAATGAAGTGAACCCAGGGCAGTCCCCTGCCTGCAGCATCTCCCCACACACCTCAGGGCTTTCTTAGCTGCGGCCAGCCGACGAGTGCCCTGAGCTAGACTCCCTGAGTGACCAATGCAGACAGCTGTCCGCTCAGATCCCCCGGGACCCTCAGTCAGTGGCACAGAGTAGCTCTCCTGCCCACGCCTGCAGAAGCAGACATGCCAGGGTGGTTTATCCTGCGTGGCTGGGGGCGTGGGGGTGGCTGGGCTGTCGCTTGCTCCCACCCCTACCCCGGGTGCGCCCCCTGCCCCGTGCGCTGCGGGGGAGAAGCGCGGGGCGGTGCAGAGCGCAGAGCTGGGCTCCGGGCGAGAGTCCAGCCGGGTCGAGCTCAGGTCTCTCGCCCCAAGCTTCGCCTCGGGCCAGGAGGCTGAGCTGCGGGTGGAAACCGCCCTCCCCTGCCTCGCCCCGGGGCCCCCCTCCCCCGCACTCCAGCCCGGGCCGGCGCCTGAGCTCCCCAATTAGCCCGGCTGCACTCGGACCTCCCCCAAATCCCTCCCCCAGATCCCTGCCCCGCACGCTCCTGCCTGGAGACCCCGCGCGCTCTGCGCTCCCCGCCTTCCCAGCCACCGCAGGCCAAGTTCCCCAGTGCGCGCAGGGCATGACCGGGGCGCATCCCCGGCCCCCCAACAGGCAGCCTTGGGCGGTCAGCGCGGGCGCCTCATTAGTGGGGTGGGATGAAGTGTCCCCCGGAGAGAAGCAAGGCGACCCCATCCCCACCCACCCACCGAGGACCTGAGCATGGATAAGCGCCCCCAGTCCGGGCACCGTGGGGGACCCCTAGGGTCGTGGCCTCGCGGGCTGGTCCAGGAGCGCCCAGGAGCCTGGGGCAAGGGTGGGGGTGGGGGTTCCAGGACCGGCACGTGGGGGCCCCAGAACCCCTGCGCTCACCCGCGAGGTCGAGCTGTCTCTCCAGAAGCTGCGCTTGGTCAGGACTTGGGCCTTGTCCCCGCGGAAGTTCTGTTCCAGGGCAGCCCCCGGAGGCAGGAGGATGGGGAGGAGGCGGCCAGGTCTGCGGCACAAATTAGGCCATTAATTCCTGCCTGCTCCTAGAGAAGGCAAAGTTTCTGTCCTGGAATACGTTTCCAAAGACACAGCTTCTGGAAGGGGAAGGGAAAGGATGGAGAGACTGCGCGGTGCTGATTCCACCCGACAGGCAATGCTCGCGTTCCTTGGAGTGGGAGGGGTGGGGGCGATGAGAAACCTCTGGGGGATCGGGACAGGTGGACACGCGCGCTCGGAGCTGTCCAAGGCCTGGTCTCCCCGGGGATGACCCTACCCAAGCGTCAGGTCCCCACCTCAGGGAATCCTCCCGTTCCTTGGAGTTGGGGGGATGGGAGCGATGGGAAACCTCTGGGGTCTTGGGGCAGGTGGATACGCGAGCTCTGAGCTGTCCAAGGCCTGGTCTCCCCGGCGCTGGCCCTATCCAAGGGTCAGGTGCTCACCTCAGGCCTCAGGCCTCAGCCGGGGAGGAAGGCGGTGAACCAGGCACGGCGCCCTGTGCGCGCTCCTCGCTCCCCGGAGGCTCGGGGCCGCCGTGTCCCCGCCGCGCCCCTGGGTGCCATTCGCGTTCTGCCGAAGCTTCTAGTCTTGGGAAGCAAAGGGTGCCTCTTCCTGGCTCTGCGCGGTGGACGTCTTCGTTCCTTTCATCTGCGTTTTGACGTTGGAGAGACGTGGCCAAAGACTGGGAGCCTGTTTGGGAGTCCTGCCAATTTCTTAAGCCGGTGCGTCCTGGGGACGCGAATCCCGCGTCTGGGGCACGGGCAGGAGGAAGGAAGGACCAGTTCTTCTTCTGTCCCCTTGCGGAGGCCCATGCCAGAAGTGGAAATGACAATCGAAATACACCTCCAAGATGTATTCCTCAGAACATGAATGACCGCAGAAAGGGGGCTGAATTTATTCCTGGCGAGGGAGGGCCGCCCCTTGTTTGTGCAGCGGTGGCCTCCAGCAAACGGCCTTGCTGGGTTTCTTCTTCGTGACAAAGGCCTTTGCTCCCTGAAAAACATAACGTTTTTCTTAAACAAATAAGAGTTTTCTTAAATAAAACATAGAGGCCGTGTGATTAAATCCGAAAGGAAAGAGGTGTAATGCCCACCATATGTGGCAAAGTACATGCTAAGGTTTAAAAGAGAGAGAGAGACAGAGAGAGAAGGAAATTCCACAGAAGGTCCCTGAGAAAAAGCAAACAACGTTTTCTCCTAGGAAGTTTTACTTTAAAAATTGCAAGTTTGCATGGTGGGGTATTTTAGAGACACCCGCTCCTGCACACACACACGTAGGTACTAGGACGTGTAGAAAAAGTGAGATAAAATGAAACAAATAGAAAAAAAATAAACCCACACAAAAACAAAGCTACATTCCCAAGGCAGGTCCTTAGACACATATGGTCAGCCAGGCCTGTGGAGAGAAGAAAAAACCAACCAGGGCCTACGTGCCCTTTTTAAATATTATAGAGGTTGCCCTTGTCCACTGGATCAGTCTCAGCCATTCACGAGCCAGACTGACAAACCTCACTTTAAAGAAAATCTATTAGCTTCGCGCAGGCAACGTGGATGTTTGCGTCAATCAATAAACAGCGTCGGAGGGAGTAGAAATCCAGGTTTCTGAATTTAAAAGGGGAGGGGGGAGAAAAAAACAAACAAACAAGAGTTCGTCTAGGAAACGTGTTGACACGTCTGTAAAATTCTGAAACCCTAAATACATCCTTATACATATTTAATGTGCGGGGAGGGGTTGGTGGTTGTTATAGGGGCTGAACCTGGGTCCAAAACCATGAATACCCGCCCGTCCGTGCTTATCATTAATAGAAATGGCCTTTCGAATTACGTGCTTAAAAAGTGGGCCACACGGAAGGGGTATTTCTTGAAATAGCTGTAGGAGATATACCTAATGTCAATGACGAGTTCATGGGTGCAGCAGACCAGCATGGCACATGTATACGTATGTAACTAACCTGCACGTTGTGCACATGTACCCTAGAACTTAAAGTATAATAAAATAAAATAAAATAAATAAAGTAAAATAAAATAAAATAAAAAGAAAAGTGTTTCCTCCCTGGCTGGAGGACCCAGGAGGACGTCCCAGTTTTCTGGTGGGGGTGGGCGTGGAGTAGGGGGCGGGGGAGGGATGAGGGCCTTAGGTTCTGCACTCAGGAGGGCTGGAGGCCCCAGAGGGCCCCGTACAAATGCCGCTCTGCAATTAAGAGCTCTGGGCGTGAAATTTGATTTAAAGTAAATACACTAGGTTCCAGAGAGCGGAGCTTCGTTGGAGCTGAAACTGAAAAAATATAATCAAAGCCATACTTTTCGGGAGTTAAAGAAATCAAGTGTTCAGTATTTGAAGGTTCACGGCTTCTATTCCCCTTGGTGCTGCAAATGAGAGACAGAGAGAAAGGAGAGAGAGAAAGAAAAGAGAAAGAGAGAGAAGACATAGAAAGAAAGACAGAGAGAGAGAAGAGAGAGAAAGAGAGAGGAGAGAAGAGAGACAGAGGAGAGAGAGAAGACAGAGAGAGAAAGAGAGAGAGAAGAGAGAGAAAAGAGAGAGGAGAGAGAGAGAAGACAGAGAGAAAGACAGAGACAGAGAAGAGAGAGAAAAGACAGAGAGAAGAGAGAGGACAGAGAGAAAGAGAGAGAGGAGAGAGAGAAAGACAGAGAGAGAGAAGAGAGAGAGAAAGAGAGAAGACAGAGAGAAAGACAGAGAGGAGAGAGAGAAGACAGAGAGAGAGAGAGAGAGAGAGAGGACAGAGATAGAGAGAAAGAGAGACAGAGAAGACAGAGAGAGAGAAAGACAGAGAGAGAAGAGAGAGAGAAGACAGAAAGACAGAGAGAGAAGACAGAGAGAGAGAAAAAACAGAGAGAGAAGACAGAGAGAGAGAAAAAGAGAGAGAGAAGACAGAGAGAGAGAAGACAGAGAGAGAGAAAAAGAGAGAGAGAAGACAGAGAGAGAGAAGACAGAGAGAGAGAAGACAGAGAGAGAAAGACAGAGAGAGAAGACAGAGAGAGAGAAAGACAGAGAGAGAAGAGAGAGAGAAGACAGAAAGACAGAGAAGACAGAGAGAGAGAAAAAAACAGAGAGAGAAGACAGAGAGAGAGAAAAAGACAGAGAGAAGACAGAGAGAGAGAAAAAGACAGAGAGAAGACAGAGAGATAGAGAAAGAGAGAGAAGAGAGAGAAGACAGAGACAGAAAGCGAGACAGAGAAAGACAGAGAGAGAAAGTCAGAGAGAAGAGAGAGAGAGAGCAAATGACTTATTCCTTAAAATGTACCTAATTCACATAGAGAAAGCGAGATTATTTGATAAAATGGGCCAGTGTCAGAGTTCCTTCCTCTTCGCAGCCATCCTAAGCGCGTTCCTCGTGTTTCCCCCCAGCAGATGCGTTCTAGAAAGCGCTGGTCAGGACGCATGGCTGCCCTATAGATTTCTTGGGGACGAGAGTGAGAGACGCCTGGACGCCCAAGCGGAACCCTCCAGCCTCCAAGGTCCTACGACAGATAACAGCAGCTACTGAGTCTCCTCTCTGGTTTCTTTTGTGCACCTGGGGAGAGAAAAGAGAAGGGGAGAAACGTCACCACCAGCAACTGCTCCCGGCCAGCAAGACGCACGGCGGGGAGGCCGGGGCTGGCCGCGTCCTGCAGCTCCTGAGCTGCGTGTCCGAGCTTTTCCCAGCCCCGCCTGCGTCTCCAGGGGCGAAATAAAAAGCAAATCTTGCTGGGACCAAGTTCAGGTCGGGGAACTCCGGGGCCTCTGCAGCCTCAGCCCTGCTGCGCGCTCCCCGCAGCTTCGGGCCTGTTGCGGGGAGTTGGGGAGGAATTCAGGGAAGGGGGGAACCAGGCCGGGATCAGAGGCTCCGGCTTGGTGTGGGCTGCATGAGGGGGTGCAAAGGCGAGGAGAAGCCCCTGGGATCCTGGCTCGTCTGCTGCGGGGCCCCCAGCCCCGGCGGGCGGACCGCGGAGAGCGCTGTCCCGGATCCGGAGATTCGCTTTTATTTTGCAACTGCGGGGCTGGCGCGCGCGCGAGGGGTCAGCACCCTGAGCATTGGGGTTAATGCAACCAGGGCAGGTCCCTGGGGGGCCCCCAGGAGCCAATAGGGGTCTTCCAATCACCCTGCGGCCGCCTCCTTTTGCCCGGGTCCTGACAACAGGGTCTCCCCACAGTTTTTTTTTTTTTTTTTTTGGTTTTGTTTTATTTCGTTTCCGCGCGTCTCTTTCTACTGCAAACAGAAATGGGAGGGTGGACAAGGGGGTAGGAGCGGATCAGACGCCCAGGACGCAGCAGCCCGAGTCCGCACAGGGTTTGCAGGAGGTGGTGACCGCGCTGGGGACGCCAGGACGCGAATCAACCTCCGGGGCGCGCTCGGGGCCTGCGCTCAGAGCTTGGTGAGATCGGTTTTGGAACTTTCCTTTTCTTTTCCAGAAAGCTTCGCCTTCTTTCCTCCCTTCGTTCTTTCCTTCCTTCCTTCCTCTCTTCCTCTTTCTTTCTTTTCTTTCTTTCTTTCCTTTCTTTCTTTCTTTTCTTTCTTCCTTTCTTTTCTTTGTTCCTTTCACTTGGCAAGATTGGTTTTGGAGCTTTCCTTTTCTTTTCCAGAAAGCTTTTTCCTTCCTCCTTCCCTCCTTCTCTCCCTCCCTCCTTTCCTTTCCTCCCTCTGTTCTTTCCTTCCTTTCTCCCTCCTTCTCTCCCTTCCTTCCTTCCTTCTTTCCCTCCCTCCTTCCCTCCCTTCCTTCCTCCCTCCTTCCCTTTCTTCTTTCTTTCTTTCTTTTCTTTCTTCCTTTCACTTGCCAAGATTGGTTTTGGAGCTTTCCTTTTCTTTTCCAGAAAGCTTTGTCCTTCCTTCCCTCCTTCCTTCCTTCCCTCCTTCCCTCCCTTCTTTCCTTTTTTCCTTCCTTCCCTCCTTCTCTCCCTCCCTCCTTTCCTTTCCTCCCTCTGTTCCTTCCTTCCTTCTTTCCCTCCTTCCCTCCTTCCCTCCCTCCCTTCCTTCCTCCCTCCCTCCTTCCCTTTCTTTCTTCTTTCTTTTTTCTTTCTCTTTCATTTCTTTCCTCTTCCTTCCCCCGTCCTCCCCCTTCATTGTCCCTCCTCCTCCTCCTCCTCCTCCTTCTTCCTCCTCCTCCTTCTCCTCCTCCTCCTTCTCCTCCTCCTCCTTCTCCTCCTCCTCCTTCCTCCTCCTCCTCCTTCTCCTCCTCCTCCTCCTCCTTCTCCTCCTCCTCCTCCTCCTTCTCCTCCTCCTCCTTCTACTCCTTTTCCTCCTCTTCCCTCTGCCATTTCTCTCTTTCCCCTTTGCGTTTTTATTCGCAGTCATTGTTTTTGTCCATCCACTAACTTCTCTGAAACCTGATTCTTTTGGGACACTCGGCAAAAGGCATTTCATACAGGGAGGCGGCCACATGCTGACAAGACACGGTGACGTGTGAAAAGTCTCTTCTCATCGGCTTGGTGTGGTGCTCTCTTCTCTCTCTCGCTGTCTCTCTCTGTCTGTCTCTCTGTCCCCTGTCTCTCTGTCTCTATTTTTCTCTGTCTCTCTCTGTATCTCTGTCTGTCTCTCTCTCTCCTCTCTCTGTTTCTCTGTCTCTCTCTGTATCTCTATCTCTGTCTCTCTTTCTCTCTCTCCTCTCTCTTTTTCTCTGTCTCTGTCTGTACCTCTATCTCTGTCTCTCTTTCTCTCTGTCTTCGTTCCTCTCTCTCTTTTTCTCTGTCTTTCTCTGTCTCTCTTTCTATCTCTGTCTCTCTTTCTCTCTCTCCTCTCTGTCTCTTTTTCTCTGTCTCTGTCTGTATCTCTGTCTGTCTCTGTCTCTCTTTCTCTCCTCTCTCTGTTTCTCTGTCTCTCTCTGTATCTCTGTCTCTGTCTCTCTTTCTCTCCTCTCTGTTTCTCTGTCTCTCTCTGTATCTCTGTCTCTGTCTCTCTCCTCTCTCCTCTCTCTGTTTCTCTGTCTCTCTCTGTATCTCTGTCTATCTCTGTCTCTCTCTCTCTCCTCTCTCTTTCTCTGTCTATATCTCTCTCTCTCTCTCTCTGTGTCTGTATCTCTATCTGTCTCTCTTTCTCTCCTCTCTCTCTCTTTTTGTCTGTCTCTGTCTGTATCTCTATCTCTCTCTCTCTTTCTCTCTCTCCTCTCTCTTTTTCTCTGTCTCTGTCTGTACCTCTATCTCTGTCTCTCTTTCTCTCTGTCTTCGTTCCTCTCTCTCTTTTTCTCTGTCTTTCTCTGTCTCTCTTTCTATCTCTGTCTCTCTTTCTCTCTCTCCTCTCTGTCTCTTTTTCTCTGTCTCTGTCTGTATCTCTGTCTGTCTCTGTCTCTCTTTCTCTCCTCTCTCTGTTTCTCTGTCTCTCTCTGTATCTCTGTCTCTGTCTCTCTTTCTCTCCTCTCTCTGTTTCTCTGTCTCTCTCTGTATCTCTGTCTCTGTCTCTCTTTCTCTCCTCTCTGTTTCTCTGTCTCTCTCTGTATCTCTGTCTCTGTCTCTCTCCTCTCTCCTCTCTCTGTTTCTCTGTCCCTCTCTGTATCTCTGTCTATCTCTGTCTCTCTCTCTCTCCTCTCTCTTTCTCTGTCTATATCTCTCTCTCTCTCTCTCTCTGTGTCTGTATCTCTATCTGTCTCTCTTTCTCTCCTCTCTCTCTCTTTTTGTCTGTCTCTGTCTGTATCTCTCTCTCTCTCTCTGTGTCTGTATCTCTATCTGTCTCTCTTTCTCTCCTCTCTCTCTCTTTTTGTCTGTCTCTGTCTGTATCTCTCTCTCTCTCTGTGTCTGTATCTCTATCTGTCTCTCTTTCTCTCCTCTCTCTCTCTTTTTGTCTGTCTCTGTCTGTTTCTCTATCTCTGTCTCTCTTTCTCTCTGTCTTCGTTCCTCTCTCTCTTTTTCTCTTTCTCTGTCTCTCTTTCTATCTGTGTCTCTCTTTCTCTCTCTCCTCTCTGTCTCTTTTTCTCTGTCTCTCTCTGTGTCTCTACCTCTGTCTCTCTCTCCTCTCTCTCTTTTTCTCTGTCTCTGTCTGTATCTCTATCTCTGTCTCTCTCTTTTTCTCTGTCTCTGTATCTCTATCTGTCTCTCTTTCTCTCTCTCCTCTGTCTCTTTTTCTCTGTCTCTCTCTGTGTCTCTACCTCTGTCTCTCTTTCTCTCCTCTCTCTCTCTTTTTCTGTTTCTGTCTGTATCTCTGTCTATCTCTGTCTCTCTTTCTCTCCTTTCTCTTTTTCTCTGTCTCTGTATCTCTGTCTATCTCTGTCTCTCTTTCTCTCTCTCCTCTCTCTGTGTCTCTTTTTCTCCGTCTTTCTCTGTCTCTCTATCTCTGTCTCTCTTTCCCTCTCTCCTCTCTCTCTCTTTTTCTCTCTCTCCCTGTCTCAGGGAAGCATCAATAAAACCTCCAACAAGCACCCCCTTGTACACAGCCCAGGCCAAGAGAGGTGCAGACACTGCTTTCTGCCTGCAGCCGCCTGCTGTAAAACGTCAATGCAAAACATTTCATAAAGTCCACCCACTCTGCAGACTGGAGCTGCGGCCTCTCGGACAGCGTCTTGAATTTGCAACGAAAAACGTGTGTGGTAGAAAAAGCTCTCGTCTGGGTTTCTGACACGTTATCAAGCACTCAAACGCTGGGTGTCTCCTGCCTGTCTTTAAAGGGAAGGGCAGGGAGAGAATGTAAAAGCTCTGGTCAGAGAAGGGAAAGGGCTTTAGGTGAGAGGGGTGAGGCCGCCTCCGTGGTCATCGCAGAGAAAGAGTTGGAGTTTTACAGAAAGAAGAGATCTCTTTCACGTAGCCAGAAACTCTTAGGAAAAGCAGGGTGTTGGAAAGGCGGAAAGTGTGCCATGAGTCGGACGTGCGTGATTTCAAACCCACTTGTCTGCAATGAGAATTACAATTCGGGCTTCAGTTGAAAAAGGGCCTTTGCTTTTTCTCCGAGGGAGGCTGAGGGGCCTTGAATAGCCACAGCTCCTGACTGGTGTCCCCATTCTCATTCCTGGAGGCTCGGAGACCCTGGCAGAGCGGAGTTTCCTACTAGACAAAGGGGTCCAGATTGCAGCCCAAGAAGGAACCTCAGGTCAGGGAAGGCCTGGGCCTCACGGGACCCCCAGGAAAGCCTGGTCCTTGGGGTTGGAGAAGACAGCTGAGCTGGGAGCACGGAGGGTTTTCGGTAGGGAGACAGTGAGCAGCTGTGAGAGGTTTACGGCGCAGTCCCCGGGGACCCAGTTTCCCAGCAGAGGAAGAGATGGGGAGGCCTTTAGAAGCAGAAAAGTTACCCGGCCTCTGAGGACCCCAGAAAGTTGCTCTAACCCAGAGACCCTTCTCCGAATCTCTCTCTCTGTCTGTCTCTGTCTCTCTCCCTCTTTCTCTCCCCCCTCCCTGTCTCCCTCTCTGTGTCTCTGCCTCTCTTTGTCTCTGTGTCCCCTGTCTCTCTGCCTTTGTCTCTCTCTGTATCTCTATCTCTGTCTCTCTTTTTCTCTCTCCCTCTCTCTGTCTCTCCCTTTCTCTCTCCCTCTCTCTCCCTGTCTGTGTCTTTCTCTCTCTCCATCTCCCAGTCTCTCCCTTTCTCTCTCTCTCCATCTCTCCCTGTCTCTCTCTTTCTCTGTCTCCATCTCTTTCTCTGTCTCTCCCTGTCTCTCTCCCTCTCCATCTCTCTGTCTCTCCCTGTCTGTGTCTCTCTTTCTCTCTCTCCATCTCTCTCTGTCTCTCCCTGTCTGTTTCTCTCTCTCCATCTCTCTGTCTCTCCCTTTCTCTCTCTCTGTCTCTCCCTCTCTCTCCCTGTCTGTGTCTCTCTTTCTCTCTCCCCATCTCCCAGTCTCTCCCTTTCTCTCTCTCTCTATCTCTCCCTCTCTCTCTCTTTCTCTGTCTCCATCTCTTTCTCTGTCTCTCTCTTTCTCTCTCTCCATCTCTCTGTCTCTCCCTCTCTCTCCCTGTCTGTGTCTCTCTTTCTCTCTCTCCATCTCTCTCTGTCTCTCCCTGCCTCTTTCTCTCTTTCCATCTCTCTGTCTCTCCCTTTCTCTCTCTCTGTCTCTCCCTCTCTCTCCCTGTCTGTGTCTCTGTTTCTCTCTCTCCATCTGCCAGTCTCCCCTTTCTCTCTCTCTCCGTCTCTCCCTGTCTGTCTCTTTCTCTGTCTCCATCTCTCTCTGTCTCTCCTTGACTCTCTCTTTCTCTCTGTCTCCATCTCTCTGTCTCTCCCTGTCTCTCCCTGTCTGTGTCTCTCTTTCTCTCTGTCTCCATGTCTCTGTCTCTCCCTGTCTGTGTCTCTCTTTCTCTCTCTCGATCTCTCTCCGTCTTTCCCTCTCTGTCTCTTTCTCTGTCTCCGTCCCTCTGTCTCTCCCTTTCTCTCTGTCTCTCCTTGTCTCTCTCTTTCTCTATCTCTCTCCATCTCTCTCTCTCCCTGTCTCTCTCTCTCCATCTCCCTGTCTCTCCCTTTCTCTCTGTCTCCCTCTCTCTCCCTGTCTGTCTTTCTCTATCTCTCCATCTCTCTCTCCCTGTCTCTCTCTCTCCGTCTCCCTGTCTCTCCCTTTCTCTCTCTGCCTCTCCCTGTCTCTCTCTTTCTGTGTCTTACGCACACCCCCAACCCACCGTCCCTCATGTCCCCCCACTGCTGTGCCATCTCACACAAGTTCACAGCTCAGCTGTCATCCTGGGTCCCCAGGCCCCGCCGGGGAGGGAGATGCGCCGTGGGGTTATGGGAGGAAGGGGACTCCGGGCCTCCTGGTGCCACAGCCGCGCCCCTGCCCACCCTCCCGGCCTCTCCCCAGGGCTTTTCCCGACAGCGACGACCCGGCGAGGCGCCTTTGCATGATACATGGAGCTGTTTGTAATTCTCTGTGATATCTGGCCGCCCCCGCTTTGATGGGAGGGCGCAGTGACAAAGACCTGTTTGTTAAGTTTCGAGGGCGTCTTTGCCTTCGGTTTTGAAGTCTGGGGAGGTGGCAGCGCCCGAACTATTGGGATCAGCCGGTGTGTGCATGGGGCAGAGTGGCCCGGGACACGGTGAGAGGCGCCGGCTGCCAGGGCTGGGCTCCTGGGAGGGGAAGGGGGAGGGAGGGGAGAGGCAGAAAAGGGGGTAGGCAGACAGAAGGGGAGGGAGGCGGAGGCAGAGAGGGAAGGAGGAAGATGGAGGGGGAGAAGGAGGGGCAGGAAAAAAAGGCAGAGACTGAGGAAGTGAGGGAGGGAGAGAGAAAGAGAGGAAGAAAGAAAGCAGAGAGAGAGGAAGGAAAGAGGGAGATGGGGAGGAGGGAGAGGCAGGGGAAGAGAGAAAGGAGGGAGGAAAAGAGAGAGAGGAAGGAGGGATGGGGGAAAGACGAAGGAGAGAGGATGTGGGAAGGAGAGAGAGAGGGGCAGACAGCAGGCCTGGGGGCAGGGGTCTCGGGGAGGGAGGGAAGGAAAGAGGGAGGGAAAGAGGGAGGGAAGGATAGAAGGTTAGGGAGGGAAGTGTGCAGAAGGGAGGAAGGAAAGGAGGGAGGGAGGAAGGGAGGGAGGGAGGAAGGAAGGAAGGAGGGAAGGAAGGGAGGGAGGGAGGGAGGGAGGGAGGAAGGAGGGAGGGAAGGAAAGAAGGAAGGAAAGAAGGAAGGAAGGAAAAAAGAAGAGAGGGGAGAAAGGAGAAGCAGGAGACAGTAGAGAAGGAAGAAAGACAAGAGAGGGAGGGAATAGGGAGGAAGGAAGGAAGGAGGGAAGGAAGGGAGGGAGGGAGGGAGGGATGGAGGAAGGGAGGGAGGGAGGAAGGAAGGAGGGAAGGAAGGGAGGGAGGGAGGGAGGAGGGAGGGAAGGAAAGAAGGGAGGAAGGAAAAAAGAAGAGAGGGGAGAAAGGAGAAGCAGGAGACAGTAGAGAAGGAAGAAAGACAAGAGAGGGAGGGAATAGGGAGGAAGGAAGGAGGGAGGGAGGAGGAGGGAAAAGGAGGGAGGAGGGAGGGATGGAGGGAAAGAAGGAAGGGAGACAAGGAAGGAAGAAGCAGAGAGCAAGGGAAGGAGGGAACAGGCAGGGAACAGGACAGCAGTTTCCCCGGCTCCTCAGCTCCTCCCCCTTCCCCTCAGCGCCTGACCCCCCAAACCTGAACCTGACCCAGGCTGCTGGGGGCCCCTTCCCTGCGCCCTGGGGTCCTGGAAAACGTCCCACTTTCTTTCCGCTGAACGACACCAGGGCCCGGCTCCCGAGCACCAACCCTGGGCGCCTTCGAGGCTGGACGGTCCCCGGAATCTCCCTCAAAAAACAGTTAAGGGAACCTCTCCAAAAATCACACCTCTCTCAGGACACTCCCCAGCTACAAACGCGATGGGAGAACGAAATTGAGAGCATTTTACAGAAAATGAAAGAAATGAAATAAGAAAGAAAGAGAGAAAGAAAGAAAGAAAGAAAAGAAAGAAAGGAAGGAGAGAGAGGGAGGGACAGAGGGAGAGACACACAGAGACACAGAAAGAAAGAAAGGAAATAGAAAGAAAAGAAAGGAAGGAGAGAGGGACAGAGGGAGGGACAGAGGGAGAGACACACAGAGAGAGAAAGAAAGAAACAAAGAAAGAAGGAAAGAAAGAGAGAGAGGGAGGGACAGAGGGAGAGACAGAGAGAAAGAAAAAGAAAGAAGAAAGGAAGGAAGGAAGGAGAGAGGGAGGGACAGAGGGAGAGACACAGAGAGAGAGAGAGAAAGAAGAGAAAGGAAAGAAAGAAAGGAGAGAGAGAGAGAGGGAGGGACAGAGGGAGAGACACAGAGAGAAAGAAAGAAGGAAAGAAAGAGAGAGAGAGAGGGAGGGACAGAGGGAGAGACACAGAGAGAGAAGAAGAGAAAGGAAAGAAAGAAAGGAGAGAGAGAGAGAGGGAGGGACAGATGGAGAGACACAGAGAGAAAGAAAGAAGGAAAGAGAGAGAGAGGGAGAGAGGGAGGGACAGAGGGAGAGACACAGAGAGAGAGAGAAGAAGAGAAAGGAAAGAAAGAAAGGAGAGAGAGAGGGAGGGACAGAGGGAGAGACACAGAGAGAAAGAAAGAAGGAAAGAAAGAGAGAGAGAGAGGGAGGGACAGAGGGAGAGACACAGAGAGAAAGAAAGAAGGAAAGAGAGAGAGAGAGAGGGAGGGACAGAGGGAGAGACACAGAGAGAGAGAGAAGAAGAGAAAGGAAAGAAAGAAAGGAGAGAGAGAGGGAGGGACAGAGGGAGAGACACAGAGAGAAAGAAAGAAGGAAAGAAAGAGAGAGAGAGGGAGGGACAGAGGGAGAGACACAGAGAGAGAGAGAAGAAGAGAAAGGAAAGAAAGAAAGGAGAGAGAGAGAGGGAGGGACAGATGGAGAGACACAGAGAGAAAGAAAGAAGGAAAGAGAGAGAGAGAGAGGGAGGGACAGAGGGAGAGACACAGAGAGAGAGAGAAGAAGAGAAAGGAAAGAAAGAAAGGAGAGAGAGGGAGGGACAGAGGGAGAGACACAGAGAGACACAGGAAGAAAGAAAGAAAGAAAGAAAGAAAGAAAAGAAAAAAGAAAAGAGGGAAAGGGAGAAAAAAGTCCACTTTATTTGCAGAAGGTCCTTGGCAGGAACCGTGACGCGTTTGGTTTCCAGGACTTGGAAAACGAATTTCAGGTCGCGATGGCGAGCACCGGCTTCCCCTGAAGCACATTCAATAGCGAGAGGCGGGAGGGAGCGAGCAGGAGCATCCCACCGTGAAAACCAAAAACACAAGTATTTTTTTCCCCCCAGTAAATACCCCAGACGCCAGGGCGACAGCGCGGCGCTAAGGGAGGAGGCCTCGCGCCGGGGTCCGCCGGGGTCTGGCGCGGGCAGAAAGAATATAGATCTTTACGAACCGGATCTCCCGGGGACCTGGGCTTCTTTCTGCGGGCGCTGGAGACCCGGGAGGCGGCCCCGGGGATCCTCGGCCTCCGCCGCCGCCGCCTCCCAAGCTCCCGAGTCCAGGTTTGGGGACACCCGGCCCCTTCTTCTCACTTTCGGGGATTCTCCAGCCGCGTTCCATCTCACCAACTCTCCATGCAAGGGCGCGCCGCCACCAACTTGGAGCTCATCTTCTCCCAAGATCGTGCGTCCCCGGGGCGCCCGGGTCCCCCCCTCGCCATCTCAACCCTGGCGTGACCCGGGCGCTTCCTGGAAAGATCCAGGCGCCGGGCTCTGCGCTCCTCCCGGGAGCGAGGGCGGCCGGACAGCTGGGACCCTCCTCTCTCCAGCCGTGAACTCGTTGTCTCTCTGTCTCTCTCTGCAGGAAAACTGGAGTTTGCTTTTCCTCCGGCCACGGAGAGAACGCGGGTAACCTGTGTGGGGGGCTCGGGCGCCTGCGCCCCCCTCCTGCGCGCGCGCTCTCCCTTCCAAAAATGGGATCTTTCCCTCTTCGCACCAAGGTGTACGGACGCCAAACAGTGATGAAATGAGAAGAAAGCCAATTGCCGGCCTGGGGGGTGGGGGAGACACAGCGTCTCTGCGTGCGTCCGCCGCGGAGCCCGGAGACCAGTAATTGCACCAGACAGGCAGCGCATGGGGGGCTGGGCGAGGTCGCCGCGTATAAATAGTGAGATTTCCAATGGAAAGGCGTAAATAACAGCGCTGGTGATCCACCCGCGCGCACGGGCCGTCCTCTCCGCGCGGGGAGACGCGCGCATCCACCAGCCCCGGCTCCTCGCCAGCCCCGGCCCCAGCCATGGAAGAGCTCACGGCTTTTGTATCCAAGTCTTTTGACCAGAAAAGCAAGGACGGTAACGGCGGAGGCGGAGGCGGCGGAGGTAAGAAGGATTCCATTACGTACCGGGAAGTTTTGGAGAGCGGACTGGCGCGCTCCCGGGAGCTGGGGACGTCGGATTCCAGCCTCCAGGACATCACGGAGGGCGGCGGCCACTGCCCGGTGCATTTGTTCAAGGACCACGTAGACAATGACAAGGAGAAACTGAAAGAATTCGGCACCGCGAGAGTGGCAGAAGGTAAGTTCGTTTGCGCGCCGGCTCCAGGGGGGCCCTCCTGGGGTTCGGCGCCTCCTCGCCACGGAGTCGGCCCCGCGCGCCCCTCGCTCTGCACATTTGCAGCGCCCGGCTCGCCAGGGTAAGGCCCAGGCCGTCAGGCTTTGCCTAAGAAAGGAAGGAAGGCAGGAGTGGACCCGACCAGAGACGCGGGTGGTGGGTAGGGGGGTGCGGGGGGACCCAGGGAGGGTCGCAGCGGGGGCCGCGCTCGTGGGCACCGACACGGGAAGGTCCCGTGCTGGGGTGGATCCGCGTGGCTGTGCCTGAAGCCGTAGGGCCTGAGATATCTTTTTCATTTTCTTTTTCTTTCCTTTCCTTTTTTTGTTTGTTTGTTTGAGACAGAGTCTCGCTCTGTCTCCCAGGCTGGAGTGCAATGGTGCGATCTCGGCTCACTGCAACCTCCACCTCCCGGGTTCAAGCGATTCTCTTGCCTCAGCCTCCCCAGTAGCT
Source organism: Pan paniscus (assembly GCF_029289425.2). NCBI lineage: Eukaryota > Metazoa > Chordata > Mammalia > Primates > Hominidae > Pan > Pan paniscus. Next base: position 46,508,761 of record NC_073273.2, on the reverse strand, counting down.
GGGATTACAGGTGCTCACCACCACACCCGGCTAATTTTTGTATTTTTAGTAGAGACGGGGATTCACCACGTTGGCCAGGCTGGTCTCGAACTCCTGACCTCAGGTGATCCACCCGCCTCGGCCTCCCAAAGTGCTGGGATGACAGGCGTGAGGCAGCGCGCCCGGCCTGGGTCTTGATGGCTTAGGATGTGTGTTTCTGTCTCTGTCTGTCTGCCTTGTATTTACGGTCACCCAGACGCACAGAGGAGCCGTCTCCACGCGCCTTCCCAGCGCTCAGCGCCTGCCGGGCCCCCCCGAGATCACGGGAAGACTCGAGGCTGCGTGGTAGGAGACGGGAAGGCCCCGGGTCAGCTCGGTTCTGTTTCCTTTAAGGAACACTTCATTATTATTTTATTTTTTTCCTTTGAACCTCGAGGCTTGATCTTGGCGAAAGCTGTTGGGTCCATAAAAACTACTCCCGTTGCCCGCAGGTGGCCGGGATCTGGATGGGGCGCGAGGGGCCCCGGGGAAGCTGGTGGCTTCCCGGGCGCGTCCTAACTCAAGGTTGTCAGAGCGCAGCCGGTTGTGCGCGGCCCGGGGAAGCTCCCCTCTGGCCCTTCCTCCTGAGACCTCAGTGGTGGGTCGTCCCGTGGTGGAAATCGGGGAGTAAGAGGCTCAGAGAGAGGGGCTGGACCCGGGGATCTCTGTGCACACACGACAACTGGGCGGCATACATCTTAAGAATAAAATGGGCTGGCTGTGTCGGGGCACAGCTGGAGACGGCTATGGACGCCTGTTATGTTTTCATTACAAAGAGGCAGAGAATCTAGCCTCGGCTTTTGCTGATTCCCAGAGTTGAGGTGCGAGGGTGAATTCCCCAAAGGTAATTCTTCCTAAGACTCTGGGGCTACGTGCTCTCCGGGGCCCTGCGTTCGGGGTGTGGAGTGGCCCCGGGAAATAGCCCTTGTATTCGTAGGAGGCACCAGGCAGCTTCCCAAGGCCCTGACTTTGTCCAAGCAGAAAGCTGGCTACGGTTTACAAAGCAGTGCCCGGTTTCTGACCGTCGAAGAGGCAGGAGCCCAGCCTGCCTTTGACCGTCAGAGGAGTTACTCCCTACCCACTGCTGCGGGCACCCGGCACTGTAATTCATACCCAGAGAGTTTGCCTTCCTGGACGCCAGGCTGGGAGCCGCTTGAGGGCCTGCGTGTAATTTAAGAGGGTTCGCAGCGCCCGGCGGCCGGTTCTGTGGGGTTGCTTTTTGGTTGTCCTTCGCAGACACTGTTTTGCTCCTCTGAACTCTCTCTTCTCCCCCTGGACATGGACCCGGGAGAGCAAAGTGTCCTCCAGACCTTTCGAAAGTGAGAGGAAAATAAAGACCAGGCCAAAGACCCAGGGCCACAGGAGAGGAGACAGAGAGTCCCCGTTACATTTTCCCCTTGGCTGGGTGCAGAAAGACCCCCGGGCCAGGACTGCCACCCAGGCTACTATTTATTCATCAGATCCAAGTTAAATAGAGGTTGGAGGGCAGGGGAGACTCTGAGGTTACCGTGGAAGCCTGGAGTTTTTGGGAACGGCGTGTCCCCGCCGAGCCTGGGAGCCCGTGGGTTTTGCAAAGCCTGCGGGTGTTTGAGGACTTTGAACACCAGTTTGTCAGTTGGGCTCAATTCCTGGGGTTCAGACTTAGAGAAATGAAGGACGGAGAGCTGGGGTCGTCTCCAGGAAACGATTCACTTGGGGGAAGGAATGGAGTGTTCTTGCAGGCACGTGTCTTTTAGGAGGTGAAAGAGAATGTGAAATCCACGTTGGAATAAGCGTCCACACTGAATGTAGCTCGGGGTGGGGTGGGAGGGCCGTGCTGTGGGTCGTGGAAGGAAGAAAGACAGAACAGGGTGCTAGTATTTACCCCGTTGCCTGTAGATACCTTGGATTTGTCAGCTTTGCAAGCTTCTTGGTTGCAGCGGCCTTGCCTGTGCCCCTTTGAGACTGTTTCCAGACTAAACTTCCAAATGTCAGCCCCTTACCCTTGACAGCAAGGGACATCTCATTAGGGCATCGCGTGCTTCTCATCTGTGCTCAGCAGGCCCGAGATAGGAACAGAGGGGCGTTGGAGATGCCACTTCCACCAGCCTTGGGTTGAAGGGGCGCGAGGGAGACACCTTTTACTTAAACCCCTGAGCTTGGTCAGAGGCTGGATGTCTAAAATGAGGAAGAAAAGGTTTTTCACCTGGAAACGCTTGAGGGCTGAGTTTTCTGCCCTTCTGACTCCCCCAGCAAATACAGACAGGTCACCACTACTGGAGATGAGAAAGTGCCATTTTTGGCACACCCTGGTGGGGTAGGTGCCCGACCGCGTGTGAAAAAGTGGGAAGGAGAGATTTCTGCGCACACGGTTCACCACCCCCAGGCGCGGTGGCGCATTCAGGTACTCAGACGCCGTTCTGCTGATCTGCTGAGAAACAGGCTTCGGGTAGGGGCTCCTAGCTCCGCCAGATCCCGGAGGGACCCCCAGCCCTCCTGCGCTGCAGCGGTGGGGATAGCGCCTCTCCGTAGGCCTAGAATCTGCAACCCGCCCCGGGCCCTCCCCGTGTCCTTCCCGGGCGTCCCGCCGGGGATCCCACAGTTGGCAGCTCTTCCTCAAATTCTTTCCCTTAAAAATAGGATTTGACACCCCACTCTCCTTAAAAAAAAAAAAAAAAGAAAAGGAAAAAAGGTTAGGTTATGTCAACAGAGGTGAAGTGGATAATTGAGGAAACGATTCTGAGATGAGGCCAAGAAAACAACGCTCGTGCTAAGCCCAGGTTTTTGGGAAAGCAGCGAGTATCCTCCTCGGCTTTTGCCTGATGGACCCCACGCAGTTTTTGCGTCAAAGCGCATTGGTTTTCGAGGGCCCCCTTTCCACCGCGGGATGCACGAAGGGGTTCGCCACGTTGCGCAAAACCTCCCCGGCCTCAGCCCTGTGCCCTCCGCTCCCCACGCAGGGATTTATGAATGCAAAGAGAAGCGCGAGGACGTGAAGTCGGAGGACGAGGACGGGCAGACCAAGCTGAAACAGAGGCGCAGCCGCACCAACTTCACGCTGGAGCAGCTGAACGAGCTCGAGCGACTCTTCGACGAGACCCATTACCCCGACGCCTTCATGCGCGAGGAGCTCAGCCAGCGCCTGGGGCTCTCCGAGGCGCGCGTGCAGGTAGGAACCCGGCGGGGGCGGGGGGCCCGGAGCCATCGCCTGGTCCTCGGGAGCGCACAGCACGAGTACAGCCACCTGCGCCCGGGCCGCCGCCGTCCCCTTCCCGGAGCGCGGGGAGGTTGGGTGAGGGACGGGCTGGGGTTCCTGGACTTTTGGAGACGCCTGAGGCCTGTAGGATGGGTTCATTGCGTTTGTTTTTCACCAACAGCAAACAAATATATATATATATACATATATATGTTATACAAATAACAAATAAATATATATGTTATACAGATAGGTATATTGTATATATTATAGATATTTGTTCGTCCTTGGTGCAAACACACCCGGTGAACCCATATATTGGCCCCTGACTGCCTTCGGTTCCCGTGGGATTGGTGATAGGGGGCAACACATGCAAACAAAACTTTCCCTGGATTATACTTGGGAGATGAAGCTACAGATGCGTTTGATCCAGAGTGTTTTACAAGATTTTTCATTTAAAAAAATGTATCTTTTGGCCCCTGATTCCCCTCCGTCTTCCCGTGTGGCTGCATTGAAAAGGTTTCCTTAGGATGAAAGGAGAGGGGTGTCCTCTGTCCCTAGGTGGAGAGAAACAGGGTCTTCTCTTTCCTCCCTTTTTTCACCCACCGTTTCTGTGTCCCTCCTCCCCTCTCCAGCCTTGTCCTCTGGTACAAACCACCCCCTCCTCCCTCCGGCTGTGGGGAGCGCAGGAGCACGTTGGGCATCTGGATGAGCAGAGACCATTAGCGGGGCACGGGGGCTCCCCGAGGAGCGCGCGAATTCCCGGTGCCCCATCAGAGCAGGCACTGGGGGGCGGAGGGGCCTTGGGTGTGCGCAGAGGGACGGGCGGGCAGAGCCTTCCTCCGCATATTCTAAACATTCACTTAAAGGTATGAGTTTATTTCAGGGGTGCTGCTGGGAGAGCCTCCAAATGGCTTCTTCCAGCCCCTGCCTGACAGTTCAGCTCCCCTGGAAGGTCAACTCCTCCAGTCCTTTCTCCTGGTTCTGGGCAGGGCAGAAGTGGGGGGAGGGAGAGAGAGAGAGAGAGACGGTCAGGATCCCCGGACCCTGGGGACCCCGTCAAAAATAAATGAAATTAAGACTGCCGACCAGAGAGAGAACCGTGACAAAGCAAAGGGCGTTCAAAGCAAAGAGACGCATTGAAAGCCCGTTCCCGTAGGACTGGTTATGAGGTCAACACATTCAAACACAGCTTTCCCTGGATTTTGCTGAGGAGAGGAAGATACAGATGCATTTGATGCAAAGTGTGTTACATCTTTCATTATATGTGTGTATATATATAAAAATATATATAAATATATAAACACACATAAATGTATGTAAATATATATAATCTATATAAATATATAAATATATAAACACATATATAGTATATAAATATATATAAACATATATAATATATAAATATATAAACACATATATAATGTATAAATATATATAAACATATAATATATAAATATATAAACACATATAATGTATAAATATATATAAACACATATATAATATATAAATATATATAAACATATATAAAATATATAAATATATATAAACACATATATAATGTATAAATATATAAAGATATATAATATATAAACATAAATATATATAAACATATATAATATATAAATATATAAATATATTAACATATATAAAATATATGTAAATATATATAAACATATATAAAATATATGTAAATATATATAAACATATATAAATATATAAATGTATAAAGATATAAATATATAAACATATATAAACATATATAAATATATACAAACATAGTGTATATATATAAATATATAAAAACATATAAACATATAAAAATATATATAAACATAGATACATATAAAGAAATATATATAAACATATATATACATATAAAAATATATATAAACATATATATACATATAAAAAAAATATAAACATATATATACATATTAAAAATATATATATTTTGGCTCTGATTCCCTTCAGTTCCTGTGGGATGGGTGATTGAGTCAACACATTCAAACACAACTTTTCCATCGATGTTGCTTGGGAGATGAGGATACAGATGCGTTTGATGGAGAGGGTTTTACAAGCTCTTTCATTTAAAAAGTGTATATATATATATATATATATTTTTTTTTTGGCTCCTGATTGTCTTCCGTCTTCCCATGTGGCTGCATTTTAAAAGGCCTCCCTAAGATCGTTCGGATTAAATCAACCCTCCCCAGGCATCTTTACCGAGGGCTGTGCTCCCCAAAGCGATACAGCCCAGGAGGGAGAGAGGCTCTGGTGACTTGGAGGAAGGACTGTGTCCCTCCTTAGGGCGTCTGTGGCCTCAGTGAGGGAAGGAAGCTGCATCAGACAGGGGTTTCCTCGCTGTCCACCCCTCTGGCAGAAGATGGATTGGGCTGCCCCGTACAAATTAATGAAAAGATTAAAGTTTCGCTACAGGGGACATCGAGTTTATGTGTCATCTCCTGGTGTCTGTGTGCCTGGGATCTGCAATATATCCCAGCCCTTGATGTACTGTTTCTATAAAAATAAATTACTTGTAATTTAATTCCACACTATTTGTTTCCGTAGTCTATTACCGACGAGAGCACGTTAGTTCAGCTGCAGAAAATTGGTTGTGGGGTGTGTGCGGACCCCGAGAACGCCCTAAAATAAAGACAAATCGGGGACAAGCTGGGGGTTATCGATTGCAGGGGTCGCCTGAAAATTTAACGACGGTAAATAACAATAAAAACAAACATGGGAATGCAATAAAAGACATAATTCTCCATCGCCGCGGGGGGAAAAGGATCCTATAATAAAGGCCAGTGCGCTTTGAGGGGTCATAAAAATCAATTAGTTCAAACCCCGACGTCCCGCGTTGAGGGGACGGGGACGAGCAGGGACAGAAAAGGAACCATATTTGAATCCCATCTCTCTGTGAATTCTTGGGTCATGTGCGTTTCAGTACAGCCCGTCCCGTGCTGTGACCGGATAGAGTTTCAATTTACTGTGGAAATTTGCTGTAAATAAATTGAGCATCCGATAGAAGCTGTTGCTGATTAACCTTTTATTTTTAGCGTGGCCCTGCAAAGTCGTATCACCCAGCTGTCAGGCTTCTAATCGAAAGTTATGAGAGCACGGTGAGGGGCAGGCGGTAATTTAATTACAACAAATATCTTTGGGTTTATGGCGCAGAGCTAAATTAAATGTCATTATTCACTGTCTGTAATGGAAATCAAAAGGAAATCGCATTACGGCATTTGGGAAAGAAAGCGGGGAGTGCTGTTTAATGAAGAAATAACTGTCTTAACCAGTGTCACACACTTCACTTACCATATTCGGGCCTAATTGGAATGGATCGTGAATCACTCCAAGACTGATTTATTAGCGCTTCACGCAGCGGCTAATTCATCACTTGTATTCTTCATCATTTTCTTTTTCCTCTCCCCGTGTTGAAGGGAGAGTGAATGAGGCTTTCCACGTTTCAGGAGGATTTTCTTTTTTGAAAAAATGCCCTTCCAGAGGCTTTTGGGTGGCTGGCTCGCTTTCTGGGCCCTGGAGGAGACAGGCGGAGAGTCCAGGTGGGCATGGAGAGGCACAGTGGTGGGTCACCTGGATGGTCAGTGGAGGTGGAGGTCGGAAGGCGCCAGCTTTGGAAATTATCGGTGAATTTCGATGTCAGCACCAGGCAGGGGCCTTTTTGGCAGGGGTGTGAGGGAGAATGACTTTGCTGGGAAACAGGATCAGGTTCTCCAGGCGCACTGCAGCCCGGCAGGACCCACTTTGGAAATGAAAAGCCACTTCCGAAAGCTGGGCTGGAAGCTCGGTGTTGGGTTCAGGAGCAAGTTCACGTTGCGTTGTGTAGACTCCTGGCTGCTCCCAAACACTGAGGGTTTTCTGAGGTTCCCTTCATAGGGGCACCGGCCCCGGGCCATGCACAGTGCGTAAGGGTGGCTGTGGGCCGAGGGACCCAGCACGTGTTTTGCCCACAACAGCCGGAGTGACTGGTTCACTCACCGCCTTGGCTGAGAACGCCTGTCTCTGGACGCATCATTTCTCTTGGGCAGTGACTGCCTTGTGGGTCAGGGTGCAGCTTTTCTGCCACAGAAAAGCTGTTAGGAGGAATTAAGCGACTAAGACTGTCAGGGAGGTGGTGGTGGGGGAGAGGAGGGGGGGTGTCCAGATTACCAGGCATAGGCTAAACCGCCTGCACTCTCCAGCTGGTCTGTCTGTGGAGGAGGGGATTGTCAATACTGGGAGAGCGGAGGAGGCTTGTAGGAGGTGAGAGGGGGTGGAATTTGCATGCAAATCTTCACATGAGGCCTGTGTGAATTTCTCCAGCCTCCTGAGGGTCCCCTGCGCTATTGCACTCAACTTCTTGATAGTTTACCCCAAGACTCAGAAGTCCTCAGAGGGGCAGAATGCCCCCACCACAAAGCCTGCTATCCTTGGGCGTCCTCATGACCCTTGGTCATGAATGGGACCCTTTCATGTATGGGGACCCTTGGTAATATGAATGGGACGCCTTCAGCTCCCCAGGGCTTCCGAGGAGGAGGCCGAGAAGGGCAAAGACATTTTCTGGGCTTGGTGTGTCAAGAGCTAGATTGGAGAAGGGGCTGGATTTGGAACTCTTTAGCCATCAGCTCGCCCTCTCCGTTTGTGGCTAAAGTCTGAAGGTGGAAACTTCGGTTCTCCTACAGGGTCTACAGGAGTTGGGGGGCGGGGCACCCACACAGAACGCTGGAAAGTTCGACAGTCCACTTCCACTGTCTCGGAACTCACTTTTTCACCTTAAATTCATCAGTGGTAACGCACAGGTCTCACTTAGGCAGGGCACGGAGGATTTAACAATTTCTACTTCTAGGTCAGGTGCGGTGGCTCACACCTCTAATCCCACTACTTTGGGAGGCCCAGGAGGGTGGATCGCTTGAGGTCAGGAGTTTGAGACCAGCCTGGCCAACATGGTGAAACCCCGTCTCTACTAAAATACGAAAATTAGCCAGGCATGGTGGTGAGCACCTGTAATCCCAGCTACTCGGGAGGCTGAGGCAGGAGAATCGCTTGAACCTGGGAGGTGGAGGTTGCAGTGAGCCAAGATCACACCACTGCACTCTAGCCTGGGCGACAGAGCAAGACGACATCTCAAAAAAAAGAAAAAAAGTGTAAAACCAAGCTGTAAGGCCAGGCATGGTGGCTCACACCTCTAATCCCAGCACTTTGGAAGGCCCAGGCGAGTGGATCACCTGAGGTCAGGAGTTCGAGACCAGCCTGGCCAACATGGTGAAACCCCGTCTCTACTAAAATATGAAAATTAGCCAGGCGTGGTGGTGAGCACCTGTAATCCCAGCTACTCGGGAGGCTGAGGCAGGAGAATCGCTTGAACCTGGGAGGTGGAGGTTGCAGTGAGGTGAGATCACGCCACTGCACTCCAGCCGGGATGAGAGAGCAAGACTCTGTCTCAAAAACAAAATAAAACAAAAACAAAACAAATATCAAAAAGAAAACCCAATTTCCAGTTCTAGGCCAGGTGCAGTGGCTCACGCCTCTAATCCCAGCACTTTGGGGGGCCCAGGAGGGTGGATTGCTTGAGGTCAGGAGTTCGAGACCAGCCTGGCCAACATGGTGAAACCCCGTCTCTACTAAAAATACAAACGTTAGCTGGGCGTGGTGGTGTGCGCCTGTAATCCCAGCTACTCGGGAAGCTGAGGCTGGAGAATTGCTTGAATCTGGGAGGTGGAGGTTGCAGGGAGGCGAGATAGTGCCACTGCAGTCCAGCTTGGACCAGAGAGCAAGACTCCATCTCAAAAACTAAAGAAAGCAAAAACAAAAAACAAGAGACCAGCCTGGCCAACATGGTGAAACTGCGTCTCTACTAAAATACAAAATTAGCCGGGCGTGGTGGTGGGCACCTGTAATCCCAGCTACTCGGGAGGCTGAGGCAGGAGAATGGCTTGAACCTGGGAGGTGGAGGTTGCAGTGAGCCGAGATAGTGCCACTGTACTCCAGCATGGGCAACAGAGCGAGACTTGATTTCAGAACCACCACCACCACCACAACAAAACAAAAAAAAAACCCAAAAAAACCCCAATTTCCAGTACTAGGTAGTCAGTGATGCAGGGCTGGAGACAGAGGGGCGGTAAGTGTCTGGGAGCCCACCATCAGTCACCTCCCGGCTCCCAGAGGTGCAAAGTGCTTGGTTCATCCTCATGGGAAGGATGCTCCCTGGGGAGGCTGGGCTGGGTTCACAGGGCTCTTCACATCTCTCTCTGCTTCTCCCCAAGGTTTGGTTCCAGAACCGGAGAGCCAAGTGCCGCAAACAAGAGAATCAGATGCATAAAGGTGGGTGTCGGGACTGGGGGGACCTGAAGCTGGGGGATCCTGCTCCAGGAGGGATGGGGGGCGACGAGGTGCTGGCTACACCCAGGACCACCACACTGACACCTGCTCCCTTTCGACACAGGCGTCATCTTGGGCACAGCCAACCACCTAGACGCCTGCCGAGTGGCACCCTATGTCAACATGGGAGCCTTACGGATGCCTTTCCAACAGGTAGCTCGCTTTTTCTTCCTCTGAAGATCCCTAGGGACCTGCTGCTCCCCTCCCCTTTCCCCTATTTGCTGTCGCATCCTGACACTCCTAGTCCCTCCCTGCCCCTGCAGACTTCTCAGCTGGCCCTCACAAAAAAAGCCTCTTTTCTAAGGAAGCATTTACAGGCACCTTGGCACCTATGAAATCAGGCTGGGCCAGGCGGGGTGGCTCACACCTGTCATCCCAGCACTTTGGGAGGCTGAAGAGGGTGGATCACCTGAGGTCAGGAGTTCGAGACCAGCCTGGCCAACACGGTGAAAACCTGTCTCTACTGAAAACACAAAGCTTAGCCGGGCGTGGTGGTGCACACCTGTGATCCCAGGTACTTGGGAGGGAGAATCACTTGAACCTGGGAGGTGGAGGTTGCGGTGAGCCAACATCACGCCACTGCACTCCACTCTGGGTGACAGAGTGAGACTCCAAGACTCCATCTCAAAAAAAAAAAAAAAAATCAGGCTGTAAAACTCCACTTTTGGGAAGGTGAACACACACAAGCCCAAACAGAAATCTGACAAAAACCAGAGGGGTGAAAAGCCCACACAGTCAGGCACCCCCACCTGGCTTGCTGCCTGGTTAAGAAGGGCGCAGATGCCTGTGCCTGGATATCAGAGATGGGACAGACACTCATTCCCTTTTCACCACCACCCCCGAGTGCCCGAGGGCCTGGGGCGTCTGCCTGGCCCCTGGCCCCTGGCTTGGGCTCTGCACCTCTGAGCTGGAGACACCCTACTCAGCTCCCCACTTACTTTGGAGTGAGCAGCGCTTGGGTGCCCAGCGTGGATTTGGGGCTTCCAGGGAGTCGGGGTTCGGTTGCGGAGCCCAAGCTTCCCAAGGGCGCCCCCGCCCTGCCCTGGCTTAGTGGCGGGGATGGGATGGGGGGAAGCGGGGAGCTGCGTGGAAGGAGGTGAAGGGTCACAGGAGGAGAGAGCGCAGAGCCCACGTGCGCCCTGCCTGAACGCGCAGCGCAGCGCCCGGCTGCGGTGTCCCTTGCCTCTTCGGTCCCTAATTTGGGGGTCGGGAGTGCATGCGCGGGCGGAACGGGCTTGGGGGTGGTGCTCTGGCAGGGCGGACGCGTGGCCTCCCTTCTTCACCGTTTTATTCCAAGGGGACAGGCTGGGGATTGTATTTGGGCCCGTGTTTGGCTGAGGGTGCAGGGGCTTGGGGGGTGGCGGTGGGGAGCGGAAAGTATAAACGTATAAATCATAAGTAAACAACTCAGAAATGGACCCCGAGCGCTGGTCGCTGCGAGCTCTCCAGCTCTCCCTGGCCCAGGCCCGAAGGAGAGGGGTCCGCATCCCTCCGCGGTTCTCCTCTCCTGGGTACCTGGCCTTGAGGTGGGGGAACGAGCCCACTTCTTGTACCGTCTCTTGCGGGACCCAGTGAAATTAGGCCGTTGGAGCCCGAAGGCCTGCCTGGCTTTGCGCACCGGAGTCTTGGGGACCTGGTGTCCCCGGGAAAAACTTGGGGACTTGGTATCCCCGGGAGAGGCTTGGGGACCTGGTGTCCCAGGAGAGTCTTGGGGACCTGGTGTTCCGGGAGAGCCTTGGAGACCTGGTGTCTCTGGAAGAGGCTTGGGGACCTGGTGAACCGGGAGAGCCTTAGGGATCTGCTGTCCTGGGAGAGCCTTGGGGACCTGGTGTCTCTGGAAGAGGCTTGGGGACCTGGTGACCCGGGAGAGCCTTGGGGATCTGGTGACCCGGGAGAGGCTTGGGGACCTGGTGTCTCTGGAAGAGGCTTGGACACCTGGTGTCCTGGGAGAGGCTTTGGGACCTGGTGTCCTGGGAGAGGCTTGGAGATCTGTTGTCCCGGGAGAGGCTTGGGGACCTGGTGTCCCTGGAGAGGCTTGGGGACCTGGTGACCTTGGAGAGGCTGGGAGACCTGGTGTTCTGGGAGAGCCTTGGGGACCTGGTGTCTCTGGAAGAGGCTTGGACACCTGGTGACCCGGGAGGGCCTTGGGGACCTGGTATCCTGGGAGAGGCTTGGGGACCTGGTGACCTTGGAGAGGCTTGGGGACCTGGTATCCTGGGAGAGGCTTGGGGACCTGGTGACCTTGGAGAGGCTTGGGGACCTGGTGTCCTGAGAGAGCCTTGGGGATCTGGTGTCCCAGGAGAGGCTTGGGGACCTGGTGTCTCTGGAAGAGGCTTGGACACCTGGTGTCCTGGGGAGAGGCTTGGGGATCTGGTGTCCTGGGAGAGGCTTGGGGACCTGGTGTCCCGGGTGAGGCTTGGGGACTTGGTGTCCTGGGAGAGGCTTGGAGATCTGGTGAGCCAGGAGAGGCTTGGGGACCTGGTGTCCCAGGAGAGGCTTGGGGACTTGGTGTCCCGGGAGAGGCTTGGGGACCTGGTGACCTTGGAGAGGCTTGGGGACCTGGCGACCCAGGAGAGCCTTGGGGACCTGGTGTCCCGGGAGAGGCTTGGGGACCTGGTGTCCCGGGAGAGGCTTGGGGACTTGGTGTCCCGGGAGAGGCTTGGAGACCTGGTGTCCCGGGAGAGGCTTGGGGACCTGGTGACCTTGGAGAGGCTTGGGGACCTGGTGACCCGGGAGAGGCTTGGGGACCTGGTGTCCCAGGAGAGGCTTGGGGACCTGGGGTCCTGGGGAGAGGCTTGGGGACCTGGTGTCCTGGGGAGAGGCTTGGGGACCTGGTGACCCGGGAGAGGCTTGGGGACCTGGTGTCCCAGGAGAGGCTTGGGGACCTGGGGTCCCCGGGAGAGGTTACGGGGGCTGGTTGGGGGAGAGAACGTTGTGAGCCGAAGTCCCTGAATCCCTGCGAAGAGAGCGCATCTGGAGCTCCCCCGAGGGCATTCCATTTGTGGACCCCCCTCCCATGCGCTTTGCAGGGAGCTGTTCGGATTCCCCTGGCCGGGCTCCCGCGGATGCATCCAGTGGCAGCGCCAATTCTGGGCCGGGGGAAGGAGGAAAGTCGGGTGTGGGGTGGTCTCCAGGGCTGGAGAAGGGGCGACGCTCCCTAGGGGAGAAGAGGCACGTTGGGGGTTTCCGGGGGCGCGGGGCGGAGCAGGCCCCCCAGTCCCCATCCTGCGCCCTCACCCCGCCGGGTCCGCTCCTGCAGGTCCAGGCTCAGCTGCAGCTGGAAGGCGTGGCCCACGCGCACCCGCACCTGCACCCGCACCTGGCGGCGCACGCACCCTACCTGATGTTCCCCCCGCCGCCCTTCGGGCTGCCCATCGCGTCGCTGGCCGAGTCCGCCTCGGCCGCCGCCGTGGTCGCCGCCGCCGCCAAAAGCAACAGCAAGAATTCCAGCATCGCCGACCTGCGGCTCAAGGCGCGGAAGCACGCGGAGGCCCTGGGGCTCTGACCCGCTGCGCAGCCCCCCGCGCGCCCGGACTCCCGGGCTCCGCGCACCCCGCCTGCACCGCGCGTCCTGCACTCAACCCCGCCTGGAGCTCCTTCCGCGGCCACCGTGCTCCGGGCACCCCGGGAGCTCCTGCAAGAGGCCTGAGGAGGGGGGCTCCCGGGACCGTCCACGCACGACCCAGCCAGACCCTCGCGGAGATGGTGCAGAAGGCGGAGCGGGTGAGCGGCCGTGCGTCCAGCCCGGGCCTCTCCAAGGCTGCCCGTGCGTCCTGGGACCCTGGAGAAGGGTAAACCCCCGCCTGGCTGCGTCTTCCTCTGCTATACCCTATGCATGCGGTTAACTACACCCGTTTGGAAGCTCCTTAGAGTCTATTGAAACTGCAAAGATCCCGGGGCTGGTCTCCGATGAAAATGCCATTTCTTCGTTGCCAACGATTTTCTTTACTACCATGCTCCTTGCTTCATCCCAAGAGGCTGCGGAACGGGTGTGGATTTGAATGTGGACTTCGGAATCCCAGGAGGCAGGGGCCGGGCTCTCCTCCACCGCTCCCCGGGAGCCTCCCAGGCAGCAATAAGGAAATAGTTCTCTGGCCGAGGCTGAGGACGTGAACGGGGGGCTTTGGAAAGGGAGGGGAGGGAGACCCGAACCTCCCACGTTGCGACTCCCACGTTCCGGGGACCTGAATGAGGACCGACTTTATAACTTTTCCAGTGTTTGATTCCCAAATTGGGTCTGGTTTTGTTTTGGATTGGTTATTATTATTATTATTTTTTTGCTGTGTTACAGGATTCAGACGCAAAAGACTTGCACAAGAGACGGACGCGTGGTTGCAAGGTGTCATAGTGATATGCAGCATTAACTTTACTGACATGGAGTGAAGTGCAATATTATAAATATTATAGATTAAAAAAAATAGCCGTGCACTCTTGACCCCCGTCAGCGTCCAACGTGGAAAAGGCGTTACCTCTTCTCCCAGCGCTGGCCGCCTGGCCACTGAGGGCCCTTTGCAAAAATCACGGGTGTAGAGATGGCCCTGGGCGCGCTGGGAGTGTGGTTGTGTTTCTGAAGGGGATAAAAGAGGGCACGGTGGTGCCAACATATCAGTTTGGTACCTGAGCTGTTTCTGGTTGGGAAGCGTAAAAGCCAGGGAGAGATCCAGAGAGTTTTCAAGTTTTTGCAGATGTAGGTGGTTCCAGCTTTTCTTTCTCCCCTACTCCATCTTCTGCGTTCCCCCAGTTCTTTTATTTCTTTGTTTTTTTATTTTTGAGACAGAGACTTGCTTTGTCGCCCAGGCTGGAGTGCAGTGGCGCAGTCTGGGCTCACTGCCACCTCCGCCTCCCGGGTTCAAGCGATGCTCCTGCCTCAGCCTCCCGAGTAGCTGGGACTACAGGCGCCCGCCACCACACCCGGCTAATTTTTTGTATTTATAGTAGAGACGGGGTTTCACCGTGTTGGCCAGGCTGGTCTCGAACTCCTGACCTCAGGTGATCTGCCCGCCTCGGCCTCCCAACGTGCCCCCAGTTTTATAAACAGCAGATAGCAACTTGTCGTCACAGCTGGCATGGGCTGGACAGTTGCTTGAAATGACCTAACCAAAAACATTCAAGGGTTCTGCCCCCAGATTTCGGGAGATCCACGTTCCATGTTCTGATTGGTTTTCTGGGAACACAGCAAGGGGTTTGGTGACCTCTAAGAAGATCCATCTGCATGACTGGCATTAGTTACCACAGCCTGCCCAGAGAGAAACTATCTTCTCCCAACATTTACTAACATCCACTGGTCAACTCTCTTATTTCCATAACACATTTGCATCTTTCTGGATTCAAGCTTGGTGGTTTTCTTTCCTAACTTCTGATTTAGATACTTCTCCCTGAGGTGGGGATAAAAGAAAAAAAAAAAACAACTTCTTTTTTTCTTCTGCATAACACTTTCTATCTTGTCACTGAGCTGAACTGTAGATCCATTTGGACCCGTCTCATTTGTATCTTCTGATATTCTTTATACAAACCAAAAGTCCCCTTCAACATTTTTTATGTTACAATGTTACAACCGCTGTAAAATGACGGAGAGAGAGAGAAAGAATCCCAGACATTAACGGTATTAGAGAGTTTGCCTCATTCATCCTTTTTTTTTTAAAGCTGGAAATTAAAAAAAAAAAAGAGAGAGAGAGAGAGGCTTTAATAGTTAAGCTGAAATTTTTATCGAAAAGAAGAATTGCATTTTGAATCTTTGGGAAGTAGGTTCATTCATCAGAGTATGTAACCCTTTGGAAAAGTGGTTGGTAAGATATGTACAGCCCTAGATTTTTTTTTTTTAACCAAAAAGGCTGAGTAATTTTGAAAAATCGAAACATAACAATGTGTCATCATTTCCTCCCAAGAAAAAGCTCACTCCACGTGAGTAGAAAGACATATACCTGGTCCCTGTAGAATCTGAACGTTTCTTTTTAGAGACGGAATTTCAATCTTGTTGCCCAGGCTGGAGTGCAGTGGCACAATCTCGGCTCACCGCAACCTCCGCCTCCCGGGTTCAAGCCATTCTCCTGCCTCACCCTCCTGAGTAGCTGGGATTACAGGCAGCTGCCACCAGGCCTGGGTAACTTTCTGGTATTTTTAGTAGAGACAGGGTTTCAGCCTCCCGAGTAGCTGAGATTACAGGCACCTGCCACCAGGCCTGGGTAACGTTTTTGTATTTTTAGTAGAGACAGGGTTTCAGCCTCCCGAGTAGCTGGGACTACAGGCACCTGCCACCAGGCCTGGGTAACTTTCTGGTATTTTTAGTAGAGACAGGGTTTCAGCCTCCCAAGTAGCTGAGATTACAGGCACCTGCCACCAGGCCTGGGTAATTTTTTTGCATTTTTAGTAGAGACAGGGTTTCAGCCTCCAGAGTAGCTGGGATTACAGGCACCTGCCACCAGGCCTGGGTAATTTTTTTGCATTTTTAGTAGAGACAGGGTTTCAGCCTCCAGAGTAGATGGGATTACAGGCACCTGCCACCAGGCCTGGGTAACTTTCTGGTATTTTTAGTAGAGACAGGGTTTCAGCCTCCCGAGTAGCTGAGATTACAGGCACCTGCCACCAGGCCTGGGTAATTTTTTTGCATTTTTAGTAGAGACAGGGTTTCAGCCTCCAGAGTAGCTGGGATTACAGGCACCTGCCACCAGGCCTGGGTAATTTTTTTGCATTTTTAGTAGAGACAGGGTTTCAGCCTCCTGAGTAGCTGGGATTACAGGCACCTGCCGCCAGGCCTGGGTAACTTTCTGGTATTTTTAGTAGAGACAGGGTTTCAGCCTCCCGAGTAGCTGGGATTACAGGCACCTGCCACCAGGCCTGCGTAACTTTTTTGTATTTTTAGTAGACAGGGTTTCAGCCTCCTGAGTAGCTGGGATTACAGGCACCTGCCGCCAGGCCTGGGTAAGTTTTTTGTATTTTTAGTAGAGACAGGGTTTCAGCCTCCTGAGTAGCTGGGATTACAGGCACCTGCCACCAGGCCTGGGTAACTTTCTGGTATTTTTAGTAGAGACAGGGTTTCAGCCTCCTGAGTAGCTGGGATTACAGGCAGCTGCCACCAGGCCTGGGTAACTTTCTGGTATTTTTAGTAGAGACAGGGTTTCAGCCTCCTGAGTAGCTGGGATTACAGGCACCTGCCACCAGGCCTGGGTAACTTTCTGGTATTTTTAGTAGAGACAGGGTTTCAGCCTCCCGAGTAGCTGGGATTACAGGCAGCTGCCACCAGGCCTGGGTAACTTTCTGGTATTTTTAGTAGAGACAGGGTTTCAGCCTCCTGAGTAGCTGGGATTACAGGCACCTGCCACCAGGCCTGGGTAATTTTTTTGCATTTTTAGTAGAGACAGGTTTTTGCCGTGTTGGCCCGGCTGGTCTCAAACTCCTGACCTCAGGTTGACCTGCCCGCTTTGTCCCTCGCAAAGTGCCGGGATTACAGGCATGAGCCACCGCACCTGGCCTGAATCTGAACTTTTAAAAGGGAGTTACTGACTCTCAACTGTGCGGGGACGGTTTCAGTTTGATTTAATATGGAAAGAGGGCCAAGTGTCACCCTCACAAATGGGTCCCCGAAGCAGATCAAACGCAGAGAACTGTGAGGGTGGAACACGAGTGTCTGTGGACACTGGCTGCCTTTGGCTTTTCTCCTGCGAGAGAAGTTGGGTGACTTTCTGTAGGTGGATGAGTGATCCCCAAATGAGTGTGGGGTACCTGTATGCTAGCTGCTTCTTTCTCCCTGAAACTCTCGGATGGAAGGAAATAAGAAATTCAGCTTGGGCTGTGACCAGTTCTCACCACCAATACCCTCTTCTCTCTCCCTTCCCTTCTCCTTCCTTCCTTCCTTCCTTCCTTCCTTCCTTCCTCTTTCTTTCTCTTTCTTTCTTTCTTTCCTTTCTTTGTTTCCTTCTTTCTTTTTCTTTCTGTTTCTTTCCTTTTTCTCTTTCTCTCTTTTTCTTTCTCTTTTCCTTTTTTCTTTCTTTCTTTCTTTTTCTTTCTTCTTTCTTTGTCTTTCTTTCTTTCTTCGATGAAGTCTCACTCTGTCACCCAGGCTGGAGTGCAGAGGTGCAATCCCAGCTCACTCCATCGTCCACCTCCTGGCTTCAAGCAATTCTCCTGCCTCAGCCTCCCAAGGAGCTGGGATGACAGGCACCCACCACCATTCCCGGATAATTTTTGTATTTTTTAGTAGAGACCGGGTTTCGCCATGTTGGCCAGGCTGGTTTTGAACTCCTGACCTCACATGATCCACCCGCCTCGGCCTCCCAGAGTGCTGGGATTACGGGGTGAGGCACCGCGCCCGGCCTCCTCTCTCTTTTTCTGGGATGTGTAGGAGGGACTGGGCTGATGAGGTCCCTCTGTATGTGATGTGCGTGGGTTTGGTTTCCCGGAAGGCCCTCCAGAGACACGTTTGCGTGAACATTCAGCGTGGAAACCACACACGTCTCTCCACAGGAGGTGAGAAATTGAATTTATGGGGTGGGTGTACGCTGGCGATTCTTGGTGCTTTTTTCTCCAAACAAGGTTCTTTTGAAAGTCACGTTCCTGCTTTCCCTGTGGCTTCCTGGTTAGCTCGCTCGCAGAGCAAGGAATACCACCCAGACAGCAACGTGGGCTGTGTTCCGTTGTAACGCCGTTGCAGAGAGAGGATTTGGTGTGTGAGATCCGTACCAGCTGCAGCACACTGATAGGAACACGTTGCTGGCTGAACTGAACGATGCTGGGTTGTGTCCTGATTGATACGTATTTTCTTCCCTCCCCTCCCCAAAACTTGGCCAAATACTCCATGGAGGGTTGTCACTCGCCCCGGTTGAGCAAAACGCACTTCTTCCTTCGTGTGGCTGTTCTGGTGAAATCTATTTCTGACATATCCACTTTTCTCTCTCTTTTCTCTCTCTCTGACGGCGAAGCACCCACAGGGAGAAGGAATTGGATGTATCGGATGTTGCTATTAGATTTTCTTTCTCCGTTCGAGTCTCTGACTGGTGCATACTTTGCAAAGGTCTGTTCCTGGCAATTGCCAGGAGTTAGAAAAATGCGCCTTCTCTGGTGGCCGTTGGGGTGGGGATAGGGGTGTGATTTCAGAGTCAGTGGTGACAGGGCCCCTTGGCTGTGGCTCTCTTCTCCAGCGCCGCGAGTAAAGAGATGGGACAGATTCTGTGCCTCTGTACGATTTAGAGTGTAACTGACCACATCCAACACCCATTTTTTCCAGTTACAAAGCTGGTGGTGCGATGGGCTTGGTGTCTCCCGTACGGGAAGGAGGCCTTTGGGCTGCTCCAAAGACGCCCTGTGGTAGGAATGGCCTCTCCATCCCGCCAAAGTCCAGCCAGGCCCCCGAAATGGTCCCATTTCCTTGGAAGCCTGAGTTTCTGTTCTGGTCTTGCTGCTGTCCTTGGCCACGGCAGCACGTGGGAGCATCTGTGGATACCGCAGAGTCTGGGGACAGCTGGGCGTTTAACCGAAATGAAGCCGAGACGGGTTTCAGGTTTTGGTGCCAAGCTCTGGTCAGGATGAAAGGGAAATACCAGAGTCGTCTGTCCTCACCTCTGGGTTTCATGCTGACCTTTCTAACATATTTTTTCCTGTAAGAACAAGCAGAACCCTCCAGCTCCCTTTAGCTCCACAGTTTTCCCGGGGACATAGCGACGATGACGCACGGCAGCCACTCCAACGACACACATTTTGGAGGCTGGAAGCTGCTTGTCTCCTCCAGCTTTGGGAGGTCTGGGGAGGAGAGAGGCTTTCGGTGCACACGTTTGACATTAAAAAAAAAAAACAAAAAAACTGGTGCCTAATTTATTAAAGAGAATTAGCTTAGCGAGTATATGCTGATTCTTCGACACACGTGGGTAAGTTGATGCAATTTATAAATGTTTTATTGAAATTTGATATTTAATGAGAAGCCGGTGAAGGAATGTAGAGAATATCCAGTTTCAAAGCTATGAAATGTGCTATTTATTGAAAGGGGATGGCTTCACGAGTTCAGCCCATTGTACGTGCAGGTCCCGTGGGAAGGAGGCAAAAGCCCCTGCTTCTTACTCTGTGATGTATGTGGATTTGTTATTTATTTTTTTCCTTGGTCGGACATTCATAAATATGTACTATTTTAATTATGTCGAGTGTAAATTTGACATCGCGTTGCATTTATTTTTATATTTCTGAAAACTGTTGCTTTTTCTTTCCCCCCCTCATTTACGAGGAGCCTGTTATGATTGACGACATAGCGGCCCCCGCGTTCGGGTTACGAATACATCTACAGATATTTTCAGGGATTGCTTCAAATGAAAAGAAATCACACACCGTTTCCCAAACCAACAGTCTTCACATTTCTATCCCTCTGTTATTGTCGGCGGGCGGTGAGGGGTAGAAAACAAACAAACAAACAAACAAAAAACACCCTGAGTTTCTCTGGTGACACCCTCATTCTCCTAACGTTCAATAATCTCAATGTTGAGTTGCAGCAACCGACTGTATTTTGTGACGCCCCGTAGTATGAATGTACATCTTGTAAAACTGAGATATAAATAAACTTATAAATATTTGTATTCAAGCGTTAAAAAAAAAAAAATTCTCAACCTCTCCCCTGAGG
The DNA here is from genome assembly GCF_029289425.2 of Pan paniscus. Lineage (NCBI taxonomy): Eukaryota > Metazoa > Chordata > Mammalia > Primates > Hominidae > Pan > Pan paniscus. The sequence goes on along the minus strand of NC_073273.2, from coordinate 46,488,593 downwards.
ACAGGCTGATTGGGAAAAAAAAAAAAATCCTGAGTCGGCCGTGGCTGAAAACAGAGTGTTGTTCTGGGACCAGCAGCCCCGGGTGCTCCGTGCATTTCTGGGGTGGGTACCTGGTGTTGCCCCCCAGCCCTAGATCGGGAGGTGCCATTGACTTTTGCTTGTATCCCATCTGCTTCCTTTACTGAAATGTACCTCCCTGCTTCTCAGCCAACGTTCCCCCAGAAGTGGGAAAAAAACAGAGGAAAAAGCCCTGATCTGAATCAAGTCAGAGCTGCTAATTTTCCACTTTCTTTAATTAATTAATTTATTTTTTTTGAGACTGAGTCTCGCTCTGTCGCCCAGGCTGGAGTGCAGGGGCGCGATCTCGGCTCACTGCAACCTCCTCTGCCTCCCGGGTTCAAGCGACTCTCCTGCCTCAGCCTCCCGAGTAGCTGGGATGACAGTCACCTGCACCACCACGCCCGGCTCATTTTTGTATTTTTAGTAGCAATCGGGTTTCACCGTGTTGGTCAGGCTGGTCTCGAACTCCTGACCTCGTGATCCACCCACGTCTGGGCCCGGCCGGTGATGTGTGTGCTTTTAACTTTTATTTTGTTCCAGTTTTCGACACTGGCAACGGATTTTCCAGCACAGTCTTGCAAGGATGATTGAGTCATTTTTGAGACAAAAAATATAATAATAAATGGAAAAAGAAATAGACTTTTAAAAATGACAAATTTATTTTTTTGGCATAGATTTTTCTCTCTTTATGTAAAGGAAAGTTCATGATTGGATTTGGCCGGCCTGACTGCTTCCCGGCTGTGATAAAAAACACATGTGAGCTGGGAGGGAAGTGGGGGAGGGACACAGCTGCCCACACAGGGTTCCCACTGTGGTTACAGGGTGGGCAGTGCTGGGGGAGCTTTCTCTGTGGGGGGCTCAGAGCCTGAGGACAGGTGAGCCTCTCCGACACCTCCCCAGTTGCCTGGAGTCTAAACGGTCCGTTGTCTGTACCGTCCGTTCTTCCTGCTGACTCCTGGTAGTTCCTGAAAGCTTCTCTTGGCCAGAGAAGGGGTTTCAGAGGCCGTGTGTCCAGGCCATTCTGCAAAGTGCAACCTGACCGTTCTTTTCCTTTTCTGGCCCGCGCGTTCTGAAGCTCAGAGCCCTCTCTTCACCCAGCCTGCGTGTGTCTTGCCGGACAGAAGAAAAATGGTGCTTTGCGTGTTAGCAGAGGTGCTTTTCATGGCTGACCTCAACGCGTCCATTTCCAGCCTTGACCAAGCTGTTTTTTAGGGGCAAACGCAGGCAAGTTCTGAATGCACACAGTTATTTCATGGTTAAACTATTCAGCTTTGGCCGGGCGCGGTGTGGCTCTCACTCCTGTCATCCCAGCACTTTGGGAGGCCGAGGCGGGTGGATCACCTGAGGTCAGGAGTTCGAGACCAGCCTGGCCAACATGGTGAAACTCTATCTCTACTAAAAATACAAAAATTAGCCGGGCGTGGTGGTGTGCATCTGTAACCCCAGCTACTCAGGAAGCTGAGGCAGGAGAATCGCTTAGACCCAGGAGGCGAAGGTCGCACTGAGCCGAGATCGCGCCATTGCATTCCAGCCTGGGCGACAGAGCCAGACGCTGTCTCAAAAAAATGAATAGTAAAATAAAATAACAGGAACTAAATAAAATAAAACGTTCAGCTTTGTTCTGCAAATCCACTCCTATGGTTTCACGTGGTTTGAGAGACCCTGTCCCTTAGAAATAGATGTTTGTTGCCAGTTGTAATGAATCTGTTTCAAAAATGAACAGAATATTCAAATGGTTTGAGAGATCCTTTCCCTTAGAAATAGCTTGTTGCCAATTGCAAAGAATGTTTTTCAAAAATGAATGGAATCTTCCTGGATATCTCTTCCAGATCTTCATTTTTTTTGCATAGTTCAACCTGAAAAGTAAGTGTCTCAGCCCTGAATTTCTTTCTGATTTTTCCATGGGTTCTCTTGCAGACTTCTCTGGACTTGACCACATTTTAAAAAAAAAAATTAACTTTTTCACACGGACAAGGTTTCAATAGGAATGAGATCTTTGAGTTTTTATGTAACAGATTCTTACCATCAGTTCTCAGATTCCCAAATTACACACAAAAAGCCACGGACTTCGCCTCCTGCTAACATGTCCTTCTGTTTCTGAGGCTTCTGTTGGTGTTAGACTTTCATGTTTAATAGCAGACAATGTAGGGATTTAAAGAAAAATGCAGAGAAAGCAAAAACACTGACCAAACACACGGAGATAAGCTTTCTAAAGCCTTTGTTCGTGGAGTTGTCGTTAAAAAAAAAGTTGTTTTAAACTTTGCAAGCATGCCTATATTGAACTCATAAGCAAGAGAGCCAAGAAAAACAGTGTCGGTCGTCGACTCTACACGTTTTCCCAAAACCAACGTATTTCAATTTCTTTTGTTTGAACTCACAGATGCTGAGAGTTAAAAGTTAAATTTTTGTCATGAACAATAATGGCCAAAACCACAGTTACTTTTGCACTATAGCATAATAAGAAAAATACAGGCTGGGCTCGGTGGCTCACACCTGTAATCAAAGCACTTTTGGAGGCGAAACAGCCAGATCCCTTGAGCCCAGGAGATTGAGACCAGCCTGGGCAACATAGCGAGACCCTCATCTCTACAAAAAAGGTTTGTTACATATGTAACAAACCTGCACATTGTGCACATGTACCCTAAAACTTAAAGTATAATAATACAAAAATTAAAAAAAAATTCACCAATCAACTGCCTGCTGGTGCCTTCAAGAGACTCACCTAACACATAAGGACTTGCATAAACTTATAAAACAATTCAATGGAAGAATCCTTGAAAGTATTCTGAGAAGACAGTATAATAAACTGATTTCTAAAAAGGCTATAAAAAATTGAATAAATCATTGTTGGGTATCCTGTGATGAAATACAATGCAGCCAATAAAAATTACAAAATGAATAAACATTTTATAACAATAAAAAAAAGGCAAATAATTAGGCAGGCATGGTGGTGCTCTCCTACGGTTGAAGCTATTCAGCAGGCAAGAGGATACTTTGTTTTTGTTTTTTAATTTTTTTTGAGACAGAGTCTCGCTCTGTTGCCAGGCTGGAGGGCAGTGGCCTGATCTCAGCTCACTGTAATTTCTGCCTCCCGGGTTCAAGCGATTCTCCTGCCTCAGCCTCCCGAGTAGCTGGGATTACAGGTGCCCGCCACCACACCTGGCTAATTTCTTTTGTATTTTTAGTAGAGACGAGGTTTCCCCATGTTGGCCAGGCTGGTTTTGAGCTCCCGACCTCAGGTGATGCACCCGCCTCAGCCTCCCAAAGTGCTGGGATGACAGGCGTGAGCCACCGCGCCCGGCCCAGGAGGATTATTTGATCCCAGGAGGTGGAGGCTGCAGGAAGCCATGATTGCACCACTGCACTCCAGCCTGGGTGACAGAGTGAGACCACATCTCTAAATAAATGAATAAATACAGGCAGAAAGTTTTTTTTTTTTTGGATGGAGTCTCGCTCTGTCACCAGGCAGGAGTGCAATGGTGCCATCTCAGCTCACTGCAACCTCTACCTCCTGGGTTCAAGCAATCCTCCTGCCTCAGCCTCCCGAGTAGCTGGGACTACAGGTGCCCGCCACCACGCCCGGCTAATTTTTTGTATGTTTAGTAGAGACGGGATTTCACCGTGTTAGCCAGGATGGTCTCGATCTCTTGACTTTGTGATCTGCCTGCCTCAGCCTCCCAAAGTGCTGGGATTACAGGCATGAGCCCAGGAGTTCAAGACCAGCCTCAGCAACAAAGTGAGACCTTTTCTCTCCAGAAAATCAAAAATTTAGCCAGCTGTGGTGGCTCCTGCCTGTGATCCCAGTACTGTGGGAGGCTGATGCAGAATTGCTTGAGCCCAGGAGTTCGAGACCAACCTCAGCAAAAAGGACTCTCTCTCTCTCTCTCTCTCTATATATATATATATATATGAGTTTCAAAAATTGCTGGGTGACCAGCTCATCTACTGGTTTTCCCCTTGGGGAAGTGAAATTGTCATATATTGAAGATTTCCAGGGAAGCTGTATTGAATGAGAAACAAACTCAATCTGTTCATGTTTAAAGAGCTGCAGTGCGTTTGCCGTGTTTCCCATAAAACTGCACTTCCAAAAGACACGCTGAGAAAGGAGACCAGGATTTGTAATTCAGAAATTGGAAAGCAAGTTAGGCTGGACGTGGTAGCTCACGCTTGTTGTAATCTCAGCACTCTGGGAGGCTGAGGCAGGAGGATCACTTGAGCCCAGGAGTTCAAGACCAGCCCGTGCAACATGGTGAAACCCTGTCTCTCCAAAAAATAAAACATTTAGCCAGCTGTGGTGACTCATGCCTGTAATCCCGGTACTCTGGGAGGCTGAGGCAGAGTTGCTTGAGCCCAGGAGTTCGAGACCAGCCTTGGCAACAAAGTGAGATCTTGTTTCTCCAAAAAATAAAACATTGAGCCAGCTGTGGTGGCTCATGCCTGTGATCCCAGTACTCTGGGAGGCTGAGGCAGAATGGCTTGAGCCCAGGAGTTCGAGACCAACCTCAGCAACAAAGTGAGATCTTGTTTCTCCAAAAAATCAAAAATTTAGCCAGCTGTGCTGGCTCATGCCTGTAATCCCGGTACTCTGGGAGGCTGAGGCGGAATTGCTTGAGCCCAGGAGTTCAAGACCAGCCTCGGCAACAAAGTGAGACCCTGTCTCTCCAAAAAATAAAACATTTAGCCAGCTGTGGTGACTCATGCCTGTAATCCCAGTACTCTGGGAGGCTGAGGCAGAGTTGCTTCAGCCCAGGAGTTCGAGACCAGCCTTGGCAACAAAGTGAGACCCTGTCTCTCCAAAAAATAAAACATTTAGCCAGCTGTGTTGACTCATGCCTGTAATCCCGGTACTCTGGGAGGCTGAGGCAGAATGGCTTGAGCCCAGGAGTTCAAGACCAGCCTCAGCAACAAAGTGAGATCTTGTTTCTCCAAAAAATAAAACATTTAGCCAGCTGTGGTGACTCATGCCTATAATCCCGGTACTCTGGGAGGCTGAGGCGGAGTTGCTTGAGCCCAGGAGTTCAAGACCAGCCTCGGCAACAAAGTGAGACCCTGTCTCTCCAAAAAATAAAACATTTAGCCAGCTGTGGTGGCTCATGCCTGTCATCCCAGCACTTTGGGAGGCCAAGGCGGGCGGATCACGAGGTCATGAGATCGAGACCATCCTGGCTAACATGGTGAAACCCCGTCTCTACTAAAAATACAAAAAATTATCCGGGCGTGGTGGCGGGCACCTGTAGTCCCAGCTACTGGGGAGGCTGAGGCAGGAGAATGCCGTGAGCCTGGGAGGCGGACCTTGCAGTGAGTCGAGATCGCGCCACTGCCCTCCAGCCTGGGCCGCAGAGCAAGACTCCGTCTCAAAAAAAAAAAAAAATGCTGCCCAAGCTGTGTTTGCACCACTGCCCTCCAGCCTGGGCAACAGAGCAAGCCCCAGCTTTCTGCCACCTCCGCAACCAAGAAAGCAATTCACACAGAAATCAGTGCGTCGTGCAGTGACCTCTTCAGAAAACCAATGAGTTTTCCACCTGACGAACCGTTTCCGAGCCCCATTCAGAAGAACACATCCCTGTAACTGCAGGGCAGATTTACTCACTGATACCTGTTTAAATAAAGCTTCCAGCATCTGCACGGGGTCTGTCTGGAAGCTCCTGTATCTGTCCCACATTCTTGGAATCACAATGCACCCTTGCGAGGAAGATATGTATTTAAACGGAGTGGATGTTATGGTGAGAAAATGCTGCCCATCCTTCTAGAAGACAAAAGCCACACAAAATACATCACAAGAACCAGTTTTTTTCAGAGAAGAACCTGCAGAAAGAACCTTTTCCCCCCACACCCGTGAATTAACAGGATGTATGTTTTATCATAAAAGCACAGATTTGTTTCCTATGCACTCCCTGAGGATTTGGCCATATGCAAAGATGTACAAAAACCTTCTCTTTCCCCAGGGAACCGTAACCCATCTGAAAAGATGCCCTTCTCAGAAGCGCGTTGAACGATTGTTGGAAAAGATAAAATACGACGTGCACACACAGAGTAGAGAAATGTCACCCATGCAAATTGTGTGTTTGAATGTAACACATTCAGGAAGCTAAATGGGGTATGACCACACATTTGGGTTGATTTATTTGGCGAGTGGAAGGGGCAGATGGAAATGAATACTGCTGTTTTCCTTTGGAAGGCCATATATGGGATTACCAACAGGATTACTTTGGAAGTTTAGCTTCTCCAGGTGGTCTCTCTCTCTCTCTCTCTCTTTTTTTGAGACACAGTCTCACTGTGTCGCCCAGGCTGCAGTGCAATGGTGCGATCTCGGCTCACTGCAACCTCAGCCTCCCAGGTACAAGCGATTCTTCTGCCTCAGCCTCCCGAGTAGCTGGGATCACAGGTGTGCACCACCACGCCTGGCTAATGTTTGTATTTTCAGTAGAGATGAGGTTTTACCATGTTGGCCAGGCTGGTCTTGAACTCCTGACCTCAGGTGATCCGCCTGCCTCGGCCTCCCAAAGTGCTGGGATGACAGGCGTGAGCCACCGCGCCCGGCCAAGATTTCTTTTTTTTTTTTTTTTTTGAGACGGAGTCTCGCTCTGTCGCCCAGGCTGGAGTGCAGTGGCGCGATCTTGGCTCACTGCAACCTCAGTCTCCCGGGTTCAGGCCATTCTCCTGCCTCAGCCTCCCCAGTAGCTGGGACTACAGGTGCCCACCACCACGCCCGGCTAATTTTTTGTATTTTTAGTAGAGACGGGATTTCACCGTGTTAGCCAGGATGGTCTCAATCTCCTGACCTTGTGATCCGCCCGCCTCGGCCTCCCTAAGTGCTGGGATTACAGGTGTGAGCCACCTCGCCTGGCCCCAGGTGGTCTTTTTAGCGGGTATTAAAGCAGCTTTCTCTCTGAGCCTTAAACCATGAAGATAGAGAGACTCAGTGTATGGGTTTTAGAGTTGTAATTTTATAAAAATAAGAAAAAGTCGACCTATCATTTATGGTTAGTATTTTTTGTAGCAGTTGCATGCAATATTAAGATAAGGCATGTTCTCAAAAAGAACTCTTTTTTTTTTTTTTTTTGAGATGGAGTCTCGCTCTGTCACCCAGGCTGGAGTGCAGTGGTGTGATGTCGGCTCACTGCAACCTCCGCCTCCCGGGTTCAAGCAATCCTCCTGCCTCAGCCTCCCGGGTAGCTGGGAATACAGGCATCCGCCACCACGCCCGGCTAATTTTTTGTATTTTTAGTAGAGACGGGGTTTCACCGTGTTAGCCAGGAAGGTCTCGATCTCCTGACCTCGTGATCCGCCTGCCTCGGCCTCCCAAAGTGCTCGGATTACAGGTGTGAGCCACTGCACTTGGCCTTTTTTTTTTTTTTTTTTTTTAGATGGAGTTTTGCTCTTGTCGCCCAGGCTGGAGTGTAATGGCATGATCTCGACTCACTGCAACCTCCGCCTCCCGAGTTCAAGCGATTCTCCTGCCTCAGCCTCCCGAGTAGCTGGGATTACAGGTGCCCACCACCATGTCAAGATAATGTTTGTATTTTCAGTAGAGACGGGGTTTCACCATGTTGGCCAGGCTGGTCTCGAACTCCTGACCTCAGGTGATCCACCCGCCTGAGCCTCCCAAAGTGCTGGGATGACAGGCGTGAGCCCCTGCGCCCGGCCTTTGTAACTTTATTAATTTTTTTAATTTTTTTTTTGTTTGTTTTAAGAAAGACAGAGTCTTGCTCTGTCACCCAGGCTGGAGCACACTGGTGCGATCATAGCTCACTGCAGCCTCAAACTCCTGGGCTCAAGCGACCCTCCCACCTCAGCCTCCTGAGTAGCTGGGACTACAGGCACCCACCACCACACCCAGCTAATTTTTTTGATTTTTACTAGAGACGGGATCTTGCTTTGCTGCTGAGGTTGGTCTTGAGCTCCTGAGCTCCAAAGATCCTCTCACCTCCACCTTCCAAAGTATTAGAATTACAAGCATGAACCACTGCCCGTGGTCTCCAAAAAAAGGACTGTTATGTGGATGTTCTAGCTTCCTGTTCTCGTCTTTTCTTTGTTAATTGTACAGTTTGAGGGTGTGTGTGTGTGTGTGTGTGCGTGTGTGTGTGCAGTCTCCTGATTTCACGTATTTAATTGTTTACTGTGTAAAGATACATGTTGTTTTTAAATTTTATTTATTTATATTTATTTATTTGTATTTTTGAGACAGAGTCTCACTCTGTTGCCCAGGCTAGTGGCGCGATCTCAGCTCACAGCAACCTTTGCCTCCTGGGTTCAAGCGATTCTCCTGCCTCAGCCTCCCGAGTAGCTGAGATTACAGGCACCCGCCACCACGCCCGGCTAGTTTTGTTTTGAGACGGAGTCTCACTCTGTTGCAGGCTGGAGTGCAGTGGTGTGATCCCGGCTCACTGCAACCTCTGCCTCCCGGATTCAAGCGATTCTCCTGCGTCAGCCTCCCGAGTAGCTGAGATTACAGGCACGCACCACCACATCCGGCTAATTTTTTATTGGTAGTAGAGACGGGGTTTCTCCATGTTGATCAGACTGGTCTTGAACTCCCAACCTCGGGTGATCCACCCACCTGGGCCTCCCAAAGTGCTGGGATGACAGGCGAGGGCCACCGCGTCCAGCCTTCTTCTTTTTCTTCTTTTTTTTTTTTTTTTTAAGATGGAGTTTCACTCTGTTGCCCAGGCTGGAGTGCAGTGGTGCAATCTCAGCTCCCTGCAACCTCCACCTCCCAGGTTCAAGAAATTCTTTTGCCTCATCCTCCCGAGTAGCTGGGACTACAGGTGCCCGCCACCACACCCACCTAATGTTTGTATTTTTTGGTAGAGACGGGGCTTCACCACATTGGCCAGGCTGGTCTTGAACTCCTGACCTCAGATGATCCTCCTGCCTCGGCCTCCCAAAGTGTCGGGATTACAGGCGTGAGCCACCATGCCCGGCCAGACATCATGTCTTAGGAAATCAGAAAGTGGGTAGTTTCTGCACTCTGAGGAGAAAAAGAGACGTCCGGCGAAGAGAAAGGAGAGGGAAAGGATATCTCCTCTTGTCTGTAGCCCGTTCTCAATCGTGAGTGAGCCAATTGCCAGAAACTGAGGATGCATCGTTTGCCCAGGCAAGCTTCTCAACAGAATGTCTAAGTACTTGTTAATGCTGAGAAGCTCTCCAAGCTACTGCACTCCAGCCTGGGTGCCAGGGCACGACCTTGTCTGAAAACAATTAATTAATCAATTAATTAATGTAATGAAATCATACTGAACCCAGGAGACCATTGGGGTGGGCGGGGCTGCGGTTGGAAGGGAACAGACAATATGGTCAAATGGACTTTGCTCCAGTCTCCTTCCCCATCTCTGCTCGCCAAGAACCTCTGCAGGGAGCATGGGGAAGATGCTTTGGGAATCTGTAACTTCTTGTCTTATAAACAGAATATCTAAGTAATTGTTAATGCTGAGAAGCTCTCCAACCTACTGCTCCAGCCTGGGTGCCAGGGCACGACCTTGTCTGAAAACAATTAATTAATCAATTAATTAATGTAATGAAATCATACTGAACCCAGGAGACCATTGCGGTGGGCGGGGCTGCGGTTGGAAGGGAACAGACAATATGGTCAAACGGACGGTCCAGTGGACTTTGCTCCAGTCTCCCTCCCCATCTCTTCTCGCCAAGAGTCTCTGGAGGGAGCATGGGGAAGATGCTTTGGGAATCTGTAACTTCTTGTCTTGTAAACAGAATATCTAAGTAATTGTTAATGCTGAGAAGTTATAGATTTCCAAAGCCTTTCTCCAGGCTACGGACAAGGGTCATGGGTTACATCTTAAGGAACCATGAGGGGCCAGAGTATTTTACTCTGAGTGTAGACGGTACGTTGGCCACGCCTGTCCCAACACCACCAATGGTGGCACCGAACTTTTGTGTTCCTGCCCCACATTTCTTCTTCTTTTCTGACGTAAATACAAGTGATATTCCTTGGAAACCATGCTGCAGCAAGAGGCCATCTGACTACTAGTGATACCCTGTAGCTCACCTACAGCAGCTCACTTGGAGCAGCTCACCCATAGCTCAGGTATAGCTCACCTGCAGCGGCTCACCTGTAGCTCACGTGTAGCTCACTTGTAGCAGCTCACTGGTAGCTCACCTGCAGCAGCTCACCTGTAGCTCACATGTAGCTCGCCTGCAGCAGCTCACCTGTACCTCACCTGTACCTCGCCTGCAGCAGCTCACCTGTAGCTCACCTGTAGCTCACATGTAGCAGCTCACCTGTAGCTCACGTGTAGCTCACTTGCAGCAGCTCACCTGTAGCTCACCTGTACCTCACCTGCAGCGGCTCACCTGTAGCTCACGTGTAGCTCACTTGTAGAAGCTCACTGGTAGCTCACCTGCAGCAGCTCACCTGTAGCTCACATGTAGCTCGCCTGCAGCAGCTCACCTGTACCTCACCTGTACCTCGCCTGCAGCAGCTCACCTGTAGCTCACCTGTAGCTCACATGTAGCAGCTCACCTGTAGCTCATGTGTAGCTCACTTGCAGCAGCTCACCTGTAGCTCACCTGTACCTCACCTGCAGCGGCTCACCTGTAGCTCACGTGTAGCTCATTTGCAGCAGCTTACCTGTACCTCACCAGTACCTCGCCTGCAGCAGCTCACCTGTAGCTCACGTGTAGCTCACCTGCAGCAGCTCACCTGTAGCTCACCTGTACGTGAGCCACCGTACCCGGCCAGCAAGACCCCATTTGTAAAATAAATACACAAAAATTAGCCGGACGCGGTGGCGCGTGTCTGTAGTCGTAGCTACTCAGGAGGCTGAGGTGGGAGGATTGCTGGAGGCTGGGAGGCAGAGGCTGCAGTGAGCCGTGATCCAGCCACTGTACTCCAGCCTGGATGACACAGCAAAACCTTGTCTCAAAAAACAAAAACAAAAAAACAGAACACACAAAAAATCCACACACACCAGAAAACAAAACGAAAAGCAAAAAGGAAAGAAAAGAGAGCCAGGCCCCGAATATATATTTCCTTGGAGAACCATTTGCAAAGAGCACACTTAAGGCCGGGCGCGGTGGCTCACGCCTGTCATCCCGGCACTTTGGGAGGCCGAGGCGGGTGGATCACGAGGTCAGGAGATCGAGACCATCCTGGCCAACACGGCGAAACCCCGTCTCTACTAAAAATACAAAAAATCAGCCGGGCATGCTGGCAGGTGCCTGTAGTCCCAGCCACTCAGGAGGCTGAGGCAGGAGAATGACGTGAACCTGGGAGGTGGAGGTTGCAGTGAGCCGAGATCGTGCCCCTGCACTCCAGCCTGGGTGACACAGCGAGACTCCATCTCAAATAAATAAATAAATAAATAACAAAGAGCAAACTTAAAATTGTCTCAGAAATCCCACGGGATATTGGATCTCCCTCATGCCTATCTGATGACACTTTGAGTGTCTGGGGCTCCGTGCCTATTTTCTGGGGTTCCCAGAAGCTGCCGTGCTGAAAGTGTGGCTCTCGGGGACATGGCACAGGTGTGGATGTCTGTTTTAAATGTCAGGCGTTTGGACGTTGAGGAACGTGAGGCTGAAGGTCGCCTTTGCCGACCCCCTGAGTTTAGGGTCCTGCCTTTTAAATCTTCTGAGCACTCTGTGTTCACGCAAGCGTCCCATCTGTTTGGGTGGCCGTGCCGTCTGCATCTGTCTCGAACCTTCACAGCTTTGCGGAATATCCTGTTTCTCAATACGGATGGAGAAATACGAGACGCGTTTTCTGGGTTATTTTAGTCGTCATGGAGAACCCCAGACTCGTGTGTGCTAATGACCTCATTAATGATACTTTGAGGCAGACAGCCCTGCCTGATCTTAACGACATTTTTAAAATTTCTTTTTTTGTTGTTGTTGTTACAGTATCATTCATATAACGTAGGAAACCGTGATCAGTAGCTTTCAGGATATTTGCAACAGGGTGTGACCATCTGTTAGACTCCAGAGCGTTTTTATCACGCTAAAAAGAAACCCCAAGCCCGTTCAGCCATCAGTCTCAGGTTTCTCCATTTAGCCTGGGCAACCATTAACCTGCTTCCCATCTCTCTACACCTCTCCTACTCTGAATATGTGTATATACGTGTGTATATATATGAGCATCTATGTGTGTGTGTGTACTTGTAAATATGTGTGTGTATATGTATATATGTGTATATGTGTGTATATATAGTGTGTATATATCTGTATATATGTGTGGACATATGTATATATGTGTGTGTCTATATGTGTATATAGTCTGTATATATGTATATATGTCTGTATATATGTATATATGTGTATATATATGTATATATATCTGTGTATATGTATATATGTATATATATCTGTGTATATATGTATATATGTATATATCTGTGTATATATGTGTATATGTGTATATATGTATATATGTATATATATCTGTGTATATATGTATGTATGTATATATCTGTGTATATATGTATATATGTGTATATATCTGTGTATATATGTATATATGCATATATAGTGTATATATGTCTGCTTATATGTATATATGTGTGGACATATGTATATATTTGTGTGTATATGTGTATATAGTGTGTATATATGTGTATATATGTATATATGTGTATATATGTATATATATCAGTGTATATATGTGTATTATGTATATATGTATATATGTATGTGTATATATGTATATATGTGTATATATGTGTGTATATGTGTATATATGCATATATATAGTGTATATATGTCTGCTTATATGTATATATGTGTGGACATATGTATATATTTGTGTGTGTATATGTGTATATAGTGTGTATATATGTGTATATATGTATATATGTGTGTATACATGTATATATATCAGTGTATATATGTGTATATATGTATATATGTGTATATATGTATATATAGTGTATATGTGTGTACGTATGTATATATTTGTGTGTATATGTGTATATAGTGTGTATATGTGTGTATATATGTATATATGTGTATATATGTATATATATCAGTGTATATACATGTATATATGTATATATGTGTATATATGTATATCTGTGTATATATCTGTGTATATATGTGTATGTATGTATATATATCAGTGTATATATGTATATATGTCTATATATGTATATCTGTGTATATATGTGTGTATATATGTGTATATATGTATATCTGTGTATATATGTGTATATATACGTATATATGTGTATATGTATATATATCAGTGTATATATGTGTATATATGTATATCTGTGTATATATGTATAACTGTGTATATATGTGTATATATGTATATATGTGTATATATGTATATATAGTGTATGTGTGTGCTTATATGTATATATGTGTATATGTATATCTGTGTATATATGTGTATATATGTATATATGTGTATATATGTATATATATCAGTGTATATATGTGTATATATGTATATCTGTGTATATATGTATATCTGTGTATATATGTGTGTATATATGTATATATAGTGTATATATGTGTGCTTATATGTATATATGTGTGTATATATGTACATATGTATATATATGCACTTTTTTTCCCATTCACCTATAAGTACGAGGCAGGTCATGTTCATTTATATTAAGAAATATGTAGACTGCCAAATGAGGCAATCGTATTTCTGAAGCCAGCCAATGCAAACCCTCCTTCTTTCACAAGGGACATCTCCCAGGCAAAAAGAAAAAAAAAAAAAAAGTCAGCTTTGCAATATCGCTTACCGTGAGCGGAAAATGCAGTTAAGTTGAGAGCCGGCCAGCCAGGCTCCCGACGGCGGCGTGACGGGTGGCATGGACGACGCTGGAAGAACCACGGGGAAGATGGGTGATACGATGCTCCTTCTAATTGACACCTCTAGGTCCAGGGCAAATTAATGATGAGCTTGGACCGCGTTGCCACCGGTTCGAATGGCCTTTGCCAGTTTTCTCTGCACGGAGCAGCGTTCGGCTTCACATTTTTGCCTCAACTTCATCCACTTGGTCTGTTTCTGAAAAGCACCTTCTCCTCTGGCATAGAGTTTAGAATCTTGTGGCGGGTCATGGGGTCTGTCATTTTCTCTTATTTAATTAATTAATTAATTAATTTTTGAGACAGTGTCTCACTCTGTTGCCCAGGCTGCAGTGCAATATGGTGCAATCTCGGCTCACTGCAACTCCGCCTCCCCAGGTTCAAGCAATCCTCCTGCCTCAGCCTCCCGAGTAGCTGGGACTACAGGCGCGCACCACCACGCCTGGCTAATTTTTTGTATTTTTAGTAGAGATGGGGTTTCACCGTGTTAGCCAGGATGGTCTCGATCTCCTGACCTCCTGATCCCCCTGCCTTGGCCTCCCAAAGTGCTCGGATGACAGTCGTGAGCCACTGCACCCGGCCTATTTATTTATTTTTGAGACAGAGTCTCACTCTGTTACCCAGGCTGGAGTGCAATGGTGCAATCTCGGCTCACTGCAAACTCCACCTCCCAGGTTCAAGCGATTCTCCTGCCTCAGCCTCCTGAGTAGCTGGGACTACAGGCATCCGCCACCACACCCGGCTAATTTTTGTATTTTTAATAGAGACGGGGTTTCACCATGTTAGCCAGAAAGGTCTCGATCTCTTGACCTCATGATCCACCCACCTTGGCCTCCCAAAGTGCTGGGATTATAGGCATGAGCCACCACACCTGGCTAATTTTTTTTTTGTATTTTTAGTAGAGACGGGGTTTCATCATGTTGGTCAGGCTGGTCTCAAACTGCTGACCTCAAATAATCCTCCCAAAGAGCTGGGATTACAGGCGTGCCATTTTTAAATTTTCATAGAGATGGGGTCCTGTTTTATTGCTGAGGCTGAACTGGATCTCCCAGCCCCAAGCAATTATCTTGCCTCAGCCTCCCAAAGTGCTGGGATTACAAGTGTGAGCCACTGCGCCTGGGTCAGGCTCATGGAGTTTTTTATTTTTATTTTTTTTATTTTTTTTGAGATGGCGTCTCACTCTGTTGCCCAGGCTGGAGTGCAATGGCACGATCTCGGCTCACTGCAACCTCTGCCTCCCAGGCTCAAGTGATTCTCCTGCCTCAGCCTCCCGAGTAGCTGGGATTACAGGTGCCTGTCACCTGCCTAATTTTTTCTTTTGTTTTTGAGACCGAGTCTTGCTCTGTCCCCCAGGCTGGAGTGCAATGGATCCATCTTGGCTCACTGCAACCTGTGCCTCCTGGGTTCACACTACTCTCCTGCCTCAGCCTCCTGAGTGGCTGGGACTACAGGCGCCCGCCACCACGCCCGGCTAATTTTTTGTATTTTTAGCAGAGACGGGGTTTCACCATGTTAGCCAGGATGGTCTCAATCTCCTGACCTCGTGATCCACCTGCCTCAGCCTCCCAAAGTGCTGGGATTACAGGCATGAACCACTACACCTGGCTAATTTTTGTATCTGTAGTACAGATGGGGTTTCACCATGTTGGCCAGGCTGGTCTCGAACTCCTGACCTTGTGATCCACCCACCTGAGCCTCCCAAAGTGCTAGGATTGCAAATGTGAGCCACCACACCCAGCGCAGGCTCTTGGAGTTTTTAGTAAGAGTCCGTGCTGACAGCCTGTCTTAGGGGAGACCTTCTCCAGATCCTGGGTGGTGCCGTTTCATGGCCAAAAAATTCATTCTCAAAAGCGTGGCCCCAGTAGAAGACCTTGTGTCCTTCCACTTGGAGTGTGTCAGTTGATCACCATAACCGTTTGTTGAGGTGTGTGCAAAACATCTATAGCCAAATTCCACGGGAGGAGTGGGATGAGGACTCTTAAGGTTCCGGACTTGATGTAGAAACCGGGTCTTTGCAGATGTCTTTAAGGGAAGGATCTGAAATGAGGGTCATCCTGGATTAGGGTGGGTCTTAAATCCAATAACAGGTGTCCTTGTAAGGGACAGAAGAGGACCATAAATCTAATGACTACGGTCCTCCTAAGAGACGGAAGAGGAGACATAGACACAGGCAGAGACACAGAGGAGGAGGCCACGTGGAGACGGAGGCAGCGACCGGAGTGATCCGGCCACAAGCCCAGGGACGCCTGGAGCCCCCAGGGGCTGGGAGAGGCAGGAAGGATCCTCCCTTAGAACCTCTGGAGGGAACATGGCCCTGAGACTCCTTGACCTCAGACTCCTGGTCTCCAGGGCTGGGAGAGGCAGGAAGGACCCTCCCTTAGAACCTCTGGAGGGAGCATGGCCCTGAGACTCCTTGACCTCAGACTCCTGGTCTCCAGGACTGGGAGAGGCAGGAAGGACCCTCCCTTAGAACCTCTGGAGGGAGCATGGCCCTGAGACTCCTTGACCTCAGACTCCTGGTCTCCAGGACTGGGAGAGGCAGGAAGGACCCTCCCCTAGAGCCTCTGGAGGGAACATGGCCCTGAGACTCCTTGACCTCAGACTCCTGGTCTCCAGGACTGGGAGAGGCAGGAAGGACCCTCCCTTAGAACCTCTGGAGGGAGCATGGCCCTGAGACTCCTTGACCTCAGACTCCTGGTCTCCAGGACTGGGAGAGGCAGGAAGGACCCTCCCTTAGAACCTCTGGAGGGAGCATGGCCCTGAGACTCCTTGACCTCAGACTCCTGTTCTCCAGGACTGGGAGAGGCAGGAAGGACCCTCCCCTAGAGCCTCTGGAGGGAACATGGCCCTGAGACTCCTTGACCTCAGACTCCTGGTCTCCAGGACTGGGAGAGGCAGGAAGGACCCTCCCCTAGAGCCTCTGGAGGGAACATGGCCCTGAGACTCCTTGACCTCAGACTCCTGGTCTCCAGGACTGGGAGAGGCAGGAAGGACCCTCCCTTAGAACCTCTGGAGGGAACATGGCCCTGAGACTCCTTGACCTCAGACTCCTGGTCTCCAGGACTGGGAGAGGCAGGAAGGACCCTCCCTTAGAACCTCTGGAGGGAACATGGCCCTGAGACTCCTTGACCTCAGACTCCTTGTCTCCAGGACTGGGAGAGGCAGGAAGGACCCTCCCTTGGAGTCTCTGGAGGGAGCATGGCCCTGAGACACCTGGACCTCAGACTTCTTGTCTCCAGGGCTGGGAGAGGCAGGAAGGACCCTCCCTTAGAACCTCTGGAGGGAACATGGCCCTGAGACTCCTTGACCTCAGACTCCTGGTCTCCAGGGCTGGGAGAGGCAGGAAGTTTCCTCCTCAAGAGCCTCTGGAAGGAGCACAGCCCTGAGACTCCTTGACCTCAGACTCCTGGTCTCCAGGACTGGGAGAGGCAGGAAGGACCCTCCCCTAGAGCCTCTGGAGGGAACATGGCCCTGAGACTCCTTGACCTCAGACTCCTGGTCTCCAGGACTGGGAGAGGCAGGAAGGACCCTCCCTTAGAGTCTCTGGAGGGAACGTGGCCCTGAGACTCCTTGACCTCAGACTCCTGGTCTCCAGGACTGGGAGAGGCAGGAAGGACCCTCCATTAGAGTCTCTGGAGGGAACGTGGCCCTGAGACTCCTTGACCTCAGACTCCTGGTCTCCAGGACTGGGAGAGGCAGGAAGGACCCTCCCTTAGAGTCTCTGGAGGGAACGTGGCCCTGAGACTCCTTGAACTCAGACTCCTGGTCTCCAGGACTGGGAGAGGCAGGAAGGACCCTCCCTTAGAACCTCTGGAGGGAGCATGGCCCTGAGACTCCTTGACCTCAGACTTCTGGTCTCCAGGCCTGTGAGAGGCAGGAAGGACCCTCCCTTAGAGTCTATGGAGGGAGCATGGCCCTGAGACACCTGGACCTCAGACTCCTGGTCTCCAGGACTGGGAGAGGCAGGAAGGACCCTCCCTTAGAGTCTCTGGAGGGAGCATGGCCCTGAGACACCTGGACCTCAGACTCCTGGTCTCCAGGGCTGGGAGAGGCAGGAAGTTTCCTCCTCAAGAGCCTCTGGAAGGAGCACAGCCCTGAGACACCTGGACCTCAGACTTCTTGTCTCCAGGGCTGGGAGAGGCAGGAAGGACCCTCCCTTAGAACCTCTGGAGGGAGCATGGCCCTGAGACACCTGGACCTCAGACTCCTGGTCTCCAGGGCTGGGAGAGGCAGGAAGTTTCCTCCTCAAGAGCCTCTGGAAGGAGCACAGCCCTGAGACTCCTTGACCTCAGACTCCTGGTCTCTATGGCTGGGAGAGGCAGGAAGGATCCTCCCTTAGAACCTCTGGAGGGAACATGGTCCTGAGACTCCTTGACCTCAGACTCCTGGTCTCCAAGCTGGGAGAGGCAGGAAGGATCCTCCCTTAGAACCTCTGGAGGGAACATGGCCCTGAGACTCCTTGACCTCAGACTCCTGGTCTCCAGGACTTGACGGTGATGAATTCCTGTGGCATGCATCGTCATTCCTGGTCCTTTGTTACGGCTGACTCAGGAATCTAAGAAACTGACCTGCGGGGTTTTGCCCATCAGGATGGTGGCTTCTCCGGCTGTGGATTTGTTGCTTTTCCATCTTCTCTGCGGCTGACACTCTTACGGGGAGTAATGGTGCAGAGAATTTCGGTTGCCTCCCAGAGCTGCAGCCGGAAGACGCAAGGACCAACGAAAACATTTGCATCGTGGCTGTCTGTGAGGAAGAGTCCTGCTGTGAAAGCATTTTTATTCCGAAAGAGGATCATCTTTGGGAGCAGAACCATGGAAAAGTCTCTTTCGGCAGCCCACGGAATGATGGGCTGGCCACATTTTGGATACATCTCATGCTTCTTACTGTTTTCAAATGGTTTTGGCTTGAATGGAATTCCAAGCTCATTTTTTTTTCCTCTTTCCCAAGTACTTTTTGTTCTTGAGTCTTGCAATCCTATGAATTCCAAGGGAAGCTGAATGTCTATCTTTTTGATACGTGGACACTGTCATCCTGCAAACAAAACCGTAGACGTCTTTAGGGGGGTCGTGAACTTGGCAGAGAAGTTCGAACGTCTCCAGTGCTTCTCACATCCGAAGTCAGAGCCCACATTTCTCCGTCACTTTGTAACCCTGGCAAAAGAAGGTCTTCGGCTTGCTTGTTTTCCTGAAAAACAGGAAGTTTTATTTTGCCAGGAATGAATGGAATGGGAAACCAAACCGTTTGATATGCACAAGGGAAAATGCAGGATTTTTTGTGTGCAAAGTTTACATGGGGCTACACACCCTATTTCCTCTTTCCTCACAATGATGCCACGAAATTGATTTTATTCCCTGCAGCTACTACATTTACAGTTCAAGTCCTGAATTTCTCCCCTCCCCTCCCCTGTCCTCCCCCTCCCCTCCCCTGTCCTCCCCCACCCCTCCCCTGCCCTCCCCACTCCCCTCCTTCTCCGCTCCCCCATCCCCTCCCCCTCCCCCCTCTACTGCCCCTCCTACCCTCCCCTCTCCTTTCCCCTCCCCCATCCCGTCCCTCCCGTCCTCCCCTCCCCTCCCCTTCTCCCCTCCCCTCCTCCCCTCCCCTGTCCTTTCCCCCTCCCCCTCCCATCCCCTCCCCCCCTCCCCTCCCCTCTCCTTCCCCTTCCCCCCTCCCTTCCTCCCCTCCCCTACACCCCCCCTCCCCTCCCCTCCTCCCCTCCTTCCCTCCCCCCCTCCCCTCCTCCCCTTCTCTCCTCCCCTCCTCCCCTCCCCTCTCCTTTCCCCCATCCTCTCCCATCCTCCCCTCCACTCCCCTCCTCCCCTCTCCCTCCTTCCCCCCATCCCCTCCCATCCTCCCCTCCCTCCCATCTTCCCCTCCCTTCCCCTCCCCTCCTCTCTTCCCCTCCCCTCCCCCACTTCTCACTCTCCTCCCCCCTCCCATCCCCTACCCTCCTCTTCTCTTCTTTTCTTTTCTTTTTTTTTCTTCTTCTTTCTTTTTTTTTTTCTAATGGCCTTCCTCTGTCACCCAGGCTGGAGTGCAGTGGCGCGATCTCGGCTCACTGCAGCCTCCACCTCTCTGGCCCAAGCGATCCTTCCACCTCATCCTTCTGATTCTGTTACTTATTTTTATTTTTTTAATGAATTAATTAATCTTTTTTTTGAGACGGAGTCTCGTTCTGTCGCCCAGGCTGGAGTGCAGTGGCGCTATCTCGGCTCACTGCAAGCTCCACCTCCCAGGTTCACGCCATTCTCCTGCCTCAGCCTCCCGGGTAGCTGGGACTACAGGCGCCCGCCACCACACTCGGCTAATTTTTGTATTTTTAGTAGAGACGGGTTTTCACCGTGTTAGCCAGGATGATCTCGGTCTCCTGACCTCATGATCTGCCCGCCTCGGCCTCCCAAAGTGCTGGGATGACAGGCGTGAGCCACCGCGCCCGGCCTAATTAATTAATTTTTTACATTTTACTTTAACTTCTGAGATACATGTGCTAATTAATTAATTTTTTTAATTTTACTTTAAAAAAGTCATACTTTACTGAAGTAAAAGTAAGTAAATGTGTGTTAACTGAACACATTCTGGGGTACATGTGCACAAAGCGCAGGTTTGTTACCTATGTATACATGTGCCATGGGGGTTTGCTGCTCCCATCAACCCATTATCTAAGTTTTAAACCCCACATGCGCTAGGTATTTGTCCTAATGCTCTCCATCTTCTTGCCCCCTATCCCCTCACAGGCCCTGGTGTATGATGTTCCCCTCCCTGTGTCCATGTGTTCTCACTGTTCAACTCCCACTTACCAGTGAGAACATGCAGTGTTTGGTTTTCTGAGGATGCGGAAAAATAGGAAAGCTTTTACTCTCGATGGTGGGAGGTGAATAAGTTCAACCGTTGTGGAAGACAGTGTGATGATTCCTCAAGGATCTGTAACTAGAAATACCATTTGACCCAGCCATCCCATCACTGGGTATATACCCAAAGGATTATAAATCATGCTGCTATAAAGACACACACGCACGTATGTTTATTGCAGCATTATTCACAACAGCAAAGACTTGGAACCAACCCAAATGTCCATCAATGATAGACTGGATAAAGAAAATGTGGCACATAGACACCGTGGAATACTATGCAGCCATTAAAAAGGATGAGTTCATGTCCTTTGCAGGGACATGGATGAAGCTGGAAACCATCATTCTCAGCAAACTCACACAGGAACAGAAAACCAAACACCGCATGTTCTCACTCATAAGTGGGAGTCAAACAATGAGAACACATGGACACAGGGAGGGGAACATCACACACCAGGGCCTGTCAGGGGGTGGGGGGATACGGAAGGGAGAGCATTAGGACAAATACCTAATGTAGATGACGGGTCGATGGGTGCAGCAAACCACCATGGCACGTGTATACCTATGTAACAAACCTGCACGTTCTGCACATGTACCCCAGAACTTAAAGTAAAATTTAAAAACAAACAAACAAACAAAAAAAACAAAGGCCAGCCCTGGTGACTTACACCTATAATCCCAGCACTTCGGGAGGCCGAGGTGAGGAGTTTGAGACCAGCCTGGACAACACAGCAAAAGCCTGTCTCTACTAAAAATACAAAAAATATTAACAGGGAGTGGTGGTGGGCACCTGTAATCCCAGCTACTTGGGAGGCTGAGGCGGGAGAATCACTTGAACCCGGGAGGCAGAGGTTGCAGTGAGCTGAGATCACACCATAGCACTCCAGGCTGGGCGACAGAGTGAGACTCTGTCTCAAAAAATAAATAAATAAATAAATGTAAAAAAATAAAAATAGGCACGGTGGCTCACGTCTGTTATCCCAGCACTTTGGGAGGCCGAGGCAGGCGGATCACCTGAGGTCAGCAGTTCAAATCCAGCCTGACCAACATGGTGAAACCCCATCTCTACTAAAAATACAAACATTAGCCGGGCGTGATGGTGCATGCCTGTAGTCCCAGCTACTAGGGAGGCTGAGGCAGGAGAATGGCTTGAACCCGGGAGGCGGAGGTTACAGTGAGCCGAGATCGCGCCGTTGCCCTCCAGCCTGGGCAACAAGAGTGAAACTCCGTCTTACAATAAATAAATAGATAAATAAATAAACAAACAAATAAACTTTACTTTAGAAACAGATCCCTGACCGTGTTTGTCTTTTCACCTTTCCTGCAGGGAAAACAAAATATAAAATGTCAAGGCAAATAGTAGTGATTTCATTCCGGGAAAAAGAAAGTGGATGTTTGCCTTCACCCTCTCTCGTCCTTCCTCTGGTGCTCCTCAGGCCCAGGGAGAGGGTGGAAAGTCAGAGGAAGAAAGACGGGGGGGGGGGGTCCGTGGGGACCCAGGCAGGCATGTTCCCATTTCCTGTCTTCACTTCAAAGGGGGGCCCCTCGCTCCGGAATGAGGCCTACGGTTTCCTTTCACGAAGAGTTCCCCTTTGTGAGCTTACGGCTTCGGAGTGAACTTCGGTGCAACCTGTTATTAAAACACACAGAGGCTAATGCCAGCAAAAACACGCCCCCCACTCCCGGTTTCAGAGGGAACAAAAAAATTCATAAGCAGGGCCATGCTTTTCTAATAAAAATTCATTAAATAATGGTTATACGGGATGAAGCCGGGAGGGGAGAGGAGAGGAATACAATCAAGAGACTTTCTTTGAACTTTTTCTCCCTGCTTCAAATACAAAGCAATCTTCTGTGGGCCTGGGCCTGGGGGGGTTTCCCCCTTTCTCAGCAGCCCATTGGGAGGAAGAAAATGCTTGTCCTGAAGTTACTGCAAAATTGTTTCTGTTTTTCTTTTCTTTTTCTTTTTTTTTTTTTTTTTGAGATGGAGTCTCGCTCTGTCGCCCAGGCTGGAGCGTAGTGGCGTGATCTCAGCTCACTGCAACCTCTGTGTTCCTGGTTCAAGCCATTCTCCTGCCTCAGCCTCCCGAGTAGCTGGGATTACAGGTGCGTGCCAACATGACTGGCTAATGTTTGTATTTTTAGTAGAGATAGCGTTTTGCCATGTTGGCCAGGCTGGTCTTGAACTCCTGGCCTCAAGTGATCTGCCTGCCTCGGCCTCCCAAAGTGCTGTGTTTCTGCTTTTCTTTTCCCCCTTTCTTAGCAGCCCATTGGGAGGAATAAAATGCTTTCCTTGAAGTTGATGCAAAATTGTTTCTGTTTTCTTTTTTTTGAGAGAGAGTCTTGCTCTGTCATCCAGGTTGGAGTGCAGTTGTGTGATCTTGGCTCACTGCAACCTCTGCCTCATGGGTTCGAGCGATTCTCCTGCCTCCTGAGAGCTGGGATTACAGGCACCTGCCAACACGCCCGGCTAATGTTTGTATTTTTAGAAAAGACGGGGTTTCCCCATGTTGGCCAGGCTGGTCTTGAACCCCTGACCTCAAGTGATCTGCCCGCCTTGGCCTCCGAAAGTGCTGTGTTTCTGTTTTTCTTTTTCCCCTTTGTTAGGAGGCCGTCGGGAAGAAAAATGCTTTCCTTGAAGTTGCTGCCAAATTATTTCTGTTTTTCTTTTTCTTTCTTTTTTTTTTATGAGACGGAGTCTCACTCTGTCACCAGGCTAGAGTGCAATGGTATGATCTCAGCTCACTGCAACCTCTACGTTCCTGGTTCAAGTCATTCTCCTGCCTCAGCCTCCTGAGGAGCTGGGACTACAGGCGTCCACCACCACGCCCGGCTAATGTTTGTATTTTTAGAAGAGACAGGGTTTCCCCATGTTGGCCAGGCTGGTCTTGAACTCCTGGCCTCAAGTGATCTGCCTGCCTCGGCCTCCCAAAGTGCTGTGTTTCTGCTTTTCTTTTCCCCCTTTCTCAGCAGCCCATTGGGAGGAATAAAATGCTTTCCTTGAAGTTGATGCAAAATTGTTTCTGTTTTTCTTTTCTCTTTTCTTTTTTTTTGAGATGGAGTCCCGCTCTTTCACCCAGGCTGGAGTGCAGTGGTGCGACCTTGGCTCACTGCAACCTCCGCCTCCCGGGTTCAAGCGATTCTCCTGCCTCAGCCTCCAGAGTAGCTGGGATTACAGGCACCTGCCACTATGCCTGGCTAATTTTATTATTTTTAGTAGAGACGGGGTTTCACCATGTTGGCCAGGCTGGTCTCGAACTCCTGACCTCAGGTGATCCGCCCCCCTCAGCCTCCCAAAGTGTTGGGATGAGAGGCATGAGCTACTGAGCCCGGCCCTCTAACTCTTTACCAGACATAACGTCTCCTTCCCCTTTCTAAATGTATATATTGTGTTTTTAAAAGTTAACAGCAGGGATCCCACCTCATTCCCCGCTCTCTCCCCCAAGACCTGTCCTGCACGTTGCACACAGCAGGTGTGCCCTGGACATATCCCAAACCCACGCTGAAAGAAAGAGGGTCTCACTACACCTATGACATCTGTGATCCTTTAAACATCTCCGTGGCTTCCAGGCAACACAGCCATAAATAGGAATCGCATGTCTCACATGATACCGGGACCATGCCTGGGAAATTCTGGGTGTGAGGTTCCAGCTACCCCACGAGAGGCACCGTTGCATACCCTCCAGAAACTCTTCTGTCGTTCAAGCCAAAGACACAACACAAACAGCTCCAAGAGAGAGAGTGTCATTGAAAATCAATACCACCATAAGAGCACACAGCACCGTCTTTCTCTTCTGTCTGTTGATACACAATCACGAGCAATTTGCTAACGCTGACAACTCGTGGCAAGAACAGGTCGTGTTGATACAGTTGCCTCGTGAGGACCCATCTGTCTTCTGGGGTCTTGCCTGGAATGGAGATCGGAGTTCAGGGTGGCTAATAGAATCATTACTCACCTAGGGACACAGAATATGAGGGTTACCCCCAATTAAGTGCACACAGTCAAACGGACGGCTGCTCTGGAAGGTACAGTGATGTGAACAGCTTTTATGAAATGCCTAGTTCTGGACCTTCCATACCTGAGCCACCGTTCCAAAGCACTGGGCGTTTTTCAGATACTTTCATGAGAAATGTTGTCAACACCGGAAGTTTGCAGTACACAGTCTGAAAGATATTCTTGTGTATGTAGATGTCTGTAGATGCCCTGAAGGTGTGTAGACTTTAGACGCCCAGAAGGTGTGTAGATGTCTGTAGACACCTTCTATGTGTGTAGATGTCTGCAGATGCCCTGCAGGTGTGTAGATATATCTAGATGGTCTGCCTGTGTATGATACAGGCTAAAAAGACATTTGTGGTGGACACTAGTTGATTATTTAGGACTATGAGATGGGAAAGGAAGAGCAACCAGCAGTGAAAGGCCTGTGGTGGGTGGGGGGTTGGCATTGCAGTGGGGTCCTCTGAGCAGGTGACACCTGCTATAGGGCTGCCCTTGGATAGACGCTTTGTGAAGCTGTTTGATTTCACCGCACTCAGCTGGAGGCGCGGACATTCCAGGATGGTGAGGAGTCTGCAAAGGAGGAGATTGGAGGAGGTGCAATATCCCTAGAGTACATAGGAGAGCTGTATAAATAGCACTACCAGCCGGATGCGGTGGCTCACGCCTGTCATCCCAGCACTTTAGGAGGCTGAGGCAGGCGGATCACCTGAGGTCAGGAGTTCCAGACCAGCCTGGCCAACACAATGAAACCCCATCTCTACTAAAAATACAAGATTAGCCGGGCACGGTGTCTCACGCCTGTCATCCCTGCACTTTGGGAGGCTGAGGTGGGCAGATCACGAGGTCAGTCTGGCCAACACAGCGAAACCCTATGTCTACTAAAAATACAAAAAAGTAGCCAGGCGTGGTGATGGGCCCCTGTAATCCCAGCTACTCGGGAGGCTGAGGCAGGAGAATCGGTTGAACCCGGGATGCGGACATTGCAGTGAGCTGAGATCACACCACTGCACTCCAGCCTGGGGGACAGAGCGAGACTCCATCTTAAAATAAAATAAAATAAAATGCCAGTGATATGACAATACGCTGAACCCCAGGTTGGACCCGTGGGATAGTCAAGGAATGTGGAGGTTGGGAGAGCCGTGGATATCAGATACAAAAGGAGGGAAGAGGGCCAGGCGCGGCGGCTCACACCTGTCATCCCAGCACTTTGGGAGGCCGAGGTGGGCGGATCATGAGGTCAGGAGATCGAGACCATCCTGGCTAACACGGTGAAACTCCATCTCTACTAAAAATACAAAAATTAGCTGGGCGTGGTGGCAGGTGCCTGTAGTCCCAGCTCCTCAGGAGGCTGAGGCAGGAGAATGGCTTGAACCTGGGAGGCGGAGGTTGCAGTGAGCCGAGATCACACCACTGCACTC